>NW_021703785.1:49831718-50028741 GCF_005190385.1 Monodon monoceros | reverse complement strand
GGGGGGGGGGGTGGTGCCGCACTGCTCAGCTTGCAGGATCTTAATTCCCTGACAGGGGTTGAACCTGGGCCCTGGCAGTGAAAGTGCTGAGTCCTAACCACTGGACTGCCGGGGAATTCGCTTAATTAAATGTTTTACAGTGTAATATGTAATATGTTTTTCTTAGTCAGAATTTATATTTTTTTAGTACCTTTGGTAGTTATTTCTACGTTTTACTGAATACCAGCTTACATATCTGCCTATTAATCCATTTTTTTATTAAGAAGCTGTAATGGTTCTTTTATTTCATTTTGTTAATATCGTGACAATATTCTCTTATCACAATCACAGGATTATAACTTCAGTAACAGCTATGCTGTGAAATATTCAATTTAAAGATTAATATTCACTCCCTGTAAGAAAAAATTAGAATTCTCAGAATCCTTTGGAGTAAATTTGCCCTTGTGGAAATGTTCTTGTGTTCCTATTTTTAGTCAAAGTAATTTTTTGTATTATATCAATATAAAATATGAAGGCTTTTAACTGAAATTGTGGGAAATAAAAATGTGTGTCTTAGAGACAAAGAGCCCCCTTCTGCCTTCTTAACCCACTGACATTTAAAATTCCTTTACTTGATATTCATAGAAGAATCTTAATTATGATATAATGGGGTTGGAGGTGTCCCGGCAGGATACTACTGCTTTTTGAAACACACAGATGTGTGTGGGGTTTTGGATTATTGTTTTGTTATGCCTTTTTGATATGGTCGTGGTAATAGGGTTTTTTTTGTTGTTGTAGTTGTTTGTTTTTTTAAATAACTTTAGTTGCTGACATCCACAAATTGTAGAGCTGCCTTTTCTATTAATGTATATACATTTATTTTCAAAAGAAAAGGATTTTACTGTCCATACTGTCTGTAGCTGTCTTGTTAAACTTATTCATTATGGGTATTTTTTTATGCCCTTAGATGTTTTACAGCAAAGTATTTCATGATAGGCACTTACTGTAGATTATTTAGCCAATGCCACGTTGTTTGACCTTTGGAGAATTACAGTAGGTAACTGTTTTGATTGCTGTGTATTATCCCAGGTAATCCTCACAGTTACTGAATGGTGTAGGTATTGTTATTACCTTTTTACAGGTATGGAAACTGAACCTAGAGATGTAAAATAATTTGCCCAGATTTTCAGCTGATTGTAACAATGATGAAGATATTCATAATAGCATTCAGTTGTTACTTGCCAGACACAATGCTATATTGTTTTCGTACGTGGTTTTATTTAATCCTCAAAAGAATGCTAAGTGAGGTAGACCCTATTAATCCCATTTTACAAGCGAAACTGAGGCTCAGTGTGATTAGTCATACATCCAGCAAGTGGCACCTATTTGTGACTCTTTGGAATTACACAACTGACTGTTTTTGACTTGTCCTCAACCTTCAACCTTTGCTTATTTCTGAGGAAATAAAATAAGTAAAACTTCTAGCAGAAAAAGACACTTCCAGCAAGTTACTCTATTTATTGGCTCTCTCATCTCTAAAATATAGGTGGTTTTCTCCTCTCACTTTCTGTTAAGTGAGATGATATATATGAAGCACTTAGTACATGGGGTATGTAATAAGTGCTCAATAAATATTACTGCTATTATTATTTAATACTGATGATTTAGTTTTTATTCAGGTTGTGAAAGCAATAAATGCATATCATAGAAAATTTGGAAAAATGTAAGTGAGCTGAGAATGTAATCACTCAGTCTCATTACTGATGACATTTTGGCATACTTCCTTCCAGATAATTAGATATTTCCCAAAACTTAGGTCTGTCACTACAGATGATGGATGCTGGAATTTTTTGTTTATGGGAATGTATCTTCTGATTGATTGCTTCAAGAAGAATAGAGGTGGTGGTCTTATGCACCAGCGTAGTGCCTGGCTCACAGTGGGTACTCAATAAATACTTGAACTGAGCTTCTAGAACTTCGGAGAAGTTTATTCAGTTCCTCTTCATTCATTACCATCTTTTGCATTAAAAACAATTATAGGGCTTCCCTGGTGGCGCAGTGGTTGAGAGTCTGCCTGCCGATGCAGGGGACACGGGTTTGTGCCCCGGTCTGGGAAGATCCCACATGCCGCAGAGCGGCTGGGCCCGTGAGCCATGGCCACTGAGCCTGCGCGTCCGGAGCCTGTGCTCCGCAACGGGAGAGGCCCGCGTACCACCAAAAAAAAAAAAAAAAAAAAAAAAAATTATAAAATGATTTGAGTGTAAAAATAAAGACAGTAGATGTGCAGTCTGGCCTCAGGGAAGACCGAGCTATTCTAATATTGGACAGAGGGTTTTGGTACAGCAATTAAATGTGCAAAGAGCTGAGTGAGAGAATACTGGAAAAGCTGCATTCTAGAGATCAGGAAACATTTATTGAGTGCAGACTTGAAACAGATGGTTCTCAAAAGTTTGCCAGAAAAAAATGTTTACCAGTAAACTGCACAGCCCTCTAGTCTCTGGGAAAGATTCCTTCACCATCAATTTGTAGTAGTAAGTGGGAGGTCACTTACCTCTTTTTAAGAAGGTAGTGTCTGGAAGAGCCTTGACCCTTTAGAAGTATGACTTTTCTTTAAACCTGAAGTTCCATTCATTGGAAAAAATTAAACTCTCTGCTGTGCAAAGGAGACCTTAGAAGTGGGTGGTAGTACACATAATATTGAAAACTGACAACCCAACAGAGGAGGGATTCTTATTAGTAGTTTGTGAATGCTGCTTTGGGATATTATGGCACATTGAAAGCCTTCCCTGTGCATATGAGAGCAACATTCAAGCAAACTACCAAAGATTTGTTTGTTTGTTTGTTTTTTAATTGGAGTACAGTTGCTTTACAAAGCTGTGTTTGTTTCTACTGTACAGCAAAGTGAATCAGCTATACATATTCATATATCCCTTCGTTTTTGGATTTCCTTCCCATTTAGGTCACCACAGAGCACTGAGTAGAGTTCTCTGTGCTATACAGTAGGTTATAAACTACCAAAGTTTTAAGTTAACTTTTAAATTATTTTTGACTTAAATAAAAATAGAATGGCTGATTAATGGTCCCAATAAAAATATCTGAAATTGTACTGGTGGTAATTTGAGAAGTATCTGTCAGAATCATTTTTAAAAGCATATATAAGCATTAAAAGTGAAGTAGGTGTAAAAAGGAATTCATAGAATATTAGTCTCTCCCCCCTTTTACCTATTAAAAAAGCTGTTTTAAATGCTTTATTATGTGCACCTCTTTTAATGAATGGATTAAGTATAATTTCAAGTTCAGGTCAGCATGTCTCAGTTGAAACAGGTTGTGACTTAGGGCTTTGGCTTTATAAAGGCCTCTTTGTTCATAGTGCACAATTATTTAGGTTATAGAGGCTTTCAGAGATGTGAGTGCTCTTCATGTGAAACAAGGGACTTTTTATAGATGGTGCTTAGCTCAGGAACACGTGTGAATATACGGTGCCCCGTGGCTGAGGTTAGTTAAGGATAGTTTTGACGTACACACTGTTTGTGAGGTCTTCATTTCTGGATGAGTTGAAAATTAAAGGAGCAAGATGCAGTTTTAAATTTTAGTATAATATTAATAGTCCTTTTCAGTAACTATTTCTGTGTCATTGCAGCTGTTGGATTTCTGACCCTTTTTGATAAATATCCCAGCAGTGACAGCTTAAAATAATCAGAGTACTTTCACTTAATACTGTGTATGAGAAAATATTGATAGTATTTTACTTTATAAAAGTTAATCATAGTTCATTTTAGGGAATTCTGGAGATCCTTTTAAATGTTTGATTTTATTTATGTAGAATTTAAACATGTCAATTACATTAAAAATGCTAATTGTTTTGCCCCTTTTCTAGTGAGATTTGTTTCCTGCTTTTCTCATGAAAACATTTTTTGTTACATTTCTATGCGCCTTAAGAAAATACCCTTCCATTCCATCACTTCATATCTGACTGAAAATATTGGCAGATTTCTTTTAGTGTTTTGTTAAAGTATTTTAAAATGCACATTTTAAGGATTCTCCCCCTAAATGCTGTTGGTAGAAAGATTACCAGTAATTGTTAATTTAAATGATTCATCTTCCCCAAAGGGGTCAAAGAACCAAAGTGTGACACAGTAGGCTTTTCTTTTTGTAAAGTCTGTCTTCTGGGTGTTTTTCTACTTACAAAACTAGTAATTCTTTTCTTAGAAAAAGCATTAGAATATAAAATTCTAATTTGATTCTTAAACCATTTCCATAATAATTATAACTGTGTTTACCAGCACTGTACATGCTTATTTTTGCTAGGCTAAAAATGAGGGCGAGAGCATTATTTGAATAAGGAAAGCATAAGGTAAGTGCTATGCGAGTGTATGTTACGGTTAAGGGTAGATTCTAAGGGAGCAGCCTTGATTAGAGAGTTAAAGATGCTTTTAGGATGCTTTTAACATTTCATTGTAGTAAATGGCCTTAGTTTAAGCCTTCCGAAGCTCCTCATGGTCTGTAAAAAATATGTAAAAATGTTAGCATAACTTGTGTTACCAAACCAGGTCCATTTACCCAGTGCACAGCAAGCCAAACACTGGGACACCGGGATTTGCAAAAGGGAAAGGGTTTGTTCGTGAGGCAGCCGAATGAGGAGATGGGAGAACAAATCTTGTATCTGCCTCACCAGAGGTGAGGGGCTTGGGATATTTGTGGGATAAAGAAGCAAGGTGGTCTGAGGTGTGGGAAACGATGATGAAGTGAGGTCATTGGTGTTCTGTGTAGGCATATCTGAGTTACATGCTTCTTCATGGGATGCATGTTCAGAAAATGGCGTCAGCATGATTTGGGGGGTGAAGATTTTTGCCCTCTGATGTCAAAAGGTCATCCATGAGATACTCGAGACGGCCCAGTTGAGTGGTCAGTGGTCTTGACTGGTTTGAACTGGGCAAGAGTAGCTCCATGTTCCTGGAAAACAGTTACCATTACTATAATGCCCCATATATCAGAGGCGTTTTATATAGGGGATGGTTAAAGGAGTCTTGTGATATGTTCAGGTTACATGAAACTTGGAGGGTATGCAGTTTGCAAGAACAATAAAAGTGAGCTTAATCAGTGAAGGCAGGTTACAGGATGTTATTTATCAAGCAAGTTATAGTTTAAGGGATCTACCTGGTGACTGCCCTCAGTTTCACTTGTATCATTTTTATACAATGGAATGAATTTCTCTACTCTAAAACAGGTTAATGTACATGGAAATATAGTAATTCCTTTAGAACATGGTTTTTCAGTGGTGGGCACTGTTAACATTTGGGGCTGGATAATTCTTTGTCATGGGAATTGCCCTGCATGTTGTAGGATGTTTAGTAGTACCCCTAGTCACTCCTCACTCCCACCTCAGTTGTGATGACCCAACAGTGTCTCCAGACATTGCCAGATTTCCCCGGGGGACAAAATTACCCCTGGTTGACAACACTGCTTTAGAAGAAGAAAAGCATGTGGATTTCAAGACTCTTAATTGTAGTTTATAGTGTGTATGTATATTGTTTTTGAAGGGTGGCTTTTAAGTAGAAACAAAATAAATGTTTCAAGTTTTTCGAATTTAACTTGGTATAGTTTAAGGAAACTGTTTGAGGACACTATTCTTATAAAACATTGATAAGTTAAAGAAATTGCATTTTTTTCACTGTTTTGTGTATTTTACATTGAATAATAGATTTTATTTGGTGTTTTCTCTAGATTGAAATTAAAATGAAAAAGCCAGAGGCTGTGAGATGGGAAAAGCTAGAGGGGCAAGGAGATGTGCCTAACCCCAGACGGTTCATAACAGGTTTGTTTTCTGGCCTTGATGAGCTTTAAATTCATATTGTGTTATATAGTTGAAATTAAATAGTAATGAGTATTCTATTTTCATTATTTATGTTCCCAAGATAAGATACATTGAATATAAGGAGGTTGCTCTGTAATGAAAACAGAGTATTTCTTATGATGGCTCTAACTTCTTAAACTCCATAAGAATACAGATAAATGGCAGCAAAAGCCCAGAGGGAATTGGGATTTGTTGTTTATCATGTCAGTTTGTGACGTCATTTGGGGGTTGTTTGCTTTTGTGTGTTGGCCTTTCCTATTTTTTCTTTCTGTGTTTTACGTGAATTAGTAGTTTACTCTCTGCTGATGTATTTCCTCCTCTTCCCTTCTCCCCTCTTATTTATTCCTTTCTGTTTCTTCTAATTATGTCAACTCTAATTTCCTGGAATTTCAAGGCTTCACAGTGAAAACTATCTAGCCCATTTCTCCCTCTCTCTCTCTGTCTATGCCTGTATGTCTGTGTCTCTCTGTCTGTCTCTCTCTCATGTTTTGGCTGTGCTGGGTCTTCGTTGTGGTGTGCGGGCTTCTCTAGTTGTGTGGTTCAGTAGTTTTAGCACACAGACTTAGTTGTGTCATGTGGGATCTTGGTTCCCCGACCAGGGATCGAACAGGCCCCCAGCATTGGGAGCGTCGAATCTTAACTGCTGGACCATCAGAGAAGTTCCCCATTTCAGTATATTTCTCTCTTTTTTTTTTTAAAATAAATTTATTTATTTATTTTTGGCTGCGTTGGGTCTTCATTGCTACACGCAGACTTTCTCCAGTTGTGGCGAGCAGGGGCACTCTTCATTGTGGTGCACGGGCTTCTCGTTGTGGGGTCTTCTCTTGTTGTGGAGCACGGGCTTCAGTAGTTGTGGCTCATGGGCTCTAGAGCACAGGCTCAGTAGTTGTGGCTCACGGGCTTAGTTGCTCCGCAGCATTTGGGATCTTCCCAGACTGGAGATGGAACCCATGTCCCCTGCATTGGCAGGCAGATTCTTAACCATTGCACCACCAGGGAAGTCCCTCAGTATATTTCTAAGAGGTGGAGGCAAACAGCTAATGAAGGCCTAAGGCAGGCTTAGGGGTAGAATAGGAAACTAAGGTTGATTGCTTATCCCTTTAAGGGACAGACTATGTTGTGGTCAGTTCTGAGCATAGGCACATAGGTATTTTTCTAATGGAATGATTAATCTGTAGGACACACTTAGAACTACAGTCTAAGACTATTTTATAGCAATGGCCTCATTAATGAATGGAGAGAAATTTCCTTTGATTAGAGATAATGTTCTGATTTGATGACTGAAAAGAGGTAACTCTATAAGTTTCAGCTACTTTTAGATTTTTCACTGCTTTCTTCTATAACAGAAAATATAATTTCCTTGTGGCACTTTGTAGAAAACACTAAGTTAGCCAACAGATCATTTTTAAATTTTATTTTGAAATGATTTTAGATTCTAATAGAAGTTGCAGAAATAATAGAGTTCCCATGTACCCTTCACCCAGTTTCCCTGCATGATAATATTGTAAGTAACCTATAGCATGATTAACAAAGCCAGGGAATTGACACCAAAAGATAATTTTTAAGAATTGAAATACTTCAAGTTGGTATATGAGCTGTTTATTAAGCTTCTGCTTCCCACTTTATATGAAAGGTATAGTAAAGATATTATGCACTCTTCTTGGGGCTGACTCCCAGATACTTTTGGATTGAGGTTTATATATAGCTTAAAGCATTTTTTAAAAGAAATATCAACACTTTTAATATAGTATATCACCTAAGTCTAACAGCAGCCCTGATATTAGGTAGCCTAGTATTGTTCTTCCTATTTTACAGGCTCAGAAAGGTTAAGCAACTTGCCTAAGATTACCTAGCAGTTTTCATTGTCTGGGACTAAATCCAGCCATTTAGAGGCTGGCTCTGGTTCTTCTACCCCATGTGTGATACTGCTTGTTGCTGCATTTTTAACAATGGGAAGTCTCTGCTGACATGAGTATCTTTGCAGTTATTTGATATCAATATTATAGTGAATAAGCAAGGAACTTAGGTTACCTGTCAGTAGTTCATCTACCATCTCTACAGGTGTTAACGTTTTTCTGAGATTAAAGATTTTTTGGTGTTATAGTTACAAACTCTCTAAACTCAGTGCCTTGGAGATTCAAGATGCTATTCCTCCTGACCTGTTATATTTTTGTAAGGAGTTAATATGCTTGTCAGAGTTTTGACAAGCTGGAGACTGCAGATAAAGGCAAGTTGATTAACCTATCTGGGTCAGCTTTCTTATCTGTGAAATGGAGATTAGAACTGTGCTCCCATCTGGCGAATCAGCATTAGGATTAATTAAACCCATGTTTCCTAGGTTCTTAATTTACCATGGCACGCATGTTTTTGTTTTCCTGGCTAGTAGTGAAAATGTACAGAAGATAGAGGAGATTACTTGTAGAGGAAGGATAGATAAAATTTGGAAAACAGTATGCTTGCCATGAATAAAACTGTGGTGTGCTGTGGTTTTGTTTTGTTGTGGGGTGGGGGTGAGATGAGCAGGGAGGGAGTTGGTTTACAGGTGAAGAGAAAGGATGGAAAAGCAGAATGAACAATTAGTAGTTTCTCAACTATTTTGAGAAAGGGCATATATAGAGCTCTAGGCAGCAGTGCAAGAGGGACATTTAGACTAGCATTCATGTGTCCTAGTACACTCATAGGGAAGTTTTGACTCAGGTTTTTTTTAAAGCTCTATAGCTGTACTGTCCAGGGTAGTAGCTGCAAGCCACCTGTACCTGTTGACTACTTGGAATATGACTAGTCTGGATTGAGATGTGCTCTAAATGTAAAATACCTACCAGATTTTGAAGACTTAGTATGAAAAAAAGAATATAAAATATCTTAATATTTTTATATTGATTTCATGTTGACCTGATATTATTTTGCATGTATTAGGCTAAATAAAACATATAATTAGGATACATTTCACCTGATTCTTTTTAGTAATGTGGCTACTAGAAATTTTTAAATTATGTATGTGAGTCGCATTTGTGGCTTACATTATATTTCCATTGAGTAGTGGACAGAACTGCTCTTACAGCTCTTAAGTAACTGTTTAGTTACTTTTTAATTATTTGTGTGTGAAGATCTTGATTCCCTTGGTCTTTGGGGCAGCGTTGGCAGTGCCTGAGTCCCTGGGTTCGTTGCCTCTCTGGCTGCAAGCAGCCTCTGTTTATCCCAATGTGCCCTACAAATATTATCATTTTCTATGTGTGCATGATGTGGGCACTGAACTCTAGATCATCACGTGTAGTATTTTTCAACATTCAGGAATTCTTTATTGTTTTCTCCTACTGAAGTAATCTAATATTTTTAATGTGGGGAGAGGATCGAGTCTTAACTCACTGGCAGATGGCCTGGCAGTTCAATACTTCCAGCTTATTTCTACTCTGAAAGATATAAGTACCTCAGGAAAAGCCACATTTTTAACATTTATTAAAACTGTTTAGAGAAATGTGTTAATGAAGCATCTTTTTAAAAAATTACTATTTTTAGAATTGTTTGTACTATCTTTGCACCTGTTTTGTAAACATAAAAGTTCCTGTATGCTTCTCACCCAGTTTCTCGTATTATTAACATGAAGGATCTGTTTTTTAATCTAATTTTGCATAATGTACCAAAAGTTTACACTTTGAGTTATTTTGCTCAAAAGAAATTCCCAGATTTTACATTATGCTAACTGATTCAGTTTTTAGAAGTGTAAATGTTAATTATTGATTTATATATCAGAAAGACATTTATTACAAACATGAAATTCAGTGACTTAAAACTGTTTGCTAAGATGTTGTATACATCATGGTCGGAAAGTTACATATGCTTGACATAATCACATGTTGATAAATCACTTTTGTCTTTTTTTACTCCATAGATATAAAGAACCTGTATCCATCATCATCTCATTATACAAGAAATTGGGATAAATTAGTTGGTGAGATCAAAGAAGAAGAAAAGAATGAGAAGTTGGAGGGAGATGCAGCTTTAAACAAATTATTTCAGCAGATCTATTCAGATGGTTCTGATGAAGTGAAACGTGCCATGAACAAATCATTTGTAAGAACATAAACTTTAAGAAAATCTATTGTAGTAGTAAATTTCACAAATTAAAAAAAAATAAGTATGTAATTTGAGATCAGATTGCATGTACTGTAGTTGGGAGACCATTTTGAATGGACTTTGTCTGAACATTTGTTCTTGCTCTAAACTTAGAGTAATTACTGAGGAAGTTGGGAACTTGTGGAGGAGGTGAGAAACAAATGGTATATTCCAAATAAATTTTTTCATCAGGGAGTTAGAACTTGGAAGTCTTAAGAAATACCAAGGTTATAGTTAGTGGATGATATAGAGTTATTCCAGTTGGATTTATCACAATAGCTGAGTGAGCTTCCGGTGTTTACCTTCTGGTATCATGTATAATCTCAGTGTCAGATGAAGAATATAGAAGGGAAACTTCCAGAACAGTGTTTGCCAAGTAGAAGGTGCACATTAATTATTCATTGGTTTGTTAGTAATTTCTGTATTGATTAAGGAAATTCAGGCTTTTTGCCAGGGCATGAATACCACCTGAATTAGGCATCAAGTTCTGAGATTTTAATGACTAGTCATCACTGTAGAACCATGTAGATTTTGCTTGAAGCTGTAATCATTTGACTTCTACCCGTAGCTCTGGAAATGTCACTGTCTTCTTTTAAGGTGTTGATATTTACAGTAGAAAGTTAAAGTTAATATTTAATAATTAAAATTAATATGTAGGTAATAAGTGTGTTTGTGGCTCAGATATTCCATGTAAGTTACCAAGTGGTAACTGATCATGATTATGGTTTTCACTATTGCCTTAAAAAAGTTGTTTTTAATTAAACTTTTTATTTTGAGATAGTTGTAGACTCACATGCAGTTGGAAGAAGTAATAGAGATCCCTTATATCCTTTACAGTTTTCCCCAGTAGAAACGTCTTGCAGAATTATAATATTACAACCATGATATTGACAGTTAAGATAGAGAACATTTCTTTTTTATTTATTTGTTTATTTATTTATTTTGGCTGCATTGGCTCTTCGTTGCTGCACGTGGGTTTTCTCTAGTTGCGGCTAGCGGGGGCTTCTCTTCATTGAGGTGCGCAGGCTTCTCATTGCAGTGGCTTCTCTTGTTGTGGAGCATGGGCTCTAGGTGCGTGGGCTTCAGTAGTTGTGTGTTGTACTAGATATACCTAAGTATTGGGTTCTTTTTTTGAGTGATTATAAATGGTATTATATGTTTAATTTTGGCATCCATGTGTTTGTTGTTAGTATCTAGAAATACAGGGGTTTTTTTGTTTTGTTTTTAATGTTTATCTTGTATTTATCTTGTATTTACCATGTTGAACTCACTTACTGGTTCTAGGAGATTTTTTTTGGTAGATTCTTTGTGATTCCTTGTGATTTTCTATGTAGACAATTGTATCTTCAAATAGGGACAGTTTAATCTCTTGCAATTCCTATACACTAACAACAAAAGATCAGAAAGAGAAATTACAGAAACAATTCCACTCACCATTGCAACAAAAAGAATAAAATACCTAGGAATAAACCTACCTAAGGAGGTATTTCAGATAGGGACAGTTTAATTTCTTCCTTTCCAATATGTGTGTCCTTTATTTCCTTTTATTGGCTAGAACTTCCAGCACTATGTTGAATAAGATTGGTGAGAGTAGACACCGATGCCTTGTTCTCCATCTTAAGAGAAAAACCATTCAGTCTTTCACCATTAAGTATAATGTTAGCTGTAGGTTTTTGTAGATGCTTATCAAATTAAGAAAGTTTTGCTCTATTTCTTTTTTTCTGAGATTTTTATCATGAATGGCTGTTGACTTATCAAATACTTTTTCTGCAGTATTTCTGCATGTGGTCAATACGATTAGGTGATTTTTTTTCTTTAATTTGTCAAAGTGGTGATTTTATATGATTAATATGATTGATTTCTGCTGTTCTACTGTTGAACCAGCTTTGCATCCCTGGGATAAACCCCAGTTGGTCATAGTGTATAATTCTTTTTATATATTACTCAATTCTATTTTTAAATACTTTAAGCATTTTTGTGTCTATATTTATGAGGCATGTTGGTCTACAGTATTCTTTTTTGGTGCTTTTTCTGGTTTTGGTATCAGGGTAATACGTCATAGAATGGATTGGGAAGTGCTCCATCCTCTTCTTTTTTGGGGGAAGGGTATTTGTAGAATTAGTGTTGTCTTTAAAGGTTATTTGAACCAATGAAGCCATCTAGGCCTTGATACTTCTTTTTTTGGGAGATTTTAAATTATGAATTTCGTTATCCCAATAGCTTATAGGACTCTTCAGGTTGTCTATTTCATATTGAGTGACTTGTGGTAGTTTGTTTTTCAGGAATTGGTCCATTTAAGTTGTTAGTGTTGGTAGGGTTCCCTTCAACTTTGAAGGGAACTGCAGGGTCTTTTGATGACTGCAGGGTCTATAGTGATAACCCATTTCATTCCTATAATGGTAATTTGTGTCATTTTTTTTTTCCTTTGTCTTGCTAGGGTTTGTCAATTTTATTTACTTTTTTTTCCCCAAAGAATCAGCTTTTTGTTGATCTTAAATTTTTCCTCCTATTTTTTTTGTTCTAAATTTCATTTATTTCTGCTTTTAATTATTTTCTTCCTTATGCTTGCTTTGGGTTTATTTTGTTATTCTTTTTTTAATAGGTTCTGTGGATATGAGCTTATATTATTGATTTGACCCTTTTTCTTTTTTCTGTTATATGTGTTTATGCTATAAATTTCCCTCTCAGAAGAATTCAGCTGTCTTCCACAAATTTTGATGTTACTTTTTCATTTTTATTCAGTTCAGTATATATTTTGATTTCACTTGAGACTTCTTATTCTAAGTATATATTCCACTTGAAAAGCATGTATATTCTGCTCTTGTTGAATGGAGTGTTCCATAAACGTCACTTAGATCCTGTTGATTGATACTCTTGTTGATTTTCTGTCTTACTGTTCTACTGATTGAGAGAGGGTCTTCAGCTATAATTGTGGATTTATTGATTTCACCTTTAAGTTCTGTCAATTTTTGCTTCACATATTTTGCAGCTCTGTTGTTTGGTTCATATGCATTTAGGATTGCTATATTTTCATGGTGGATTGACCTTTTTATCATTATATAATGTCATTCTCTAGCTCTGGTAGTTTTCTTTGCTTTGATGTTAATATAGCTGATTCTTATGTCTTTTGGTTAATTTTTGCATGATATATCTTGTTCCGTCCTTTTACTTTCAACCTGCCTAAGTTGTTTTTTAAACATTTTTAATTTTATTTTAACAATTTTATTGGAGTATAGTTGATTTACAGTGTTGTGTTAGTTTCAGGTGTACAGCAAAGTGATTCACTTATATATATTCATTCTTTTTCAGATTTCTAAGTCATATTTAAAGGGAATTTCTTTTAGACAGCATGTTGGGTCATGTTTTTTTTTTAATTTATTCTGCCAGTCTCTTAATTGATGCATTTGGACCACTTAACTTTTAATGTAATTATTGGTACATTAGGACTTACTTATGTCTACCATGTAAGTTTTCTGTTTGTTCTGTATTTGTTTTTCCTGCCTTCCTATGGGTACTTGAACAGTTTTTAGAATTTCATCTTGATTTATCTATAGTGTTTTGTAGTGTATCTTTGGTTGCTCTAAATTTTATATTAGCTATATTATACTTAGTTTATCGTAGTCTACTGGTGTTATTTTTTTTTGACACTGAATGACGTATAGAAACCTTACCTCCCTTTATGTCCTTTTACTTCTTCTCATTTATAATTTTCTTAAATAATTCTTCTATATATGTTTAGAAACCACATCATACAGTGTAATAATTTAGAAAACGTAGAAGAAAAGCAAACTCTTGCATTTATCTATATTGTGACCTTTTTCTTTCTTCCTTTCTGACTTTCAGGTTTCCATTGTTTGTTTCTTTTTTTTTTTCTTTTTAAACTCCTGAACACATTGTCTCCTCTCATTTTTTTAAAAAATATTTATTCATTTTATTTTTGGCTGCATCAGGTCTTAGTTGCAGCATGCAGGATCCTCCGCTGTGGCTTTTGAGCTCCTCATTGCGGCATGTGGACTTCTCTCTAGTTGTGGTGCTCAGGCTCAGTAGTTGTGGCGCGTGGGCTCTGTAGTTGAGGCACGCTGGCTCTCTAGTTGTGCCCCACATGCTCAGTAGTTGGATGCACACAGGCTTAGTTCCCCGACCAGGGATTGAACCCGTGTTCTCTGTACTGGAAGGCGGATTCTTAACCACTGGACCACCAGGGAAGTCCCTCCTTCTGTTTGGAGAACTTCCTTTGGGCATTCTTTCAGAGTAGATCTGTCCATAACAGATTCTTTCTATTGACAAGGATTTCTTTGGGTTTATACTGGTTCGGATTTACTCAGTTTCATGTATCTGTAGGTTTATGTCTTTTGCCAAATTTGGGATCTTTTCATTCATTATATCATTGAGTACTTTTTCAGACCTTCCTTCTTTGTTTTCTTCTTCCTGGAACCCGATGACACAGGTATTGGATATTTTGTTACAGTACTATACATTCCTGAGAACCGTTCATTTTATCTCTGTTTTGTCTCTGTCATTCAGATTGGGTGATTTATATTGTTCTGTTTTCCAGTTCACTGATTCTTTGCTCTATTCTCTCTATTCTGCTCTTGAGCCGTTCACTGACGTTTTTATTTCAAGTGTATTTTTCAATTATAAAACTTTCATTTGGTTCTTCTTTATGTCTTCTGTTTCTTTACTGAGGTTTTCTATTTTTTTCATTTGTTTCAAGCTAGTTCATAATTCTTGTTGAAGCATTTTTACCCTGACTGCTTTAAAAATGTGTCAGATAATTTTAACATCTCTTTCATCTCTGTGTTAGCATCTGTTGATTGTCTTCTCTTTTTAAACATATAATCTGAAATCTTCCTGGTTCTTGGTGTTTTTCACCAGTGCCAAGTGATATTCAGTTGAAATCTGGACATTTTCATGTTACAAGACTCTGGATCTTAAACCATCTGTCTTAGATGGCTTTCTCTGACAACCCCTCTGGCAAAGGAAGGGAAGTCACTACCTCACTATTGCCAGGTGGAGGTAGAAATCCAGGTACCCCACTCTACCTCCGTTGACACCCCAGGACATCTCCTTGTTACTGCTGGGAATAGGTAGGAATTCTAGCTCCCCACGTGGTTTCCACTGACACCGCAGGCAACAGAGGAGGCCAGTTTGTGATAGCATAGCATGGGTGGAAGTTTAGGCTCTTCATTCAGCCTTCACTGGCCTGGGTGGGGATGGGACCACAGTTTTTTACTGTGGTGTTTAGCTAGAGTGATTATTGTCTAAAAGTTTTCTCTCTTTCTGTTTGTCCATTGGCTAGAGAAATAAAGCTTTTGTTGGGGCTTTTTTTGTTTGCACCCTTTGGCATTTCCAGCCTCTTCAGTTCCAGCTCTTGGAAAACATAAGGCAAAAAGAAAACCCAAAGAACTCACCACCGTGTTGTTCCTTGGGTCCCAAGGTCCCTAGCTGATTTGTCTTCTTTTCACCTTTTAGAGTTGTCTTATATTTGTTATTTATATAACATACAAGGTTTTTAGTTGTACTTAGTGGGAAGACTAGGAAAAAGTACACTCACTTAATGCCTCCAAAAGGAGAAATCAGGGTTTTGTTAGTTTGTTTTGCCGCGCTGTGCAGCTTGCAGGCTCTTAGTTCCCCCACCAGGGATTGAATGTGTGCCCCCTGCAGTGGATACGTGGAGTCCTAACCACTGGACCGCCAGGGAATTCCCTGAAATCAGTTTCAGTGTTGACTTTTAAGAACTTCTGGACAAAATAGTGTGTGAGATTTCAAAGTTATATTAGAGAATCTGTGTCCATTTTCATACAGAAACTTTGCTAAGTGTAACTGAACCATACGTATGCATAAAATAAGCCATCTGTTTGGCAGCATTGACCTGGAACATACCAAGGGCTTGCTTCTGTCTTTGTGGGGGAATACAGGCATACCTTGGAAAACTGTGGGTTCAGTTCTAGACCACCATCATAAAGCAAATTTTGCAATAAAGTGAGTCACACTTTTTTGGTTTCTCAGTACATATGAAAGTTATGTTTACACTATGCTGTAGTCTACTGAGTGTGTAATAACATTATGTCTAAAAAATAATGCATGTACCTTAATTTAAAAATTTGTTATTGCTAAAATATGCTAGCTTTATCATCTCAGTCTTCAGCAAGTCATAGTTTTTTGCAGTAGTAACATCAAAGATCACTGATCACACATCCCCATAACAAAGATAATAACAGTGAAAAAGTTTGAAATATAAGAGTTATCAAAATGTGACAGACATGAAGTGAGCACATGCTGTTGGAAGAATGACGTCAATAGATTCACTTTATGCAGGGTTGCCACAAATCTTCAGTTTGTAAAAAATGCAGTATCTGCAAAGTGCAGTAAAGTGAAGCACAATAAAACGAGGTCTGCCTGTACAAAGAAACAGACTCTATCTTATCTCTGATCTCTCTGTCTAATTGGGCAAAAAGATCAACATATACAGAATAATCATGGAAGTGCTCAGTTGCACTGCAGTCCATAAGAAGAAAGGGGAAAATAAATGTCATCAACAAATATGATCAGATTATAAATTAAATCTGCTTCCTTTAGTTCTCTTAGGAGTAGTTATTATATAAACTTGTCCCATTTTATTCAGTATTTTATTTGCAGCCTACTGTGTGCCAGGCTACTGCACTTAGATCTAGGATATAAGTATTGGTAAAATATGTTTCTTTCCTTTTAGAAACTCTCAGCTTTAGTTTGGAGCCACGGGTGGGAAGCAGGTATGAGAAGGCAGATTCGTAAAATTTTATCAGTGCAGTGTCATAGACAAGTCCTACAAGAGTAGCTAGAGTCCTGACTAGGGTCAAAGAAGGCCACAGAGAGATGGTGACATGTCATGTTTGGAGGATAACTAAAGACATAAAAAGAACCGGGACAGAGGAGAGCTTCCCGTGCAAAGGAACCCATGGAAAGGAGCTTGGTAGAGAGTGTGGGGCATTGGGATTATTTTGAGGCTCCAGTGTAATGGTAGCATATGTAACTTTATACATTCACCAGTAACATAGCTGATTATTTTCAAATGTTTAGATTTTAACAATTTTCTGTTCTTTGCTGTGATCCAAATCAATGAATTTTTATTGCATTAACAGTTACAGCTTTATTTTTTAAATGTATTTATGAATATGCTAGGTTTGTTAGTAGGTATTATACTCAGTGGGTAGTAAATAGATGACCAGTGCTTTACTGGGACACTAACTTTATGTGTCTGTGTATGTATGTACCTTGATTTAAAAATAATTCCAGCATACACTTGTGTACATTTGACAGAGAGAGAACATTAAGAAGGGGCTCTTAAAGTTCTCTCCAACTAGAAAGAGTTTACTTTGCAAAGTCTTCACTGTGCTCAGCAAAAGAGATTACATTATCGTTTTCTTTGGGAGCCAATTTCATTGGGTTGGCCAAAAAGTTCGTTCGGTTTCCCCAGTAAGATGGCTCTAGTAGTGCTTAGTTGTCTTTAGCTTCATTCGAAACAATTTTGTTAGATTGTGTTGTGACAGCTGTCATATCAGGGTGCATTTTTTTAAAACTTATCAAAATTAGTGAATTTTTGTGTAGCCATTTTAATATTGAAGATGGAAGGAAAAAAGCAACATTTTCTGCATATTATGCTTTATTATTTCAAGAAAGGTAAAAACGCAACTGAAACACAAAAACAGATTTGTGCAGTGTATGGAGAAGGTGCTCTGACTGATCAAAAGTGGTTTGTGAAGTTTCGTACTGGAGATTTCTCACTGGACGATGCTCCGTGGTTGGGTAGACCAGTTGAAGTTGATAGCGGTCAAATCGAGACATTAATTGAGAACAGTCAATGTTATACCATGCGGGAGATAGCTGACATACTCAAAATATCTAAATCAAGCGTTGAAAATCATTTGCACCAGCTTGGTTATGTTAATCGCTTTGATGTTTGGGTTCCACATAAGTTAAGTGAAAAAAAGCCTTGACTGTATTTCCGCATGTGATTCTCTACTTAAATGTAATGAAAACATTCCATTTTTAAAACAAATTGTGATGGGCAATGAAAAGTGGATGCTGTACAATATTGTGGAACAATATTTCACTTGTGGGGCCAGTGAAATAAACCACCACCAACCACACCAAAGGCCAGTCTTCATCCAGAGAAGGTGACATTGTGTATATGGTGAGATTGGAAGGGAGTCCTCTATTATGAGCTACTTTTGGAAAAGCAAACAATTGATTCCAACAAGTACTGCTCCCAGTTAGATGAACTGAAAGCAGCACTTAATGAAAAGCGTTCAGAATTAGTCAACAGAAAATGCATAATCTTCCATCAGGATAACACGAGACCACATGTTACTTTGATGACCAGGCAAAAACTGTTACAACTTGGCTGAGAAGTTCCCATTCATCCACTGTATTCACCAGATTATTGTACCCTTGGATTTCCATGTATTTCGGTCTTTACAAAATTCTCTTAATGGAAAAATTTCAATTCCCTGGAAGACTGCAAAAGGCACCTGGAACAATTCTTTGCTCAAAAAGATAAGTTTTGGGAAGAGGGAATTATGAGGTTGCCTGAAAAATGGCAGAAGGTAGGGGAACAAAATGGTGAATACGTTGTTCAATAAAGTTCTTGGTGAAAATGAAAAATGTGTCTTTTATTTTTACTTTAAAACTGAAGGGACTTTTTGGCCAACCCAGTATTTTCACCTGAAGGTGGTTTTTCCACATATACCTCTGTGCTGATTAGCAGGGAGACATGTGCTTTATGGCAGTGTGTGTGGACGTGGTCCTCCTACCTAACTAGAGTTTCCTTTTCAGGTTTTTACACGATATGGTAACTTATCTGGAAAGCCTAAGGTTAAACCAGAATATTGTCTTGTGTATATTGAGCCAAACATAGCTTATATTGGGGACTCTGTGCTTGGACTGTTTTTAGAAAAATATTCTGTTTTGATTACATGGGCCAATAATTAATCTATTTTTATTTTTTATTGCAGATGGAGTCCGGTGGTACAGTTTTGAGTACCAATTGGTCTGATGTAGGTAAAAGGAAAGTTGAAATCAATCCTCCTGATGATATGGAATGGAAAAAGTACTAAATAAATTAATTTGCTATCACCGTATTGCATATGTTCAGCTAACGCCCATTGTGTATTAATACTGCATTCTTGAATTTTGAACACTGAGTACATCTTTTTAAAGGATTACACCTCTTTACCTCTTTGTGCTTTAGAAATTATTTTCCTTCAAGTGTTCTAAGAGTCTAATGAAGAATGAAGATCATGTTTTATCACTTTTGCCCTTAAGGACTTCAGATATGCTGAAACGGAATGAAGTATCATTTGCTACTAGATAGATTAATTCTTCCTAGTTGTGGGAGTGGAGAAATTGTTAATGGGATATCTTGGGTTATTGCCTTATTTTTGATGCAGTATTCTGTTAATAATTTATTAGACGTGGCAACTTTGGGTGAGCATAGATTTCTCAATTTCAGTGTTAAATTGTTTGCTTTTAAAAACTGCTTTTGAATGGAGTTGTAAATACAATTTTTCTATGAAGAAGTTTGGTTTATTTACCTTTTTCTTAAGTTTTTAATGAAAACTTTGAGAAATTATTTATCACAGGGGATTCCCATTTCATTATTTTTATGGGAAGTATTTGTAATTGCACTGAGAATTTTGGTCCTTACCCTTCAAATTCCTGTATAAAACATTGACACCTGAGTTTATCATGCTGCAAATTTAACTGTACTGAAGGCTAATCTGTGAAGCGGGGTCAAACAGTAATTTAGGAGAGCCCAACTCCACTTCTTGCTGCCTTTGCCACAGCAGGATTCCCGAAATTACAAGACTGGTGGTTTGGTTTGTTTTTTTTTTCTTCTTTTTTTCTTTATTAGAAAATCTCTCTTCTTATAGCCCCATGCTTTTGGTGGTTTAGGGCAGCTACTGAGAGAGTAATATGTATACATTTAGTATCTATTCTGTTTATAGAATAAATAGACACCATGGGAATACAAAAACTAAAAGACATGATCGTTGGCTTCAGAGACTTTATAATCTAGCAGAGAGAGAAAATTAACATTCAGGAAGGACTTATGAATGGTTGAATGGTGAACTTACTACAAATACACTTTTGAGATAGAAAAAATATCTATCTGTGATTAAATGTTCTGTGATTAAAACTATTGACAGTCTAAGCTGTTATAAAGCAAAGACCATGGATGACCTGTAGGTGTGATTCCTTTTCTTGTAATTTCGGAACCATAGAGGGTGGTGTCTATTAGGTCTCACTAACATTTTGTGGCAAGGAAGTACTCTATACCCTCATAGCTGAGGATAGGGTAAATGGGGGACAAATTAACCGCCATCTCCAAAAAGAGTGGGAATTCAGCCTCTTCCTTCTAGTCATTTGACATGTGTAGGGGAGTTCATAAGGAAAAAGTGGTGGGGTGATACCAGATCATGCCCAGACTTGCTGTTACTGCTTGTTTATGCATGTAGGGGTTTTCACTTGTCCTTCTGCCCACTTAGAGTTACAGGCTACTTTTTTTGATCTTGAACACTGAAGGAAAAGGCAAAATTAAGTTCTTGCATGTATGAATTTCTAAAATTTTCTCCTTAGGAAACAAGATAGTGATTATGTTAAGTTTTCTCAGTACCATTAGTCCCCAGGGGTAGGGAGGCTCTTCTACAGAGATGGTAAGTCAGGGGCATACCCCAGAGACGAGACTTCTGGCTCTAGCAAGTCTCTGCCACCCACTAGCTTTAAAATCTTTAACAGGTTTACAGCCTTCCTATGTTTTATTAGTTCCTTTATCTGCAAATCCATAGAGTCTTAAAGTTTAATTAAAAGTCCATGATTCTAAATAAGGAAGCATTTTTGCCTCTTAAAAGCAACTTTTTTCTTTCTTAGGAATGACACTATTATAATAGAAGTTGGGTTTTTTTAAAAAAGGTTCTAGTACTAGTTTTGCTTTTATTTTAAAGGATACACTGTCTAAAGTGTGTTTATCTGTTGTCTAGATTTGCTTAAGGATGTCTGATTCAGGATTTTGCTGAGCCAAATGGAGTTCCTAATATACATGACTATGTTATATTACAATGTTACCTTGTCTAAATACAATAGGTTTATGGGTAAAGAAGGGAATTTTGAGAAGTAGGTTAGACTGCTTGCCCTAAAGGACCACTCTAAAGTACTGCTTCTCTTTCACCATTCTAGACAATGAAAAATTGTAAGTCCAGAAAGTTAAAAAACTTCATTTTGAGCCTTTATCTTTATTCTCTGCTATCTCAGCTTGGCTATTAATTGGTCCCACTTTCTTTCTAGACTCCCATTTCCTTCCTTCCTCCTTCCCTCCCCCCTTCCCCCCTTCCTCCCTTCCCCCCTTCTCCCACATGGCTTTCAGGATCTCAGTTCCCCGACCAGGGATTGAACCCAGGTCATGGCAGTGAAAGCCCAGAATCCTAACCACTAGGCTACCAGGGAACTCCCTAGACCCCCATTTTCAGTTCTCAAATCTTGGTTCTCTTTGTGCTCTAGTTACCCTTTTGTTTCTTTAGAATGTACATTTTTCTCTTAGTATTTATTTTCCTTTTTGAGGTTCGGTCTTGGAATACATTTTTTTCTATCTTTATATGGAATGGAAGAAAAGGATGGTTTGCACTAATAACTACAGTTCTCTTGCTTCCGTCCCCACCCCCAAAATTTCCATTCCTTTGATTTGAGATATTCACTAACTGCAGAACATTGAATTGTCATTGTCTCCTTGAGTCTGGAAAAACTTTTATTATTTTCTTAGCAGGCTAACTATATAGGACAGGGAGAAGATAATTGACCTGTCCTAGATAAATTTTTTAGATAAATTTCAAATAAACATTTAAAATGAAGCTATGGGCTTCCCTTGTGGCACAGTGGTTAAGAATCCGCCTGCCATTGCAGGGGACACGGGTTCGAGCCCTGGTCCGGGAAGATCCCACATGCCGCAGAGCAACTAAGCCCTTGCACCACAACTACTGAGCCTGTGCTCTAGAGCCCGCGAGCCACAACTGCCGAGGCGCGCACACCTAGAGCCCATGCTCTGCAACAAGAGAAGCCACCACAATGAGAAGCCTGCGCACTCCAATGAAGAGTAGCCCCTGCTCACCACGAATAGAGAGAGCCTGCACGCAGCAACAAAGACCCAGCACAGCCATATAAATAAAATAAATAAATAAAAATAAAATGAAGCTATGTCACTATGCTATTATGAATAGTTTAGGTAGACATTTTAATTTAGTTCACTACTGAAATGTGTTTTGGCTATCCTTTCCCATTTTACCTTTTCTCCTTCCCCAATTATCTACATATCAGATTAGGTCGTTGATCTGAGAAGTACATCACTGACCCAGAGCAGTATTGCCTATTAATTGACCATCTGATCTGCTTAGTGCACTTTAATTTTATTGGGATCTTCCTTGTCCAGGTTAGTGTGCATGTCTCTGACTTGTAGCTATTACTGATATTTCCAAAAATAGGTAGAACTTTTCTGGGTGTTAACGTGGTGTTTGTTACTAGAGCCACTTTTTTTTTTTTTTTTGTAACCAGCTAGCTGTAAAGAAGTTTACCTTGACACTCTTACCTGCTATTTTAGCCCCATATTTTAGCATCCATAACAGCATATGGATATCTGTTATCTCTGCCTTGGAGGAACCAAGGAGAGGAAATAATAAAAGCTAAAAGGACAAAATAATGGTTTCTGTGCCAGGAAGAGTCATGTGTAGTTTTAAATAAGGGCCATCTTCAACATTGATCTGGTTTATTTTGTCTCCAACTATGCATATTCTCTTGTAAGACCATTTTACACGTATCAAGAGGTTTTATTTTGGAAACATTGGGTACTGGTGGGTAAGTTGGAGATACTGCTTTACTCAAAAGTGTTACTATTTGGTGCCACATTTGTGATTTGCTTCTGAAATTAATTTAACTCTTAGCCTCTCTTCCTACCTCAGTAAACTTATACCCCAAATCAGCTAAAATCATACACATTGCTAGCCCATGCAGGCAATATCAGTGATAGCTATTCTGTACTAGTGCTTTTTATGGGCCAGGTGTGCTTTATATGTACTACCTCGTTTATAACAGCCTTGTGAGGTAATGATAGCATCCTGTCATTTCAGATAGAAAAATGAGGCCCAAGTTAAGTTCTTTGCCTAGTTCAGTCCACTGATAAGTGATGGACCTGGGATTTGAACCGAGGCCTGTCAGAATTCAGTTCCCATGCTTTTAACAACTGAATGAATTGGGTGGACGAGTGATTTTTATTAATTAATCAGCTGTCTCACAATGAAGCAGAGGATGTGCAAGTTGAATTTTTTAATTCTTGTACATGAGCTGGGAAGTACATTTCTTAAAGATCAGAATGTTATCATGAGTTTCATAAGTAGGAAAGCTTATTAGGAGTCCAGATCTCTTGCCTCTTGTAAAGGTAATACAAGATACGCTTAGAACTGTTACAGGTGAAAGAAGACTGGCACATCATCCTGGTCAAATTCTTGTTCTTTAAACTTGGGAGCTCTCACGCTAGTTTTCCTTGTTCAAATAATAAAATTGTTTCAAGGGGTTTTTTTCCCTATTTAGATACGTGTATTAGGATCAGTGTATCACTGATTTCTTCAATAAAATTGGAATGATTCAGGTTTAGTCCCTTTGTTCCAATCATGTGAACATTTTTTATATATTCTGAATTTTGCCTTGTCTGGAGTCTTCTAAATGTTACCTTTGCTGTGCCTTCAAATTTGATTTTTTAATTCTTATTTTTGCATTGAGACTTCTCATACATAGCTCGTTGACTTTATTTTCTCTTATAGGATTCAGTTATACAAAAGATGTTTCAAAAACAGTACTCTTGGCCCAAAAGCAATTTTTACATATCAAAAAGGAGTAAGGAAGACAATCTTCAGTGCTTGTATATGGGCTTTTAAAAACCATGCTCTACAGTGCAACTACAAAAGCTCTAAGTAATAGTAAACTGTTATACATACTGTGTGCTTGATGCTCTGTTAAGTGCATTAAAAGGCAATATTGCATAGTAGTTAAATGCTGGACTCAGAAGACAGCCTGCTTGAGATCAATCCTGGCTACACCGCTTACTAGCTGTGTGACAGTGGGCAGGTAGTTAATGTCTCTGTGCCTCAGTTTTCCTATCTAAATTGGGCTCATATACCCACCTCATGGACGTATGTGAGTTGAATGTGTTAATACAGTTCTACAATTATTTATCCTAATCCAGAGGGCTCTAAAAACTAGATTTGTGTGTGTGACTCAGTGGTTAAAAAAAACAAAAACCTGTCCTAAACTTGCAGTTTGAATAGTCATATTTTCCTGCAGAAGTATTAATTTGTTTAATAACAGTGCTACCACAGATCCTGCTGAGGATATTAAAAAGTCAATAGTATAGCTATACTAAATTCTAAAATTCAGAATCCTGAATTCAGAAACACATCTGACTCCAAAGTTTTTGAATAGAGTTACAGGTACCTGTATATGTAAAGTGCAGAGAGCGGTGCTTAATGTATATGCATTTAGGCTGCGAGGTTTAAATACTGTGGTGAGCCTTTTTGTTCGAAGTTCAGTCCTTCAAGATTCAGGATTCTGTCTGAGGAAAGTATATCAGCTGCTTAAAAATCATTAGTATAATTTAAAAAATTATAGTGAGAGCATAAATTTCGCAGAAACGCTTTTATTTTGAATGAGCATTTTAATTTACCTAAGCAGAGCTTAAATATGCAAGTATTGCCAGCAGTACTTTAAAAAGAATCATAAAGTAGGAACTTCCGTGGTGGCACTGGTTAAGAATCCACCTGCCCATGCAGGGGACACGGGTTCGAGCCCTGGTCCGGGAAGATCCCACATGCCACGGAGCAACTAAGCCCGTGCGCCACAACTACCAAGCCTGTGCTCTAGAGCCTGTGTGCCACAACTACTGAAGCCCGTACACAGCATCGAAGAGTTGCCCCCACTCGCTGCAGCTAGAAAAAGCCCGCGAGCAGCAACAAAGGCCTAACGCAGGCATAAAATAAGTTAATTTTAAAAAAAGGAATCATAAAGTATAGTGGTGCCAGAACACACAAACTGTATGTAGAATGTCAAGGGACTTCCTTTCAGAAGTTCTTTGATTTTAATTCCATTTTAACTTAAATTCAAGACAGTAAAACTATTAGGGCTTATAAAAACAAGTCGCAAAATCATGCTACTTGTAAACACGGATTCTGTCCTGTTATTTCCATCAGTGTAGAGAAACTGATAGTTTTTTTACAAGAGTTCATCAGTCTATTCCCTCTCTACCCTGCTTCCTGCCCCTCAGACAATCAGTGGGGAGCAAAAAATATGTGCAGTCCTTTGTATATAGACACTAGTACTATACATTCAAGTTTGGGGGTCTTCTCTCCCAACTACCGCTTTTTGTCACTCATTTGTACTCGAACATTGACCTTTTCTGTGACCTAATTGACTACAAATGAACACTTTCCTAAGTTAGCTAGCTTAACTTAGTGCCTGTGAAATATGCTAAGAAATGGAATGTATTTCCTTGGAATTACTACTTACTATTTTGCTATTTATTAGTTGCAAAATGATCAATTTATTTCGACTACCACAGAGGTAATGGTCTCATAGCAGAAAGGACACTAACACGTGAATTTGGAATCTTAAAACCCCAGTTTTGATATGTTAATAATGGTGTGTTTTGAGGACAAGTGACTTAACCCTTCTGAACTATTTTTCTCATCTCTAACACTAGATGATAATTACCTGTCAGGACTGTGAGGACTTAACTAAGTCCTGACTCAAAAGTATGTGACCAATAATTGTCACTTAGTATAAGTCCTTGATTTTTTTTCTCAGTGCTGTTGAGTAGTAGAATTCCTAAAAGGAAGGTAATGACTTAGCTGCTATTCAAGGGCAGCCCCAGCTGTGTTTTTAGCTGTATCTGTCACTGTTTCACTGTGTACCTAAGCTCCAGGCACACAGGAATAGTCTGTTTAGGGGTTTGCATACTCTCCATGTAAAGGGCCATATAGTGAATATTTTAGGCTTTGTGTGGCACATAAAGACTCTATTGCATGTTCTTCTTTTTAGTTTGCAGACCTCTGTCTGAACATCCCATGTATTTTTATTCCTTCTTCCATCAAATGGAAGCTGGAAAGCTTCAGTTTCCTATTGATGTGTCAAAACTAAGTTCATATGCCCCCTCCAGGAAAGCTGTTTAATCTTGTGCTACTGTCAGTGACTGGCTTTGTAGCAGTTGGATTGGGTTATTTGCTTATGGTTGAGACACCCACTAGATCCTTTGATAGAATCAAACCAAAACCACAGTGTCCTGTGAGCGTGTTTGAGAGTTTGTTCATTATCAAGTCACTACAGTTGACTCATTTCTTCCCTCGTGACTGAGCTGCTTTGGGGAGGGTCGAGGGGGCTGGCTTTGAACTTTGTACCTGCAGTACCTGGTGCATAGAGAAGCTTTCAGAATTTGGTAGGTGGTCTTAACGCTGCACAGAGGAATGCCCTTATTTTCTTCTCTTCATTCTTTTAAGTGTCCTCAGTTAGAATACTCTTGTTAAATCCCCCCTTCCATCCCCTCCACAGGAATTCACTGCCACTCCAGCTGTGTTGTGGTGGAGGTGCCTTGTTGTTGCATCTGTTAAGGCACCGCTCAGAGTTTCAACCAATTTTAGGGTTAGTTGCGTGGTGTCTGTTTTACCCTGTGTGTCCTACTTCATGACGTTGTTATTTACTTATTTTTGGATCTTTGACGCCAAGCACAGTGCCTTTCACATAGTAGACATTCAAGTATTGAAACTCTTGTTGCACACTAAAGAATTAGTTTTAAAAACTGTACTTTGTTTATAATATGTGCCCTTGAAATTATTTATTCATCAATATAGATAGAATAGTAATTTAAAAATAGATATTTAACCCTGGTCATGAGAGCTAAATCTAATTTGTTATTCAGTTATCTACATCACTAGAGGGAATAGCAATTATATAACTAATCAAAAGCCATGTAAAACATTTTTTTGTGTTGCCATTTAATTTTCAGGTTGCTTTTATTCCCCCCGATTGTTTTAAAACCAAAATATATGTGTTTCCTTAAAGAAAGGACTGAAATTTACTTTCTAATTAGGTTAGTCATCCTTTGAGAAGAAATTTTGAGCCCAAGGAACTTGGGTAAAGGAGGCCAGAGTTTTACAAACCCCGGAGTTGGTTTGGGCATATGCACAGGCCTGGAAAGTAAGAGTGAGCCGAGCAGTTTCATTTATAAGCATACCAACTCCTGGAGGCAAAAATTTGGACTGCTTACTAGTACATTTTTTTTTTTCTGGAAAACCCACAAAGAGATTTTGAGCTACTGAATACTACATGAACCTCTTCGGTGAGGGTTACGTACTTTTATTTTTTTAACAATATTAATACCTTTGCCGTCTTTCAAAAGCCATATACTTTTTTTTTTTGGATTGGGTTTTCACTTTAATATTGGTAATAGAATAACATATAGAATAATATAGGTAAGTGACAAATACATGTTCATGATATCATACCCATTCATTCATTCATCAGCGTTGAGTGCAAGGTATGTGCCAGACACTGCTCTGGACACTAGGGATACACTGGTGAACAGATGCCCTGCATTTATGAAGCCTAATTTACGGGGGAGATGAGCAGAATGTATGTTAAATGATGTTAAGTGCTAAGGGACGAAACTGCACGTGCGAAGAGGCCCGTAGGTGGTTGAAATTTGAGATAGGAGACCAATTGAGAACTCAGGGAGCCGACTGGAACTCAGTACAGACTCGAAGGAAGCAGAGGGAGCGGTGGAGATTCCTGAGACGGAGCACCGCCAGCAGGAGAAGCAGCAGACGTGCAGGCCTCGGTGTGCGTGGGCGCTAGGAAGGCCGTGGGGCTGGTGCCGACTTGGTGAGGGTCGGGATTGAGTGAGTGGAGGCAGTGGGGGCCTCAGTCACGTGGGACCTTGCAGGTGGTAGAGGTGACGTGGTGGTAGCCAGTGCCAGGGCTCGCCCCAGCTTAATGTGGAATCCTGTTGTCCTCAGTGCTGTCAAAATTTTACTGGTTATCGTCCTTTTTAAGAATGTTCTGATTTTTATCAAGTGTATATACGGTCGAATCAAATTTAGTTTATAGATCTAGCAGGGATTGCAGTGGAGTTTTGCTCTGAACACCTGATGGTATTGATGTGAATGAATTTGAGTCGTGGTATATGAAGGCCTCAGGTTCAGTACTTCATTGAAATATTTATTTCTGTTCTTTTAACACATTAAATTACAGATAATGTCACATTTTAGTGTAATCTGTGTTTAGCAAAGCTGTTTCCTGTTCTGGAATATAAGTATGGTTACAGCATACTAGATGCTGAGACAAAATTGGATTAATTAGAATGATTGGTTGTGGACAGGGACTTAATGAGTGTGGCATAGGATTTTATGTTTAATAGAATTGTCAAAATCAGATCAGCAGGCATGTTTTTATGGGCCGTCTGCCAAGACTAGAAGTCGCTTTGGTACCTGTACTCCCTTAAACATGTGTTTGCATTCCATTCCTTGTCAACGTGAGACAAAACAAAGAAAAATAAATTCAGAATTTTAGAGCTGGCATGAATCTTAAGTAGTGTCTGGTTTTACAAATGCGTTTTCCCAGAGCACTCTCATACACGTTTTTCTTCATAAGAGTTCTTCAGCTCACACAGATAGTTGGTGATAGAATCAGAATTTAACTTGGATAAAACTTGTTTACCCCAGTCTTGTACTGATCTTCTGACAGTTGTCCCAAGTATCAGGCAACTAAAAATTCCAGCATTGGGAAGATACTCTGTATAAGATAGTGGTTCTCAAGCGTAAGGGTGAGTGACCCTCACCTGGGAAGCTTGTTTTTTTTTAAATGTAGGCTTTCTCTGTTTCCTTCCTGAGATTTTGAATCAGTAGGTTTGTGATAGGGCCCAGTAAATCTGTGTTTATCATGACCTGGTGACTTTGAAGTATGTGACCTGGGACCTCGCCCTTAAACAAATGATTTCGCAGAGTAAAGGTGAGAGAAAAAGTGAGGTTATTAGCACTAATCATCTCTGATGTCTTATTTCTGAAAAATTTTAGAAAAAAGTAAAAAGCTACTTGAGGTCTTGTTCTTTTGAAGAATTTATTTCCCTCTCACATAGATGTAAAGGCAGAGGAGAGATGCTTAATGATTATTTTTGTTCCTCTGTCATCAGAACCTTAGGGTCATTATGATACAAGCCATTGAATCCATATGACCACAATGGTACACCACATGATGAAGGGAAATCTTTTTCAATGAAAGTGAAACAAATTGAGACTATTTGGACAAGATGCTAGTTTATCATTGCTGAGGTATTACTAAAACTGAGCAGAGAATATTAGAAGAGTCAGTATTCATGGAGTGTATATGGAATATGATAGTACTGATTGATGATAAGGCACTGTGTCTTGCAGCTAATGTCCTGCTAAGAGAAAATTTATGCTTGGTAAGTTTATTCCAGGTCTTTGACTATGTCAGTATAAAGTAAATTCATTATAGAAAGATGGATAATAGTCTAGGTTAATGGAATATAGGTAGTTGAAAATTTTTAGTAATTAAATAATCCACACCTTTGAAAGGCTGAAGAACAGGAAGCTAAAGAAATCATGTTTTGAAAAAAAATGTATTGCAAGTAAATTTGCAAATACAATGCTAGTTTTAAGAAAAAGTGTATAGAGGTTATTTCTTCCAAACTATCTCATTGCTATTAAAATTTTTGTAGCCATGTTACAGATGAGAAAAAGATTGATTCAATTACAGAAATTTGATATGAAGAGAATATTTGTAAAGGAAGAGGCACAAAGAGAACAGGAATATGACATATCTGTAAAGTTATTAGTAAGCTCATTTGTTTAAAGGAACTTAAAATGGTTTTTAATAATTTGGTGTTTTAACCTAGTGATTTATTTATAGCTTTGTAGGTATACTGTTTCCAGTCCCATTACTTATCTTTATCACTCTATGGTAATAACATAGACCCTAATAAAGACTGACGCCTGTGTATTTGATTTAAAAAATATTAAGACATGGTAAAGGTTCAGTAAACCAAACACCTTAGCAAATATTTGCTGGGTCAGGTTATACACGCATAAATGTATATATAGATGTACTTACCTTTTACACAGTAAGTACCCAAAAATTGTATGTAAATTGATTACTTTTGAGTGTAGGCAGTTTAAATAAAACCTGTGGTTGAGTCCCTTTATTGTTAAAGGTCAGTCAACACTAACTTAGTCTTGTAAATTTGATTCTAACATACTGGGCTTTTCAAAGTGAAACCTGTATATGCATATAAAATATGATCATGCATATATGTACCAAAGCCCTTAAAAGGAATTCAGCTTTCTTTTATAAACACCAAAACTCACTCTGCCTGTAAACTGTTTTTGCTAAAGTTCGCATCACTGACTCTAAGATTTGCACCTTTCTGTCTGCATACGCTACTAGGACTATTCTGTGCATGTAGATTTTTGTCAGCTCCCTCCTTCCCCCTCAGTAAATCCGTTAACTTAAAAAAAAATGTGACACTTCTATAGAATAAATGTTCATAAAGCAAATTAGCATATTCAGCTTATACAGAAATACAAATTATTCCACTCACACAAGGAATTTCTACTTTGTAAAAATGTAGCTTGTATTTTGGAGTGTAATAAAATCTGGTGTAAGAACAACTGTTGAGTGGGTTAAGTGATTATTCTGAATATATTTACTTTTTTAGTGTCAACAGTTATTTGAGGTGATGGTGGGAAGGAGGTATGGATGAAGTTAAACAAGTTTTTAACATTGCAGTGGAAGTTTGTTCCATGGGATATGTTCATGTAACATAGAACACTTACTGAAGCCCAGCAGTACCATTTCTTCATTTTCTCTCTGTGCTGACACAGCAGCATCTGTCACATTCAAGACTACTGAGTCAAACTAGGACCTTAGGACCTTGAAAACGAACCTGTGATGTCCATTAGGATTGGTTTATGTCACCACTGAGAATTAATTAAAGGACAAGTCAAGATTCAGCACAGCAAACTGGGCAGCATTTGCAGCTTTTGGACTGGCCTGGTTAGAGGTTATTTAGGGATTGGTACCAATTTGCAAAAAGTTTGTATTCAGCAGTGTCCTCTCTTCCGTAAAGTACACTTCTTCCTTTGTACACTTGATTCTTCTCTTTCAAAGTAGACCTTCAGTTTTCTTCATTGAACACAATTTGAGTCTCTTTTGTCATTCCTATGATTAATCCAACCTTGAGTTTCCCCTCTGCCCTTAAAACATCCATTTCCTTTCATGTTAAGTTGACTTCCTTGGGTATTGAATGACTTTTCATAACACAGCATAATTCCATTCTCTGTTAAGTAAATTAAGTAAATACACCTCCTGTATTTCATTTAATTGTGGTGCTTTGAAAAGGAAACACCTTTTCAAGAGGCAGCCTTCCTTCCCTATGACATGCTCTCCTCCTTGCTAAGTCTGGCACCTCTTCAGTTCTCACATGGAAAGCTACCAAGGGGATCCAGCTAAAATGGAAACCAGCCTCCTCCTTGCTGGAAACCTTTCATTGGTTTCCTATTCCTTATCCCCAAGTAAATTCAATTAACATGCAATATGAGTAAGATACAGCTCCTGCCTACATTTCCTTTTCTTTTTTTTGGCGGGGGGGGGGCACACCTTGTGGCATGTGGGATCTTCCCAACCAGGAATCGAACCTATGCCCCCTGCAGTGGAAGCGAGGATTCTTAGCCACTGGACCACCAGGGAAGTCCTACATTTCCATCTTGATATTGCCTACCTCAGCCTGAATGCTCTGTTTCCCTGCTCGAACCATACAACCTCACCTCTACCTGACCTATTCCCTCTGCCTGGAATGCCCTTCCTTTCACCACCCGGGGCTCTCCTGCTCATCCTTGAGTACCCATTGAAGGCATTCTTTCTCCAAGAAGCCCAATGATCCCATCTTCATCAAGGCCTTTGGTGTACCGAATCCCAATGATCTGTTCTCTCATTAGACCACAGGCTCTTGTGGGGTGGGATCACTGGCTCAATCTTTTTTTTTCCTTTCATTTCCAGAACCAAGTACATACAGTTTGCTGGGTGGTGAGGTGGGAGATGGTGTGCAGAACCATTGGCACTTATTTGCTTAGTTAGTAGAGTGACAACCATTTTGAAAACGTGTAAGATTCGTAGCTGCAGGAAGTTGCTGCTGCCTGAACAGTGTGATCATTACATATAATTCAATGTGTATCTTTCCTTCATCCCTTTTTTCTCCAAAGACTAGCTTGCTGTACACTCCATTAAATGCAGGTATATGAGTGTTCATCTGATAACCAAGTTTTAAAAATTCCGTATGACTTTACAGATGTAAATTGGCAACACTAGATATACAGTAGTATGGTGTATATAGACTATGGGACTGTCATGGTATCAAGACCTTTCATCTCTGAATCTTTGTGTTGTTTTGGAAAACTTTTATTTTCCTTAAGAAAGTTCTTAATCTCTTAAACTATGAGAGTCAAAACTAAAATGTCAAAAACATGAAATACCTGCTCATCTTCCTGATCTAATATTTCAGTTTTTAAAGACAGTCCTTGTTCCTGAGATTCTTTATGTCATTATAGATACATAAGCCATTCCTCCTCAGCCATGTCTGTCAAGCCACACTGCCAGCCCTGTTACTAGGAGAGTAACTTATTGGTAATTGGACTACATCAGCAGCCTGATTTGTACTGCAAAGGTAGAAATCATTATGCTGCTTCATGCCCAATGACCACTTTCTGAAAGCAGACTGAAAGGGTGTGAAGACCTGGTTTTCAGAATGTCAATGAAAGTCCTTTCCCCACAAGTCTGATTTACCTTCGCCTACATTTTCCTTTATCCTAATGCTTGCTAATTCTCTTTTCTTGGGGGTGACTCTTAACAGGGCAGCCACCTCTTAATCACATGTCAGCACATAGTATAGATAAAGAATTTCCTACGAGCTGCCTTATAATGTTCACTCTCAAATGCCATTGTATGTCTTGTTTTCCCTTTTCTGTCTATGTTTTTATCTAGGAACTCTGGGGGCACATTTGCAAGACTGGGAAAGAACAATAAAGGTTAAGAACAACTGAGGAATTATGTACAAATAACAACAGAAGACAACTTAATTGTTTTAGTGACGATTTAAAAGGAACTCAAGTGTACAGTTGAGATCTTTGACAAACTGTAAATAATTTTTCATGATTATTTCAAAATAGCTTGGTAAGGAAGTCTTAAAAGCAGGCCTTACTGGCAAAGAAAAGCAAAGCAGAGCAAGTAGTAAAAGGACTATGATGATATTTTAGACTTAAACTACCCTTTCAGTACATTTGCAATTCTGGATAAAGTTCTGTAAAGCAGTTCAAAAATATTCTGTTAAGTGTCTCGAATAACATTGCTCAGATGGAATATAAAATACTTCGTGGTCCCTTCAGCATCAAGATGCCTCAAACTTTGGTTGTTTCTGGAGTTAATTCTTTACAGCACCTGGTATATGAAGTGATTTCACACCATGCCCAAGATGCGGGCCACCCACCAGCTACATGGCATGACAACTCTACAGGCTGAACGGCAACCCTGGTAATTATAAGGCCATGGATAATAGCCCCCCAGTGGTTCACAGATCTTCTGGCAGTGGGTGTAGCTCCGCCTGCATTCTATACAGCAGATTCCTTCATGATCCAATCTAGGGTCGAATGTCATGCCTTCTCCTTCCTGCTGCTGTGAAATAAAAGAGAATTATTTGTGTCTCCTTCATAATGAGAAGTTTATAGCATCCACGTTATTTTAAAATAAGGTCCTGGATGTCTTACTGCTACCAGAAATCGGCATTATTTTCTGTAAGGAGTTTTCAATCTTTAAACCTTATAATTCAGAAATCCTTCTAACATCAGGGAACTCCCATCCTAGCTAATCTGTCGCTGGCAGGAAGGTTTAGTTTTTTTTGTTTTTTGAATGTTATGGTGAAGTTTCTCCATGCCTTAAATGAGCCATGGTTACCACTCACTAGTGACTCAATTTGTTTTAAATAGGAAAACAGGGAGCGTGATTCAAAAGTAGCGTTTCTGCCACTGCGGCGGCACCCTGGTGCCTTCTTGTAGTAATGGCTTCCAGGGCTCTGGGGAGCACATTTTGAAACTCATTGATCCAGGCTGACAACAGATTGCTATTCCACTTGAACTGGCTGAGAACACTGCCAAGTCACTTAGCTTCTGCCTTTGTGTCAACATAAGGGTCTGTAACACTCAGAAGAAGGCACCATACGGTGTAAAGCTTCAAGACCTTAAACTTTATCTTCTAGTTTCTATGTGCCATCATTATAGTTACATAAATACAAACTCGTATCGAAGTAAAAGTCACCTACAGAACCCTATTTTCGCTGCTGGAGAGATCACAGAACTGGAAGAAACGTGCCCCTGCCAAGTTATGTAATATCTGGTTTTCATTTTCATGGATTTCTAGGGGTAAAGAGTCTGTATCCTCTTTAATATGACATTGAATTACACTGGCAAAAAGCCCTTATCATTCATGTAAATTCTTTGCTCAATTTAAGCCTCTTTCCTGGAAGAATAACTTGGGGAGATGCAGGACCAACATAGGTTAGGCTTGAGCTAAGTGAACTTAAGCAACCCTATCACCTTTCTGGTATACTTTTTAAAAAGTCTTTATTCAACTTTTTTTGCTGTGTGTGTGTGAGGGGGTGCTTTCTATTATGAGAAATTTCCAACGTATTGGAAAGTGGAGAAAATTGTGTGCCAAACATCTAGATTTGACAATTGCCAACCTTTTGTCAAATTTGATTTTTTTAAAGTATTTTAAATTCTGAAGTAAATTTAAAGAGACTTGAGGGCATTGTGACATTTCACCCATAAATACATTAGAATGTCTTGCCAAAATAAGATAGCATTTTCCTGCACCACACTGCCATTATCACACCTCACAAAACTAACAATTCATTAACACCATCTGACACAGCCTATGTTCAGATTTTGTCATCAAAGTATTTGTCTTACTCTCTTAACACCATTTTTTAAAAAATTCTTTAGACTCTCCCCTTTAGAATGTCCCCTTTAGACATTTTTTCCCCCTTATCTCTTGAAATAGGTTCATCTGGGACAGCAAAATTAGAAACTGCCTCATTAATTAATTGTCGCTGACTCTTCCAGGGCAGTAGTCAAAAAGCCTGTTGGTTGAGGCATTTCCTCACCTGAGGGTTCAACAAAAGTTTGTTAGGATTAAAAAGTTGGCAGAAATCTCAGGTTCTTGCCCTGAGATATTTCCTTAAAGGGATATGTGAAGGACGGAGATCATGGGGAAGGTGTTCCTACTTAAAGCTCAACATGTAATAAAGGAAAAAACTGTTACCAGTGAAATTTTTTCAATATGGATCACTTAAGCCTGAAAGCAGGGCAGTCACGTCCTGCCCTTCTGTGGAGGGGCTGATACCCTCATCCCTAGAACCAGATGCAGCTAGGCCAGCTACCTAGAGAATAAACTATATTAAGTTTTCTGTTTGCCTATTCAGTTTTTGTTTTTGTTTTTTGTCTGCGTTGGGTCTCCGTTGTTGCACACGGGCTTTCTCTAGTTGGGGTGGGCGGGGGCCCCTCTTCGTTGCAGTGCACGGGCTTCTCATTGCAGTGGCTTCTCTTGTTGCGGAGCACGGGCTCTAGGCACACGGGCCTCAGTAGTTGCAGCACACGGGCTCAGTAGTTGTGGCTTGAGGGCTCTAGAGTGCAGGCTCAGTAGTTGTGGCGCACAGGCTTAATTGCTGCACGGCATGTGGGATTTTCCTGGACCAGGGATGGATTACCCGTGCCCCCTGCATTGGCAGCGGGATTCTTAACCACTGCGCCACCAGGGAAGTCCCAGATTTTATTTCTTTATTATTCTTTGAGCTTTACGGAATGAAGTACTTTGGTGTCCTGAGTTTTCTGGTAAGCCTTGGGTTACTTAAAAAAAAATACTTTTTTGCTCTAAATCTTTCTAAAATATATTAGTCTAAAATGGTAAACTAGAAAATATATTTGCAACACCTGAAACAAGAGGAAAGAAAATGTACAAATGACTTCTCTGTGTATGAAAAGATGCTCAATCTTACACATAATTAAAGACTGGCAAGAAAAAGATAACCAGGAGATACAGTTTTACACCCAAGACTTTTTAAAAGTTTGATAATAAATTAGGCCTTTCATTACCGTTTGAAGACATGTAGCTGCTGTAATTCCCCAGAAGACAATTTAGTGTCCTCCATTAAAATGTAAAATTCTTTGACCCAGCAGACCCATGTTTCAGTATTAGTGGTAAAGATATACTCCTACAGTGTACAAGAGGTATAGACTAATAGCTAACATGGAGTCAGGTAGTGCTTACTATGTGCCCAGCACAGTGCTAAGAGCTTCACCTGCATTACCTCATTTACTCCTTCCCATACCCTATGAAACATGTATAAGGTGTATCTTATTAACACTATTTGAGGAGGGACTTCTCTGGTGGCGCATTGGTTAAGAATCCGCCTGTCAATGCAGGGGACATGGGTTCGACCCCTGGTGTGGGAAGATCCCACATGCCACGGAGCCACTAAGCCCGTGCGCCACAACTACTGAGCCTGCGTGCCACAGCTACTGAAGCCTGCACACCTAGAGCCCATGCTCCGCAACAAGAGAAGCCACTGCAGTGAGAAGCCCGTGCACCCCAACAAAGATTAGCCGCCGCTCACCACAACTAGAGAAAGCCCCCATGCAGCAATGAAGACCCAACGCAGAGAAATAAATAAGATAAAAAGTTTAAAAAAAAAATGGTATTCGAGGAAAATACATGTCCACCAAAGCAGAACTAGTTCAACTTCTGTACATTTATCCACACAATGGAATATAATGGTGCCATTAAAATGAATGAGGTGGATCCATGTAAGAGATATAAAAAAACTTCCAAAATACTGTATTGGAACTGAAAAGACAGCAAAGTGGAAGTTGTGTATGCTTTTTTGTGTTAAAAATGTGTGTGTGTGTGTGTGTGTGTGTACACTTATACAAAGGAACTGGGCAAATAGCCATTGTTAACAGGTTGCTCAGGGGAGGGTGTCTGTGGTAGAAGGGAAACTCACTTTTCATTGTATACATTTTTATACTGTTTAAAAAAATACATGCGTGTATTATTTTTTCAATTAAAACACTAGTTACACATAAGTACTTATTTTTCTATTTTCACTCCCTGCAAAGTATAGTAATGGTAAAACTACATTTCATTGAAGATTTGAGAAGTTTTTAGCATGTTGGTGTCATCCTTACAAACACCAGTTCTCGAGGTTTCTGTCTAAAGTGTTTGATCCCCATATGTGAGTCTGTCTCCCGAATGGACTGAGTGCCCTCAAGGGCAGAAGTTACTCCTGTCTGTGTGCACAGGGCCTGGAAAAGAGCAGGTTCTCAACGAATGTCTGTTGAATGGACGAATAAAGTGGATATAAAGGAGGAAAGAGAATACTTTCATCCTGTGTGTTGCCTGCAGGGCACACTCCCGGAAATATTTTTAAATCATCAAATTCCTGATATGAATTTGTCTTTATAAATTCACCTGTGATTCGAAAAAGGAGAGCACAGAAAACAACTTTGAACAAGGAGTACAACCAATCAGGATTTTACACTACAGAAGCAATGCTGAAGAGTTGTTACCCTCATTTATAAACCCTGCAACAAACAAAAGATGTATTTTTTAAAATAATTGGGTAAAAGTCTCAGTTGAATACTAGACGCTTATTTGAAATCTCAAGCAGAAATATCACTGCTTCAGTGCTGGGTTTAGTGCAGTCATCTGAACCTGTCATACAAACACCAGTACACACGTGGTAAGGGTTGTCTGGATTGAAGGGCTCTGAATCCTCTTGAACACTGGGTCTGGTTTCGTTATTTGGTCTTCCAGGCCCTGGGTTGCCCCATGGGCCACTGCGTAATCTTCTTGTGGTCATTGTTGTAACAACTTTTCTTACCAATTCTCTTCTTTCTCTCTGGATTTCTGCCCAAAAAAACCCAAAACTTGCTGTAAATTAATTCCTTTATTTGAATAATTAAGGAAATTCTGTGTTTATCAGGGTGAAAAACATAAGAAAAGGATATTAAAACACATACGACCAGATCCTATTTAAATTTGTATTAATGATTTTCATAAGAATAAAGCATGTTTCACAGTCTTGGGTTAGTAGTTAAACATCAGATAATCAGAATTTGGTTTATCATACTAACTGAGGCAGGTGTTGTAAGATAACTGACAAAATCCATTCTCAGTTCCCTTTTTCTTTGCCTGCCTCTACTTAGGGGCTGAGAAAGTAAAATAGCACTTATTTCGCTAGCCTCCCTTGCAATTAGGAATGGCCAGATGACACATAAGCAGACTAGGCTAGTGCAGTTTCTGGGAAAGCTTTTGCTTTCTAAAAGGGGACAGATACAGCTCCCTCCATCTCGTCCGTCTTCCTTGAATGTAGATGTGACATCTGGGTTATGTGACCAGAAGTGATAGGCACAAGGATGACAAGCCAGCATGCCTCAGATAGCAGATGGTGAGCTAGAAAGAGAGTTGACGATAGTGCCAAAAACCTACCTCCAGACTTCTGGCTGTATGAAAAAAGTCAACCCGTATTTGTTGAAACCACTGTTGGTCTGCTATTCTGTTACTTGCCGCCCTACACATTCCTCATGAATTTACTATATAGGTATAAAGCTTTACAGTTTTCAGGGGATTTACTATTATCTTGGTTGATTCTTTTAAAAATCATTTGGGATAGAATAAGCAGATACTTTTATACAAAAGGGCAACAAGGCTCGGAAAGACCAAGTGACTTGGCCGAGATCACAGAAGGTGGCAGAGAAGAGGGTCGAACACGAACTTCTCTGGCTTCCAGCCCACTGCCCTCATTCTCCACAATGCCTCATGGGCCCTGCAGCAGGACTGATGGCTGCCGAGTAACAAGAACGGAGAGAGGACCACACAGGGTGGCTTTGGCATCTCAGTCTCAGTTTCTTCTTCAGTAAAACGGGGATAATAATAGTATCTAATTCAGAGGATAGTAGTAGAGTTCATGAGAATTTGTTTCTAAGGGTTTTAGCATAGCGTTTGGCATATCATAAGCCCTCAAACGTCAGGTGGTGATGATATGATGCTATGTTATCTGTGAGGGCATGCATGTGCGTCCAGCCATGGATAGCTTCCCCAGATAGCTTCTTGGTTTCTGTGGCAGGGCTGGAGAGGCATCAGGGAAACCTGCATTCAAACCTCAACTTCACTCCTTTTTTTTTTTTTAGCAACTCCACTTGTTTTAACTAACAATGACCTCAGGAGAGTGATTCAATCTCTGAACCTTAGTTTATTCATCTATAAAGTGGGAATATTACTAGTTAGCTGGACAGTTGGTGGCAAAGGTTAAATGAGGACAAGATGTAAAGCTCTAGCACAGTACGGTGCCTGGTGCACAGCCCGAGCTCAGCAGACCTCAGCTCCCACCCCCCTCCCCGCTTTCCTCTGACCTTGTACAGCGTCATTCCCAGGGTCTCTGATGATATAGCTACATGACACTGATAACCTGCCAGCATAAAGATCCAAGGGCAGGGGCTGCTGGACCCTGGAGCTGGGAGGCTTTTATTAGAATTAGGTGGCGGGGAGCCAGGCATCCTCAGGGAGGGTTTCATTTTGTTGACTTTATTGTAAAATATGACTGCATTTATGAGACTGGAAAAAAAATTCCCTCACTTTTAATGTCTATGATATTCCATCCTATGACTACACCAACACTTATTTAATGCTTTTCAAATCTGGGGCCATTTAGGTGGTTTCTACTTTTCTGGTGTTGTATGTAATGTGTGTAATTCTTGGATGGATGGTGTGATGACTGAATACTTACGATGTGTAATTAATACTTAATGATACATAATTGAATACTTAAGATGTGCTCATGGGATTTCCCTGGCAGTCCAAGTAGTTAAGACTCTGTGCTCCCAATGCAGGGGGCACAGGTTCGATCCCTGGTTGGAGAACTAAGACCCCGCGTGCTGCACAGTGCGGCAAAAAGAAAAAAGATTTGGTCATGCTGTTAGCTGTGAGGGGCCAAGTCACATCTTGGATGTAGGAAACAAGCTCTTTCCCAGAGGGTGATGGTTCTCATTTTATCAGTCATCCCAGCACTGCCAAGAGCGCTGTCTTCCCAACCCCACCCCCAGACCCCTTGCCCTGCTCTTTTTCCATAGAACCTTGGATCATCCCATATGATTTCCTTATTTTAGTTTAGTGTTTATTTACTGTCTCCCTTTAGCTACAACGTAAAGCCCCTGGGGGGCATGGATTCTTGTCTCTTCTGTTCATCAGCACATTCCAGGTGCCTAGAACAAATAAATGGCACATAATAAACGTGTCAATAAATGTTTGTTGAATGAATACATGAATGAACTCTCTGGGTAAGAAGCATGTCCTCAAACAGAAAGTGATCAGAGAGAGGTCTACATGTAGCAGAGTTGGAGACTTTTGTCCTTGACTGGAAAAGGTGACAAGGTATTGGAGAAGGAGTTGCTGGGTAGTGGAAGGCAAGAAGGCCCATTCCACGTGGAGGCAAGTGGGGAACTGAAAGCCAGAACTTGTAAATGGCCGGAGAATTGAGTTGCGACCACCCGCTGGGGCAAGACCTAGGATGGCAAAAGCGATGGTCCATTTGGCAGCCCCTAGGGTTGTGGCAGACACCGCTCAGAGGGTTCCTTCTCACTGAGCCTGCGTGTAGCCTTGGAATTCTCAACCCACTCTTCCAGTCAGCCACTGCCAGCAGCTTATAAATTGCATCCTATTTGCTTTGCCTGGGCTAAAAAGTAACCGTCTTATCCAAGCTTTGGAACTGAATAAGACTTGTGAACTGTAGGAATAAGTTAGCCATGGCAGAATCAGAAGCCTGGAGTGTGTGTGTGTGTGTGTGTTTTAAATTTTTGGCCGCACTGTGCGCGGCATGTGGGATCTCAGTTCCCCGACCAGGGATCAAACCCACGCTCCCTGAATTGGAAACGCAGAGTCTTAAACACTGGATGGCTAGGGAAGTCCCTGTTTATTCCAATTGTGGTAAATATATATATAAAACTTACCATTCTAACCATTTTTAAGTGTACAGTTAAGTGACATTAAGTACAGGCACATGGCTCTGCAAACGTCATCACCATCTATTTCCCGAACAGTTTTCATCTTGCAAAACTGAAACCTGCACCCGTTAAATAGTAACTGCTCGTTCCCTTCTCCTAAGTCTGGTGGTTTTAATTCCTGTGTTTTCTTTATTTCCATGCTGCTGTCTCTCTGAGTTCAACATAATCTTTCTGAGAACATAGCCTATCTAGGCTGTGCTAGGAGAGGGGCCTTTTTGCCCCGCTTGAGCCAGAGCTACAAAGTAGGACTTTGGGAGACCAGTGGGGTGACTGGGATGGGAACCAAGAGAGCAGCCCTGGAGACAGACAAAATCCGGGAAAAGAGCCTGGCCTGCAGAGCTCATCAGCTACCCTTCTCCACCGGGAAACAGCCCACAGGGTGCTCCAACCTAGCTCTGAACCCCAGGGGTCCTTCACTTATTTTCCCCCGGACTTGGAAGTGGACCTTGAACTTAAGGAATCTCAGCCTATGCCCACAGCTGCTTTTGGCTGCCCCAGAATTCAAGGTTTGACCATAATAAGGATTCGGCGGCGTAACAGCTTCTTAGACCCCTGATTCTCTGCTTTAGGAATAAAAAAATGTAAAATTGCAAAGTGCAAACAACAGAGATTAGGGGCAGAGCGGAAGCAGTGGGAGTGTCATAAATAAAATCCTCAGGTAAGGCAGAGGTGTTCCGGGCCCACCTGCTTCCTGTCACCCCGCTGCTCTGGCCCTGCCCTGCGGCATTCACGGCTGTCCTTTCCCTTCCCTTTGATCTCTCACGCCAATTACTGTGACACTGTGATGTGCACCCGGATTCATCTTCCTTGTCACATGCTTGGGCCTGTGCAGGGGCTCACAGGAACCTCACCAGGGCAGGGAGAATTCCAAGCAGCGTCAGAAGAATTTAAAATGTTACCTTTGGGATAGGTTGGTTTAAGCCAGAAAATAGGAAGGTCGCCACAGAGTTCTAAGATTTTAGAACTCAAGAAGCTGTCGTCCTTCACGGGCTGGTCTACAGCCACCCAGATGAGAGAATTTTCTTCATATTTAACAGGCATGATCTTGCCTTCCTGTAAGTAAGTGAAAATGAAATGCACTAAACAAAGATGGCAGTGGAACATGTTGCATATTAAGATTCATGTGTTGGTAAAAGATTATTTCGCCCTATAAAAACTTAATGAGTTTGGGATTAGCAGATGCAAACTAGTATATATAGGATGGATAAACAACAGGGTCCTACTGTATAGCACAGGGAACTATATTCAATATACTGTGATAAACCATAATGGGAAAGAATATGAAAAAGAACATATATCTGTTCAACTAAGTCACTTTGCTGTAAGCAGAAGTTAACAAAACATTGTAAATCAACTATACTTCAATAAAATTTAAAAGAAAACTTAATGAGAATTCTCCGTGTATATGTGTGCGCATTCGCGTTCGCACACGTGTGCACGCACGCATACACACACACACTCTGAAGTTCTAATCTCTTCTCTCTGTAGCTTTTCGCACAATATTCCACACCCCTCATGCCGTCCTGCCTTTGGATAACTCGAATGTGTGAATATGAGCGTCCTGAGTGGAAGTGAAAATTACTTGATGTCAACTTTGAGATTTAGGTTAATCTGATGTTTTTGATCAAAGGTGTTTTAGAGGAAAAGCAACTGAACGGACTCTGGAATCTGATAAAGGATAGAGGAGCCCTTCGTGTGAAGTGAAAGTCCTTTGGGGGCTTGTTCTGCCACTGCCAAACCACGATGGAAGAAGCCGGCAACTGGTTCTTTAATGTCTTCAGTTCTAAGTAGTATTTAACATAAACCGCTTCTACATTTCCCAGCTATAACAAAACGTATTTCAGATGTTCTCTGCATCAAGCACACCACTGAGATGTCAAAGCTAAATGCTGAGTTTTCTTCTACAGCGAGATGCTGAGAATAGTTTGATAACCTAGGGGACAAATTTATTTTGCCAGGTTGCTCCTTTCATGCATTTATTAGTTTGCAATAGGTTGTAGGTTGGAGAAATTAAAATGTTTTCTTATTTTTTAGCTAAAAGCAGCACTTCATTTATGCTTTCTCCCTCAGGCTTCTGGCTGCCTTAAAACAAGTTAAAGTTATTGGAGGTAGCCAACACTCAGGTAATCCAGTTATTTACCTTAAGTTAAATGGCTCCATCCAGGAAATGAATGTTCTTTGGGTATAGGAGCTTTTAAAAGTTATACAAAACTGGGCTTCCCTGGTGGTGCAGTCGTTAAGAATCCGCCTGCCAATGCAGGGGACACGGGTTCGAGCCCTGGTCCGGGAAGATCCCACATGCCGCGGAGGAGCTAAGCCCGTGCGCCACAACTACTGAGCCTACTCTCTAGAACCCGTGAGCCACAGCTCCTGAGCCCATGCGCCTAGAGCCTGTGCTCCGCAACAAGAGAAGCCACCGCAATGAGAAGCCCGTGCACCGCCATGAATAGTAGCCCCTGTTCGCCGCAACTAGAGAAAGCCCGAGCGCAGCAACGAAGACCCAAATAACTGTAGCCTAAAATAAATAAATTTTTAAAAAAATAAATAAAATAAAAGTTATACAAAACTGATGAAAAATGTATGAGAGCTAGTGGTGCATAAATCTACCCCATCACAATCTAAAGTGTGTGGACACCGAATGGGATGATAGGAAGAATGCATGTGTGTGCAACCTACAAGCTAGGGATGTTAAATAAAAAGTGTATGATGTTAAATAAAAAGCGTATGGCACATACTTTCAGCTGCCGACCCCATCTCCTTCCTCCCTCCCTCCCTTTCCTTGCAACACAATCCTGCTTTTGTTGGTGGCAGCAATCTGCTGGCCCCAGGGGAGACACCTGCTTTCTCAGACTCCCTGGCAGCTAGGGGTGCCCGTGTGACCAGCTCTAGACAATGCGACCCATGCTAAAGTGTGTTGCGGGGCTGAGAAGGCATCTGGCTTTTCCCGAGTTAAGGGAAACCGTGGTTGGCACTACTCAGCGTCTTCCTGCCTTCCTTACTTGACTGCGTGGTTGATGTTTAGAGCTGGAAGGAAAGGACGAAAAAATCAGAGAGCCCCAATGTCTGGGGCTGCCTACTTCCACATTACTTACTGTGGAGAAAAATCCTTATTTGTCTAAGTCACTCTAAGCGTAATGTGCTGCTACTGACAGCCAAACACATTCCTAATTCCCACAAACACGTTGCCTGAATTTGGTTTTGTCCACCAGAGAATCCACCACACACCCTATAAACAACAAAAACACAAGAAAAAGCATTCATCCCATGGCCTAAGAAAAGAATCAGAGGCAAAGATTTAAATACAAAACTATTCACCACAGTGAATTATATCTGTATTCAAAAAATTATTTTGAATTATTATTATTATTTGAAAAATGGAGAATTGAAGATACCTGTATTCAAGAACAAAAGACTTTTAAAATTATAGTCATATGATGACATACAATACATCCATTATAATCTACATTTTAGAAGACCTAAAGTTAAGTGAAAATAATAAGAATGTACACCAGTATAACTTCAATTCTGAAAAGAATATCACATACATTTGCACATGGAGAAAATCCACCAAAACATTAACATTAGCTATCTGTGGATTATGCAATTGTGGGTGATTTTCTTCTCTATTCTTTTATGTATTTCCCAAATTTCTACAATGACAAAGTATTGTTTTTAAAAATCAGGAAAAGGGACTTCCCTGGTGGCAAAATGGTTAAGAATCCGCCTGCCAATGCAGGGGACAAGGGTTCGATCCCTGGTCTGGAAAGATCCCACGTGCCGTGGAGCAACTAAGCCCGTGCGCCACAACAACTGAGCACATGAGCACAACTACTGAAGCCTGCACGCCTAGAACCCATGCTCCGCAACAAGAGAAGCCACCGCAATGAGAAGCCCGTGCACCGCAACGAAGAGTAGCCCCTGCTCGCCGCAACTAGAGAAAGCCCGCACGCAGCAACGAAGACCCAACGCAGCCAAAAAAAAAAAAAAAAAAATCAGAAAAAAAACGCCACCTTGTTTTTAAAAAAATCAGAAAATGAACTGCAAACTTATGATAAGATCTCGGTCGGCTATGGTTGAGGAGTTGGTTCTTTATATCCACTCATGGGGGAAATGTCAAGAGTTATTAGTTCACTAAAGGCTTCATAACAGAAACTGAGTGATAGGACCATTAAAAAAAAGGTAATGCAATAAGGGATGTTCAAGGTCAGAACACAGGCGGTCTCCGTCTCATTTTTAGACTCTGTACCAGTGGGTCCACACTTGTGTTCTGAAGGGCGCAGCTCATGGGGAACAAACCAGATCATGATCGGAGGACAATCACCAGAGGGATGAAGGGCTGGAACCCACCTCACAGGATGAATGGTGGGGAAACTGGGAGTAGAGGAGATACTGAGGACATGAGAGCCAACTTTAAAAACTCACGGGTTGGTTTTAGCTCTTGTTTTGAGACACCTGGGGCTGCTCCTAGGAGAGCAAACAATTGGGCAGTTTCCAGGCAATTTTGCTTATTCTTATTTTTCCTCAGCTGCCCTGAGGGAGCTGATGCCTGATATATCTCCCTCTCGGGGATACTGGAAAGATCAAAGCTGATCATAATAAAATTAAGAATTAAAGGAGCAGCCGTATTCATTATCTATCGAGTTCAGGGCTATGGGGACAGGGTGCACACTGTAGTTTGTAGGTGACAAATCTGAGGCTCAAAGAGTTGAAGCCACATCCATAGCAAGTGTCAGAGCTGGGATTTGAACCCACTTTTTCCAAAGTCCATTTTTTTTCCACCCTACCCTGCCACAACTCAAATGGAAGATGAGAACGAATGCGGCTACTTTGTAAGCCCTAAAGCACCAAATAAGTGTAAGGTATTATTGTTAAATGTGTCTTTATAACTCTGTGTGCAGTTCTTAACATAAATTTTTATAATACCAAGCTCAAAGGCAAGCTATTAATAATAAATGGATGAACAATGTTTAAAGCACCTCACAAGCCTGACACATAGGAAAGGAATTCGATATATGTTGAGTAGCCTCCTTGGGCTGAACTTGAACCAGTGGGAAGAAATTGCAGAGGGAGTCACTCAGCTCAACGTAGGGCAAAACAATTAGAACTACCTCCCATGAAGTTGCCTGATACACAGGGAAGGAGCGCCCTGTTGCTGCTTTCCAGCAGAGGCTAAGGGATCAGCTATGGTGAATTTTCAGGAGGAAATCCCCCTGCTGAGTGGCGCTGAGGCTGGAGTGAGGCTTGAGGCTCCTGAGGCCCCTTTAATGAAAAGATCCTAACACGTGAAGTCCTTTATTATTTTTTTAAAAATGTATTTATTTTTGCCTGCGTTGGGTTTTCGTTGCTGCGCATGGGCTTTCTCTAGTTGTGGCAAGCGGGGGCTACTCTTTGTTGCGGTGTGCGGGCTTCTCATTGCAGTGGCTTCTCTTGTTGGGGAGCACGGGCTCTTGGCGCGCGGGCCTGAGCAGTTGCGGCATGTGGGCTCAGTAGTTGTGGCTCGCGGGCTCCAGAGCGCAGGCTGAGCAGCTGTGGCTCACGGACGTAGTTGCTCCGCGGCATGTGGGATCCTCCCTGACCCGGGCTCGAACCCGTGTCCCCTGCATTGGCAGTCGGATTCCCAACCACTGAGCCACCAGGGAAGCCCATGAAGTCCTTTAAGTTGTCATTTTTTTAAAAAATTCTTTTGGTTGCACTGGGTCTTAGTTGCAGCAGGTGGGCTGCTTAGTTGTGGCATGCAAACTCTTAGTTGCGGCATGCATGATCTAGTTCCCTGACTAGGGATCAAACCTGCGTCCTCTGCATTGGAAGGCAGATTCTAAACCACCGCACCACCAGGGAAGTCCCCTTTAGGTTGTCGTAATCACTGATCAGATAGTTCCCTAACATCAGGCAAATAAGGGCCATGTCATGACCAATCCCCTTTATGTACTTTAAAATCTGGTTTTCCAAAACCTCCAATTATACTACATCATGTAAGAATGATCACTTGGAACCAATGAGTAGGACCAAAATAATTAAGTTCCTTTGGCAGAGAAGAAAGAGAACTTATGTTCTGGTCATGAACCTATCCAGGAACTAGAGACAGAAAGGGTTGTACCTTCAATGTCTGCCCAAAGCCCTTGCTGTGTGGTGCAGGCTGGTACCCACCAGTTCAGAGGAGATGCTCTGCTTGGTCGCGGTGCCCACCTCAGGAACTCGAGCCTTCACCTGTGCTTTGATGTAGCACTTCTCCCCTCCAGCAAAACGGATTCCTGTGATGCCCTAGGAAACAAAAGTTTATCCATCCATCTATCCATCCATTCATTTATTCAGTGTATTGAGTGTCTACTGTGAGCTAGGCACCATTCCAGGTCCTGGGTACAGGGATGAACAAAACAGATGGAGTCTCTGCCCCCATGGAGCTTATCTTTTAGTGTTATTTACCAAAAATAAAAAAACAGAGATAAAGTCAGGTGGCGTTAAGTGCTATGGAGAAAAATAAAGCAGAGTGCAGAGATAGGAGTGACAGGGGATGGTGCCTTAGACCGTGTGATGGGGAGGCCCCTGCCAGGGGCTGCCTTCAAGCTGAGACAGAGCTGTTCATTGCTCCATCCATCCCGCCAAGCTCAGATGAAATGCCATCTTTCCTATGCAGCTTTCTCTGACCATCTCAGGCTAAGTGGGCTTCCCGATCTCTAACTCCCTGAAAGCCCTCCCATCTTCATCCCTCATTTGGCACTTAGGTCTCAGGGCCCTTGCTCCTTGTGAATGTCACCTCCCTACTCAGCTCTAAGCTTGAGATCGATCTGAATGTTTTCTTTTTTGTTTTCGTTTGTTTGGTGCTCCCACAAAGGTTCTCAAAAGATGTTGGTCCAATTAATTAATTCCATCAGTTCGGATTTTTCCAAGTTGCTGAGCCCAGAGTAAATAGTAGCTTTCTATAACACTGGGAACTGAATTTTGCTCCTAGACCTTATCCAAGGACTTGGACGTTTTGTTTTTGTCTCCTGTGAGATATAAACAGTGTCTCCTCCTCTGCCTAGGGAACAGCCTCAAGGGAAGCCTCAGCCGCGAGGCTCCAGTCTTGGCTGACAGCTGGGCACTGACTCCGCCCGCGGAGCGCATCAGGCATAACGGTATGTTCTGACCCAAGAGTGTTTACTTTCACTCTGCTGGTTAATTTCATGACTAGTGAGTGGCCAAAAGCGGTATTAAAGACCTACAAATTTTATGCCATCATAATGTAGATACCAACACAAATCTGAACATCTCAACTGATCAATCTTCTGTTGAACTGAGACAAATGTCAGGAAGATACAGAACTTGTTCTAACGTCAACACCAAGGAGCGGGAAGAAGAAAAGCCTTTATCAACCTAGGGGCCTGGCTCAGGAGTCAGCCCTCTTAAATGAAGAACGAAGTCAAACGTCATTCATGCTTGAGGATATTCATGGACGGTTACACCATATGGAATCTCAGAGCCAGGAGCCCTGCAAAACGGGGTGGGTGACAGGCTGGAGAGGAGAAGGAAAGGCTCCTTCTTCCTGAAGCTTCTCGTTATCCGCCTTGCAGCCTGATTGGCCACATACACATGTAACACATTTCACTTATTCCTCCCGGTGTCACCTCTCACCCAGAGAGAGGTGGCGGCATGACACCCCCCGAGCCCCCTTTACAGAGGATGGACTCCAGGCTTACTGCAGAGGGTCTCGATTCTGCACCAAAATCACCTGGAAAGATTTAAAAAACACAGAGGCCTGGGCCTCTCCTCAGAGATTCCCATTTAATTGGCCTGGGGCCGTGCCCAGACACTGGCATGCTTAAAAGCTCCCCATGTGTTTATAACTCAGCTGGAGCTGAGGACCACCAGTTTAGGGAGAAAGAAACTTGTTCAGGGTAACAAAGTTTTAAAATAACTGAAACAGCCTGCTATGCACTGAATGTCTGTGTCTCGCCACATTCCTATGTTGAAACCTAACCCCCCATGTGATGGTACCCAGAAGTGGGCCTTTGGGAAGTGATGAGGTCATGAGGGTGGAGCCCTCATGAGTGGGATTAGTGCCCTTTTCCCAGAGAGCTCCTTCCCCCTTCTGCCATGTGAGGACACAGTGAGAAGACAGCTGTCTGTGAGCCAGAAAGCAAGACCCTCACTAGACACACAACCTGCTGGCACCTTAAGCTTGGACTTTCCAGCCTCCAGAACTATGAGAAACAAATTTCTGTTGTTAAGAGTCACTCAGTCTATGGCAATTTGTTATAGCAGCCTCAAGGGACTAAGACACAGCCTCTGGACCCAAGTTTCTTCTGTACTAGTGGCTCACAAACTTTCCCTTGTATTCCAATCACCTGGAGGACTTGTTAAATAAAATACTGTGTTGGTCCCCTCCCCGAGAGTTTCTGATTCAGGAGGTCTGGAGTGGGGGCTAAACTGTATACTTCTAACAAGCACTCAGGTGCTGCTGCTGCTGGTGGCCTAATGAACACACTTGGTGAACCACTGCTCTCCACCATGCTATCTCTGGAAGGTCTGCTGTTCTTATTCTACTTGTAAATCTAGGGCGCATGGTTTGAAAAACAGAAGGCCGGGGAGGGGGATTACTGCCCCTCTACGGGATATGTTCTTTTAACTTCAAACTCTCATAGCCTCTGAATCTGAGATGCCAGGGAGGAAACACCATAGAGCTATTACCATATCCCCAGGGAGAGAACTGACGCTCTGGAAGGATTCACAGCCCTGATTGTGAGTGTAGTATGTATTGAGTTAGTTCTGACAGTCTAGAGGCTGCACAGAAAACCGAAACCCCATAGGAATGGGCCCTGTGGGAAGGAGTTCACACTTATTAACCGCCCTGTCTAGCTACAAATCCATATCAAACAGCCAGACATGTTAAGAGATTAAACAGAGGGAAGGGAAAGTCAAGAAAATATCCTGTTTTTGCAAACAAACAAAACCTTAGAAGCTGGTGATAATGAAGAAATTTGCTAAAAAGGTAATGAGTGAAGATCCCAGTGATCTAACATCCTTTTATCGAGTCGGCTAATCTCATGTTAGCTGCACAATTTTTTTCTTTCTAGGGGATCTCATTTATTTCTGTAGCTTAAACCAGAAGTTTCCAGGGAGGGCAAGGGGTCCTTTCCCCTGGGGGCCATTTAGAAACTTTTGAGGGAGTTTTTTATTGTCACAAAAACTGGGGGCTCTCTGGGCTTTTGTTGGGTGGGGCCCAGTGGTGTCAGATCCCAACCAGCTCAGGGGGGCCCTGAAGAACGAACCACCTAGAGCCCTGGGTGAAAAACCTGATGGTAAGCATCTGTGCCTAGAACATAACACCATTTTACATATAAAAGAGTCTTAATGTACAACCAATTTCCTAGGACTGGAATTACTGTGCAAATGGAGAAAAAAATGGTACTTTCGTTTACTGTTTGAGAAAATTACCTGGTATTTAATTTGTCAACACACACTTAGGTCAATCTGCATTTTAGGCTGTGGCACAGACAGTGACCCAAGCATATGACTTTTATGATGTTTTCTAGTACATCAGGCTCAAGTCCAAATTTTATTATAAATTACTTTCAATTTATTTTTTCTTTATGTTATAGTTGGGGGCCATACTGATTCTTGAAACCAATAACCTACTTACTTACCAGGTAGGTTGTGCTATCCTTTCCCAACCCCCCCCCCCACTTTTTTCCGTTTTCCCAGCTTTTTAAATTAAAAATTTCAAATATACACAAAGTCAAAAGCGTTGTATAGTGAAAATCTGTATATATCAGTTTATTCTATCTTAATTTCTAACCAGGATTTTTGTTATATAAATGGGTCATTAGGTCTGAGAGGGCTGCCTTAGACCAACATCACTCATGCTATTGAGGGTGTAACTTTCTAGAAAGTAACTCATATATTATCAACAAACTTAGCTTCTGTGTTCCACAGTGTATTGACAAAGACTCTCCTGACCTAACTCTAGTCAGGCTCCTCTGGGTCCTCTGTTTACTAGGCCCCAACCTTGGGCTCTGTCTTGGCCCGTTTATTCCAGTTTTAGCAAGAATCCTGCTGAGTCAGCCTTGGTCTGATCAACCTGGATATCTGATCTCCTTGACCTGCCTGCAGCAAAAATCCTGTTAGGTCAGTTTAGCAAAGAACCTCTTAGTAATTTTCCATCCACCAATACCTCCACCCTGTTCTTTGGCTATAAATCCCCACTTTTCCTTATTGTATTCGGGGCTGAGCCCACTCTCTCTCTCCTACTACAAAACCCCATGGTAGTAGCCTGCCTTGAATGAAGTCCACCTCACCTTCTTTAACAAGTGTCCTGAACAACCTTTTCTCTAACAGCGTAGAGCCTGGAGCCCTTTGTTCAGTGCTAATTCCCTCTCAGGGGGCTTTTTTTTTTTTCCATTGGCTCTACTACAGTCTTGGTGGGGTTAGCGGGGAAGGCTGTTCACTTACTATTCAGAAACTTTCCTACTCTGGCCCCACCTGCAACTCCATTTTCTCATCTTTGCCACCTCCCGGGCTACTTAGAACTTGGGAGCAGACCTGAGCACGGGTATTGCATAGTCTTCCCTGGGCCTGGAAAGCCCTACCCCAGCTTCTCTGCCGGTCAAAATTCTTCTTCCATTCTTCCAGACCTGATTCAACTGTTGCTGATAATGAGCAGGTCTCTGTGGGGCTCCTGGGCACAAAAGCCTTTCTGTGTCCCCTATTTCTTTGGTTACAGGAAATAGGCATCATTCAGCCTTCAGGATCTTCCCTGAGTTCCAATGGGCAGGTTCAAACAGTTGCTAATTAAGGAAGGGAAGGGATGCAGAGACCAGGGAGGAACAGTCAAGAAACAATAGTGCAGCCTTGGGGCAGGGTCCTGGTTCCCCATCAAGGGATACGAACAACAATATCTTTGAGCTGTTGTGCAGATCCTGAAACCCCCTCCAGGTGGGAGAAGTTAGCTGTACGCTGCCCACAAGCACGTAGACCCCAGACCAGTTGGAACCGGAAGGTTGATGATGCTGACTCCTCACCACCAACCCATCAGAAGAAGGTCCACGAGCTGATCACACCCTTTTTGCACCATTACTGTAAACTCCTCACTCCCCCCTCCAGGTTGGGACACACAGTTCTGAGGGCATTAGCCCACTGTGGCTTCCTTTGCCTGGCAAAGCAATAAAGCTATTCTTTTCTACTTCACCCAAGACTCTGTCTCCAAAAATTAATTCAGTGTTGGGATTTTCAGAGACTGGATTCAGCTTCATTGCCACCTCTGTAAAACCTGCTCCATCCCCTAACTGACAGCGATGGCCTCCTCCTCTCGATGGCTCCACGTTTCTGTTCATAGCTCCATGGCAGCGTGTTTCCCGGCCTGACCTGAAGCCACTTCTGTGTGGATGTCTGCCTCCTGGACACGGACTGTAAGGTCCTTGAGGGAGGGAACAAGTGTCAGTCATCTTTGCATCCTCCATGCTTCACACCATCCCTTGCACACAGTGGGCTCCAATAACACTTCCTGAATTTGACTGACAGTTTGGAATACAGGAGAAAGTAACACTGCAGGTACCATAGTGGCTGATTCATGGGTTTTCAAAAGTCCGGGCTTATTTAAACCCATAACAGGTTCTATCCATCAAAAAAATGTTCTACTCACCAGTTCTGACTTAGAGAAATGTGGAGGCTATCAAAGAGGATTGATCAGTTTATAAAATATGTGTGGCCCCATTGGCCTCTGAGAACAAAATACAATCAATACCATTATTAGAACCAAAGGATTATAAAACAGAAATATAGGTTTGGGATTAAATTTTTTTTTTAGTAAATTTATTTTTGGCTGCATTGTGTCTTCCTCACTGCGCATGGGCTTTCTCTAGTTGCGGCAATCAGGGGCTACTCTTCGTTGCGGTGCGCAGGCTTGTCATTGCGACGACTTGATGCAGAGCATGGGCTCCATGTGTGCGGGCTTCAGTAGTTGTGGCACGTGGGCTCAGTAGTTGTGGCTCTCAGGCTTAGCCGCTCCGTGGCATGTGGGATCTTCCCAGACCAGGGCTCGAACCCATGTCGCCTGCATTGGCAGGTGGATTCTTAACCACTGCGTCACCAGGGAAGCCCAGGATTAACTATTTTAAAAGGATATTCCTGATACATGCACATCTTGAGAGAGATGGATCTTTTCTTATTTAACTGCATAGCTACCTTTGCATATCTTGATATTATGGCACATCCTAGGTATTCAATTTTGTTCTGGGTTGGATGAATAAAGCATGTGTGGGAGTCACATTTTATAATTTTATATTGAGCAGTGCAAAGAAAAACATGCCTTTTACCTTGTCCTCCGTCTTGCAGTAAAAGCCTTTAATAGGTCCAGAGAAATTATCCCTGTGCCTTGACCAGAACCATCTGCAAAGCTATGACTAAGCGAAATGCAGCCACGCACACATGGGGCTGCAGAGCTTGGTCCCGGGGCAGAGCCCACGCTGAACACAGCCAGCCCTTGTCATCATCAAATAATGTGTAACATCAGTCGGGCTCTGAGGTTAGCATCTGTTTGTTATTCAAAAGGGCTTGTGAAGTGTGTTTGGGTATCAACAAGGGGAGTTCTTTCATTCGAATGAAAAGCATCTCTAGTTTTTCTCATCAGTCAGAGGAAGACAGGTCGATGAGATGTTTGCAGGCCAATAAACTATCAGGAGAGACATTATTTTCAAGAGCCTTTTTTCATGAAGTCTCACCGACTCCATCTACAGATTTAACAGGAGAGCACAAACAGTGATGCCTCTTTCTCATCTCAGAACATGAGAGTAAGATATTTATGGTGGTCATCCAGAGAGGAGGCCTGCAGTGACACTTTGGTTCACAGATGTCCACTGAAGCATCAACGCGTGGCTTAATGTCTCCAACTGCCTGTAAATTGAATTTTTGAAAGCAAACATGTGTGCCCTTTTCAAAGGAGACTCGAAGGTTTCATCTGTCATAGGCCATAGTCAGAAAGCAGGTGATACACCAGGGGAATTTCTCCACGGTCATTTCCTGGATTAAACGGGAAATCTGAAGAATTGAGAAACATGTATAAATAGATCCCACCTGTTGTTGATGAGATTATTAGGTCATTAAAGTTTCCCTCCTCTTGACAAGTGCCACTTTCAGACCTTGCAACGTTCTAGAGGAGCTTGAGCATTTTATTCACTGTGTTAAGAAAGCTGCTTGGAAAGAAATAGCTCTTGCAAGTCTTTCTGCCAAAACTTTTTTTTTTAAGTTTTTTTAAAAATTAATTAATTTTTGGCCGTGTTGGGTCTTCATTGCTGCTCGTGGGCTTTCTCTAGTTGCGGCGAGCAGGGGCTACTTTTTGTTGTGGTGCGTGGGCTTCTCATTGTGGTGGCTTCTCATTGCGGTGGCTTCTCTTGTTGCGGAGCATGGGCTCTAGGTGTGCAGGCTCAGTAGCTATGGCTTGCGGGCTCTAGAGCTCAGGCTCAGTAGTTGTGGCGCACAGGCTTAGTTGCTCCGTGGCATGTGGGATCTTCCCAGACCAGGGCTCGAACCCGTGTCCCCTGCATTGGCAGGCGGATTCTTAACCACTGCACCACCAGGGAAGTCCCTCTGCCAAGACTTTGTATAGTTCTAAGAACCTGTTTTTTTTCAATGCTAAGGTGTTGCTTTTTCATTTTGAAAATGTAAAGGACACAGAGTGGTCCTCTCTCAGAGAGAATACGCTGCACGGTGCAGGTGGGTTAGCGGTACCATGACTGCCAAAAAGAACAGTTCCCATTTGGATGTGTGTGTGGGGCGCTCCTTCTCCCTGAATGAGAAGTCTCCCAGGTTTGCCTGGTTAAACTCCCTAAATGCATGAAATATACTTACATTCTGGAAATCATTAACTTCAATCGCTTCTTCAGCTCCACTCCCCATTTTAAAGGTCTCCAAGTTGTTCCCAGCATCTATTTCCATTGACCCATCTTGTAATTTCCCATTGATACTCATGGTATAATGGACATTGTAAATCTGGAAGAGAACATCAGAGTTAGTGATGCCTCCCTTTTAGAGCAATTCAGGGCTTATCTTTAGATCTGCAGTATATAAAGTAGCCTTCCTATTTCTCAGAGATACACTGAATCATCCTTAATAGTAGGGATGATTATCTTAGTTATCTGTGAGGACTTTATTCATAGACCAATCAATTAATACATGATTTCTTAAAAAATATCTTAAAAGTAAAGCTTTTGATAGTCTCTGATGCTAAATCAAATAGCTCAGTGATTTGCAATCCTGGCTACATGTAGAAGCATCTTAGTAGAATCTCCAGCTACCATGCTTAGGTTCCCCCCATTGGACTGATCAAATCAGAGCCTGTGGGGATGGGGTGTGAGCACAGATCTTTCTTTTTCTGAAGGTCAATTCTACTATGCAGCCAGAGTTAAGACCCGTTGATGGATAAATGGAAATTGAGGAGGCAGAGGGTTAACTGGGCTGTTACCTGAACAAATCTGCAGTGGCACCTCACTTTGAAGGTATTTTTTTTAAGTCCTTCAGTCAAGATTTGGCGTGGAGTGTGGTATACAGTAAGAACTGCAGACAGGACTAGGATATGCCTGAGATAGAGTAGCATTTACAGAGAGCAAGGTCAATGTGCACATCTGTTTCAGCTCAAAATAAGAGGTACTCATTTTAATGACTCTATGGGACAGACATGGCGTCATAAGGCATTATGTTATGAGACGTGTGGGGAGAAGGGCTTGGCATTGTCCAAGAGCACTGGCCCAGGAATCAGAAAAACAGGTGGCCACACCCCTTATCCCTGGGTCTTGGGAGTTGCCTTGAGTGTAAAACAATGAAGTGGGACCTCAGAGGTGATTTTGTTTTTTTTATTTTGTGGGTAGGAGTTTATTACTTTATTTATTTTTGCTGTGTTGGGTCTTCGTTTCTGTGTGAGGGCTTTCTCTACTTGTGGCATGTGGGGGCCACTCTTCATCGCGGTGCGTGGGCCTCTCACTATCGCGGGCCTTTCACTATCACGGCCTCTCTTGTTGCGGAGCACAGGCTCCAGAAGCACAGGCTCAGTATCTGTGGCTCACGGGCCTGGTTGCTCCGTGGCATGTGGGATCCTCCCAGACCAGGGCTTGAACCCGCGTCCCCTGCATTAGCAGGCAGACTCTCAACCACTGCACCACCAGGTAAGCCCCCTCAGAGGTGATTTTCATTTATGTCCTTAGAGTTCTGGGGCTTCATGGAGGTGGTCCAGAGGTGAGGGGAGCAGAGTAGGTGGGACTGTGAGGTTCCTTTATCCACCCCAAGCCCCAGCCCCACGCAGTTCAACCAGAGCAGCTCTGCTTCTGATCTGTTTTATGTGTTGGATTTCTGAGTAACATCTTGTTTAAAATTCCACCATTAGAAATTTTTTTTACAGTGTACCACTAAATTAGATGATCCAAAGGGCTCTCTTAGTTTAGACATCTGGTAAGGACAATAGTTTAAAAAGTAATTCACACACTGCTCCTGTTCAGTATGCCGCTGCTCTAGAACATTCTCTGTGTCATGGGGTAGTAGGTGGGTTCCTTTTCTTGTCTTTTCTTCCTTTTTCTTCAAGGTATATATATGTATATATCTATATCTTATATATGATATATAATATATCTCTTATATGATATATAAGCTATAAAATCTTTAAAGGGGAAGGAATGGGAACTGATGAAAGACACTTGCTACTTAGTGTCAGGTCAGTAGGTCAGAACTGCAAAGAGCTCAGATTCAATTCAAGTCTGATTTTCTCCCTCATTATGACGAATGCCTGACCGAAGCATGGACAAACCCTGGGAAAAGTATCTGTTGTTATTGGATCATTACTTGTAGAAAACTCATTATTGCAAGACCCACAGGGTGCTATTTTAGTTTATCAGCAGAGACGTAGAAACGGCTTTGCTAGCGTGTACCCTTTTAGGTAACAGCCCTCGGTCAGTGGAAGAGAAAATGCCGGCATGCAGTTCAGCCTCATTCTCAGTGACCCTCCTTCCCTCGTTCTGATGAACTTCGATTCCTGTAGGACACTGTCTCCACAGCTCACCTGATCATAAGAACCCCTTCTAGGGGCTTCCCTGGTGGCGCAGTGGTTGAGAGTCCACCTTCCGATGCAGGGAACACGGGTTCGTGCCCCGGTCCGGGAAGATCCCACATGCCGCGGAGCGGCTGGGCCCGTGAGCCATGGCCGCTGAGGCTGCGCGTCCGGAGCCTGTGCTCCGCAACGGGAGAGGCCACAACAGTGAGAGGCCCGCGTACCGCAAAAAAGAAATAAAAAAGAACCACTTCTAGGGGTTCTGCTTTAGGGGAAGCGGGAGCAGAGCCCACCAATCTGTTTTCACTTTGCACCTCAGGCCTCCTCACCATCAGCCAATTTGGGGAAACCTGTTTTCTTTGGCTGAGCCAGGGCTTTCTGCAGGTAAAGCTCAGAAAGCAGGCTCTGTTCTGCCCCTGTGCTCTCTGAGCAGCCACTATTCACTTGAACTAATTTTGGCTGTCCAAGGGCACATGGCAGACAACGGGCATGTGAGTTTCTGCTGGCACGAGTGTCCTTCCTTCACTCATGAGACTAGAGGCTCTTTTTTTTTTTTTTTTTTTTGAAGCATTGCACATAAGCTTTTTACTACTCAAGCAATCTTAAATTTAAGTAACTGTTTGCAAATTCTTAGCGGGTCTTAAGGAGACAAGATCGCAACACTAGAACTGTGGCTTTTATCCTAATTTCACTTTCCTCTACCACCCTTTGCCACCTCCCCGCCAGCAAAAGCTCCCTAACGAGGCGTCCTTTGTAATGTAGCTGCAGCCCGGCTTTCATAAGCAGTACACTGTCTGCATGAGGCAGCAATGGAGGTTTGTGCCCTCCTGAAGTGCCTTGGGTTGGGGGGTGGTAAAAAGTCGGAAGTTATTTCCAAAGTACTGGGCCCTGAGCTCAGAAAGTGGCTCGGTTGGTGGAGCAGTAATCACATTATCTGCTCTAAACTGATGGAGCTGTTAGCACCTAAGGCTATTTCTGTCCAAGCACAAAGAAGGTTTATTATGTGCCAGTAGTCTGCTCAATATGGTACCTTTTACAGCCAAGGAGGTTTGCTAATGAGTTTCTAATAAAGCCTGGGTTCATAAGATAATTACATCATGTTTGGGACAATGTCTTGAAAAATCAGGCTGAGAATAAAGGCCCCAAGCAATGACGTCTTCACCTCATCCCACGGGGTAGGGTTGTCAGTTATGTCATATTGGTGGGAGTTTCCCATATTTCAATGCCTTGTTCCATTTACAATAATGTGGATGAAGCATGGCCTCAATATTTGAGCCCAGTCGCTTGTCCCCTGATTATTAGCACTCCAATGCTTCAGAGTTCTCTAGCTGCTTTCCAGTAAACCTGTCCTAAGGGGATTTACCCATATGAAAGGCATAGGAGGTAAATTACTGCTGGCTCTCCTCTATAAACCAATATAGAGCAGCAGAGGCATAGATAATCCCCAAAGAGTGGGTAGTTCATTTGGTTGGGGATGTCTTTCTGTTTGACAGAGACTTGATTATGTTTTGTTTGGGCCATTTACATTTGTATTCAGGGAAAGCAGACCTGTGCCTGTGCTATGCATAGATGGTGCCAAATTTACTCTATTTAGTATTTTGTGATTTGTTTTTCAGACTTAAGTAATATGGATCAGCATGGAATATTTTGGGAGTTAAAAAAAAAAAAAAACCTACCACGATTTTCTTCATTTTCCTGCCTCTATAAGAGACAGGGATAACTTTGTTGGCAATAAAATGTGATTCACTACTCCTCTGTATTTTTAGAATTTAATACTGATCTCTTGAACCAGAAAACCAAACATCTTGCAGTAAAGTACAAGTTATGATAAAAGGAGGCCCTGCTCATTCAAGGTGATCTTTCAGTCTCTCTTTCTAGAAGCTTGTCAGTTAGCTGTGTTTGCCTTGAATAATTAAATGCCAAATGGTGCTCATTTTAATACATACGAGGACCAAAATCTTTACCCGCTCCCCCCAAAAAAGCAAAGCTATTTTTGTACCCAAAGGACCTATACCATTGAAGTTTTGTCATCTAAAAGATAGCATTTACATTCGAAGATGGTACAATTTCCCAAGGGATGACAATCTAAACCCTGCTATTAATGGAGGTGGAGTTACTGACATCGTTCTCATGTTCAGATATGCTGCTTTCAAATGTGAGCATCTGGCCTAGCTTCTATATTTAAAATATACAAATAGATTAAGGCACTTTTCAAATATACACAAGATACTGTGCAATTCTGATCTTACAAATCGATGCTTGTAAATTTGATATAGTCTCTAAAACAGACTCAGTGCTAAATGGCATGCTTATCTACGTTAGGCATTTGAGTTAAAAATACAAATTATGCAGTGACTGCAGAAGATGTCATGTGTAAAATGGCTGAATTGCTTTCAGCACCATTTTCTCTAAGTACTGGGATTCATTCATGCTTTGAATTTCATGGTGGGAGAGAAACGGGAAACAGCAGTCACAGATCCTCTGAGGGTAGTGATTAAGAAACAGCCCTTTGTGTGCACCCTGGAGATGGAATTCTTTTCCTTTAATTGAAATACTTATACCAAGCCTGGCAATGGTCATCAAGATAAAATGCCTCTCTTTACGTAGGTGAACAAAATTCAGAGTATTTAACAAAAACACGGGTATTTTGCTTAGTTGGGTCAGAAACACTTTTTATATTCCTTGAGAGCCAACTGAGCTCTAAAATAAATAGTTGCATACAAAGAAAGTAGGACAGCAGTTAGTAAAACATTTACCATTAAATCACATGTGACCAAGCCAGAAGTGATTTTTAAAGACATTTGCCATCTTTAAGGAAGTTAGATCTTTTTTTTTTTCCCCCTTACTGCATGAGAGAAGGGGGCATTAAAAGATGGGGAGAGAGAGAGGGAGAGAGAGAGGGAGGGAGAGAGAGAGAGAGAGAGAGAGAGAAGACAGAAGGGAGAGGGAGGAAGGGAGGGAGGGAGGGAGAGAGAGAGACAGCGCTACTGAGAGGTCAGATTCGTCCCCTTATTGGGTCTGAATGTCCCTCCACTGTCTTTGTCTTAAATTCACAGCCTTTCTCAGCTGGGAGAGGGCTTAGTTCCATTTCTTTCCTAAGGATGAGTAAAGCGAGGCCAGAGGGGATGTGCCTTACCCATGGTCACTCAACTGCTTAGCGGAGACGCCAGGCTGGGATGGGCCAAAAAGAACTTTCTTGGAACCGTCCACTGCTTTTCCCCGCTACTCTGTCTTTAACATCTTCCCATAAAGCCCTGACTGGCTTTTCTGCAAAGTTGCCCGTGAGTGGGAAGCCGCATCGTGGAGTTGGTTGGAAGAAGGGGGAAGGTACCCGGGAGGCCCCGAGGGGAAAGCATCAGCTGGGGCGAGGGGGCCGCTCTGGCGCCACCTAGGAGGGGACACGCGAGTGACAGAGAGGACCCCGCCATCCCGTGCGCCCCCAGGCCCCGCGCCCCTCCCGGCCTCGCGCACTCTGACTCGTGCCCGCAAGCCGGCAGCCGCCCTCCGGACTTACGTGATTGTCGCTCCCCTTCCAGAAGTAGAAGGCCCCGATGGCCCCGAAGAGCAGCAGCGCCGCCCCCGAAATGAGGACCACGGCTCCGACCTGGAGCAACCGCGCGGGGCTGGTGGGCTTCACGGTCACCGTGGCGTACGCCTGCGGGCCGGCGGGAGAGGGACTGTCATGTCCGCGCGCAGCGACCCGGCGCATCGGGGGTGTCGGACAGCTCGCCCCGGGCTCCTCCGGGCTCCCCCTTTCGCCGCGCTTGCGTCCGTGGGTCCCTGGTGCTCGGGAGTGGATGTGCGCTGAACAAACTTCGCCGTGCAGGGCCATCGCCCCGCGGGTCTCTCTCCGCCAGCCACCCGACGCCCCCTCTTTCTTCCCTATCCACCCTCCCCTTCAAACCAGACTGGGGATGCCAGGCCCCTTGCACACGCACACGCGTGGGGCGCCACCCCAAGCCCACATTTGGGCGCCCACATTTGTTCCCAGCTCCTCAATTCGGTGACACAAATCGCTGACCCGGGACAGGGGATACGGGCCCCGCGTGTCTGGGGCTCCCAGGCGGTACTCACCGGGGGGGCTACAAAACTCAACCTCGTCGGGTCCCACCAGGGCGATGGGCACTTTGTCCGAGTTCTCCGTCATGGCTGCGGTCACAGGAGCGGGACACTGGGCGGCTCCGCGCGCACCCTGGGCTCTGTCCTGCTGCCCCGACGTGCCGGGCACTTCAACGCGGCGCACGCGCGCTTGCTTGCACCGTGCCCCGTCCCTCCTGGGCCAGCCCAGCGCTCCCCACCCCTCCCGGCGCCTCACCTTTCTCCTCCCTTCCTTCTCGCGCCTGGAGCAGCAGTGAGCTCATCCTGCCTTCCAGATGCCCCTCTTCTCGCTCTCTCCCATCTACTGCCCTCACCACTCCATCCCCACCCCCACCCCCACCCCCCCATCCCCGCACCCCCTGCCCCAAACATCCTGGTAAACCTGAGTGTGTCATGGTGGGTGGTGCTGAGTGAGTAGACTAGGGATGCTGACCCCAAGAAATGCTAAATCGCCAGCACTCCTTCCACCATCCAAGGATCTCTTAGGATGTCAGAGGGCTCTGCCGTGACGCTTGGCAGGAGGCCCATTTCCTGCAGTGTCCTTGGATGTGTGTGTTGGGCGGTGGTGCTGGTGGAACAGGACGCAGAGGAGAGCAGGGCCGTGAAGGTGGAACTGGGGACACTGGCCAAAGTTTGCCAGGGTTTATGCTGGCCTGGCACTGCTGGATGGCCCTGGGACAGGAGCGTGGATCAGGGTCTTAGAGATGGGCCCTTGTCACTGGTTTCTCTAGGAGCCTTAGCAGGAGGGCACAGCTGCAGCAAAACTGAAAGCCAAGCAAAGGGGCTGGAGGGAAAGAGCTGGCGAGACCAGAATAAGAGTACATTCTGGTTGATTGACTAAGTTAAACAGAGACAAAAACAACAATGGCAACACGCATACACCAAAAACACCGATATGTCCAAAGGAATAGCTAAGTATATATGTACATATATAGTATGTATTTTATACTATATATACAGAGAGATAGACAGATCGATATAGTATATAGTATGTGTTTTTAAAGCAGAACAGGAGAGAGTTTTTTCACTTTTGGAAATGCCATCTGCCAGTACTAGGACTATGTGGTTCCTCATTTGGATCCAGGTTTCATTAATTGGGTTCTAGCTTGGTGCAGAGTCCTTTGCTGGGGAGTAAGCGGGGTACGGGACGGTGCAGGGGAGGACCTGCGGTTTCCTGAGCAGCGGGAGGTTGGGTGGACAGTACTTTGGTAGGAGGAAGTGTTGGATTTTGAGGGGATGCTGATGAGAGGGGGCACGTGGTGACAAGTATGATGACAGCGGAGCTGGGAAGGAGCGGAGGAATGGAAGAGACTTGCACAGAAGAGTCTGTAGGTCTCTGCCGGTGCTGGGCTGGGGAGACTGAGGCTTCAGGCCGAGGGAGGCTGGGAGAGTGGTGGGAGCCCAAGGGAAATGAGGAAGTGGCGAGGAGCAGTTGGGAGAGAGCGGATATGGTAAGACTAATTTCAGACTTGCTGAGCTTGCTGTGGGGAATGGAAAAGAAGAGCCCGGGAACGTCCCAAACCTGCCTTGGATTCAGACAAGGCACCACTGGCTGCACCTCCCACTAGACGTAAGGGGCTGAAAAACCCCCTTACACTCTGCAGAGGCTCAGCCCCAGGGCACTGCTGCAGAGTTCAAGACCTCCTCTCCCAAGGGCCCTTGTAATGGGAATTTCAGAAGCAATAAGAGTAGTCACAGTCAGAAAATTGGGAGAAGATCCAGGATAAAGTAGTGATGCAGGAAGAAAAGGAGAGTTCGGGAAGGATGGGTCCACAGAGTCAGATGCTGAAATCACGGAAGCACGAAGGAATACACGGAAAGGCCATTGGACTTCCCAGTTAGGAGGGCGCGGGAACCAAAGAGACAGCAGTTCCAGTTGTCTTATTTATTGGGCACAGAAGACATGCCTCAAAGCATCATAGAGTGACTAAAGATATTTGCAACTCATACCACAGACAAGGAGCTCGTTTTCTTAAATAGAGAAGTCCTCGGAATCATAAAAAGACCACCAAGAGATAAAAGGATAGGAACAGAGACTCCACAGAAGGGGAAATTCAAATGGCTCTTCAACAAAAGAAAAATGCTTGACTGCATTTATAAAAAGGCATGCAAATGAAAAGTATTCTTTTTCACCTATCAGACTGGCAAAAATAAAAACCCTTGTTAAAACAATCTGTTAGAGAGTATGAGGGGAAACGAGGTCTTGTTGCTGTGGGTGGGTGAATTGGTACAACTTTTATGGAGAAAATTTAATTCCAAAATGCAAAGCATAATTTCATTTCTGTGGATTTATCCCACAGATGCGCTCACAGGCTGGAAAAGTCCTCTACATGCAAAGATACTCCTTGTAGCATGTTTGTTAGAACAAAGGACTAGAAACGTTTTCAGTGTCCACAGCAGAGAATTTATGGTACAGCCTCACAGAGGGATCTTGGCAGGCATTTAAAAGTATGAAGAAGCTTTGAATATACTGATCTAAGAACATCACCTAAGATACTTTAAGTGGAAAAAGGAAAGGGTAGAAAATGTTCATAAATGCCTCCATTTGTATAAAAGATACAAACAAGGGAATTCCCTGGAGGTCCAGTGGTTAGGACTCTATGCTTTCACTGCTGAGGGCCCGGTTTCTATCCCTGGTCAGGGAACTAAGATCCCACAACCTGTGCAGTGCGACCAAAAAAAAAATACAAACAAGAATATGTATATGCATATGCTCTCTGGAAAGACACACAGGATGTTGACAGCAGGGTTTGCCTCTGAGGAGAACCGTGGGGCTTGGGGACACCAATGGGGGGAAGGTGCTTCACTGTGTACCTTTTGGAACGTTCTGCATTCTGTCTGTGCCTGCCGATGCAGGGGACACGGGTTCGTGCCCCGGTCTGGGAAGATCCCACATGCCGCAGAGCGGCTGGGCCCGTGAGCCATGGCCACTGAGCCTGCGCGTCCGGAGCCTGTGCTCCGCAACGGGAGAGACCACAACAGTGAGAGGCCCGCCTACCGCAAAAAAAACCAAAAAAACAATAAATAGCAGTGAGTGGGTGGGGAGGAAGCGAATGCTGCAAATGGAGGCGATTCTTTCGAGAACTTTGGCTTTCAGGGGAGAAGAAAGTAAGGAGGACAGATCAAGGGAGTTGGAGGATCAAGGAAGTTCTCCCCAACCCACCCAGGCTGGAAAGATGTTTGAAGGCTGAAGGGGGATGGGAAAGGAGGGGGTGGAGCCAAAGCAAGCGAGAAGAATAACTCTGAGAAGGAGAGAGGGTCTGGGGGAGTAAGTAACGATAGGGATGCTTTGGGGATATGGATGCTGAGGAGAGGGTGAAGAGTGTGGCTGGGGATGCAGGACTCTGCCGCATTCATACAGCCAATGATGCCTGTTTACAGAAAGTAGCCGACTGGGGCTCGAGGGATGGCGGTGAGGGTTGGGCAGGGAGACCACTTACATCCTCTGAGCACATTCTCCCCAAGTGGTATATTTTCAACAATTTTAAGGTTATACGTTTATACAATGATCGTTAAGAATGATGAAAAGATAGTAGAGGCAAGAGCACGGCGGGAGGTCCGGGGTGAAGGGGATGAAGGGATCCCCACTTCACAGGCTTGCTCCCTTCTGCTCATCCCCCTGCTGTACCTAATCCACGGGCTCATTTCCTGGGGGTCGGGACCCGACTCTGCCCTTGTGCCAGGCACTGTGCCAGGTGTGGGGACACAGCAATGAGCAAATGAGACATGGTCCCTGCTCTTGAGTTGCCTATAATGGAGTGGGAAAGACAGTCATTAGCCAGGTAATTGTAAAATAAAAGTGTCCCTGCCTTTGTGATAAACAATAAGAGGGAAAAGTACAGGTACCCCAAGATAACATAACATGTACTCTACATTGGGCAGGAGAGGAAGGAGCCCCTGAGGAAGTGACATTTAAGCTGAGGACCGAAAGAAGAGTAAGAATTTTCCAGGTGGAGATGGGTGTAGGGGTGTGGGAAGTGTGGAGAGACAGTGGGTTCAAAGGCCTTGAGGTGGTAAAGAATTTGGCATTTGAAAAAAAGAGAGGCTGGATTGTAGAGAATGAGAGAAAGAGTGGCAGGAGATGAGGCTACAGAGAGAGGCAGTTATCTCAGCAGACAAAGCCATGTTAAGAGTTTTGAATTTTTTTCTCTTGGGATTGGGAGGTCATAAGGGGTTTGAAACTGTGGAATGGCACGATCAGGTTTGCATTTTAAAGACATCATTTTTATTACAACCCACACAAACTCATGATAAATTTTTTACCTGAATATTTTTGATTATAATGATTTTATATTTTTTCAGACACCTTTTCCCGGTAGCCTAGATCTTTGGCTATATATAGGGAAATACTTTACCAGACTATAGAACAGTGCTACACTTGGAATTGAAAACCCTCTTTTCTTTCCTAAACTTGTCATATACTTGCTGTGTGACCTTGGGTAAGGTTTTTCACTTCTTTGGTGCTCTTTTTTCTCATCTTTAAGATGAAAGAAAAGTCTAAAAGGCGTCTCAATTTGTGACCTTCTATAAGTCTATGTTTTTCCTTATAGATAGTCATAGAAATAAAACATTACTACTTGCAAAAAATGAAATGAAATGAAATGAAATAATAGAAACATCATTTTGACCTCCGTGGGCTAGAATGACTAAATTGGAAGGGGGCAAGATTGAAAGGGGTAGATGTTTTAGGAGGTTCCTTAGCAGTCCAAGCGAGAGAGATGATGGTGGTTAGGACCAGGAGAATCACAAACGATGGATATGGGAAGGAAGGAATGGATTGGAAATTTCTTTTAGAGGAAGAATCAACAAGCTCTGAAGGTTGATTGAGTGTGAGGTATGGGGCAGAGGCAGATGTCAAGATGACCCCTAAATTTGGAGCACAAATAACTGGGTAGATGGAGGGAGTGCTGGCTGAATTTTGGACACGTTAAGTGTAAGAACTATAAAAATTCAGGTGGAGGACTTGTACTTGATAGTGTCAGGGAAGAGGCAGAGGGGGCCATCTGCTGAGGCAGAGAGGCTGGGAGACGGAGCAGGGCTACTGAAGTGTGGGAGAAGTTGATAGCAGTTTTATGAGAAACACAATATGGAGTTTACAGAAGCTGTGACCATTTGGAGCTGGAGAACAGAAAGGTGCCAGGACCCCATCAGCTCGGAACAAGCTAGGAGCAGGGTAGAGGGCGCTGGATGACGTTGGGGGTGATGGGTATATTGGTCAGGGTTCTCCAGAGACACAGAACCAATAGGGTGTATATAGGTAAATAGAAAGTTATTTATTACAGGGGATTGGTTCACATGATTATGGAGTCTGGGAAGTCCCATGATTTTCCATCTAAAACCTGGAGGCCCTGGAAAGCAGGTGCTGTTAATTCCCAGTTAGAGTCCTGAAGACCAGAGAATGAGTACAGATGTCTGAGGGCAGGAGATGGGTGTCCCAGCTCAAGCAGAGAGAGTGAATTCACCCTTTTGTTCTATTCAGACCCTCAACAGACTGGAAGATGCCCACCCGTATTGGTAAGGGCAGATTTTCTTTACTGAGACTACTGATTCAAATGCTAGTCTTTTCCAGAAATGCCTCACAGATACCTAGAAATGTTTTACCAGCCATCTGAGCATCCTTTAGTCTGGTGAAATTGACACATAACCATCACAACATGTTAATAAACTAGATGGGGAGAAATTCTTTCACAATGTATATGTTATCAAATCAGCACAACATAACACTTTAAATATCTTACAATTTTATATGTCAGTTATACCTCAATAAAGCTGAAAAAATTAACCATCACAATTGGGTATTGAAGATGGTCTTGGGAAGGGCAGAAGTTCAGGGTCTAGTGATTCTAGGGTATGGGCTGGAAAGGGAGGTCCTTGAAGTTGGGAGGTGCTGATGAACTTGGAGAAGGATTGGCGTGATGGTGGTGGCCTGATGGGGTGGGAGAGGAAAAAGCTATGTAGGTTGTAATCAGAGGGGGAGAACACAGAATTTGAGAACTTAGAGGTGGTTTGGTTCTGCATAGAAATGTGGTCTAAAGTGTGGACTTAGGGACAGAGCGGATTGGAGATGATGCTTCTAGGAGTTGAGGATATTGAGGTCAGGGTGATTTTGAAGTTGAAGTAGGGGTTATAAGGATGTGACAGAAAAAAAAAAAAAACTATAAGAGAGTTGCAGAAATTGTTAAGGAAAGAGGGAGAATGTTCTGCATGGAACTCCTTGGCCAGAGATGAGGGAGTGAATAATATGGTGTGAAAAAAAGAAAAAGAAAAAGATGGCGTGAATGGATGCATGAACGTCAGAAGAAGAACTCTGTTCCAAGAGGGTGGTGAGACCCAGTCCGGGAATGGACTGCAGAGAACCAGAAACAGCTTTTGGTCTCCAGGGAATGCATGGAGTACGTCTCCTTTCCAGGAGAGGGATAGAGGAGCAGCGTAGAGCTCCAATATTAGCACTATTGTTGTAGCTACTTTTATACGGGTTTTCTATCACTTCTGCTTCCTGTATACTCTGGCATTTAGGCGAGGAAATGGTGGACAAGTGGTTAAAAGAGGGGATTCCAAAAGAAAACAAAAACATTAACTCAAAAAGATATCTGCACTCCCATGTTCACTCTAGCACTATTTACAACCAAGATATGGAAACATCCTAAGTGTCCATCAATGGGTGAGTTGATAAAGAAGATGAGAAATGTATATACAGGGGAATATTATTCAGCCATAAAAAATGGGGAAATTCTATTTTTGACAATGTGAATCAACCTTGAAGGCATCATGCTAAGTGAAACAAGAGAGAAAGACAAATACTGTATGATCTCACTTACATGTGGAATCTAAAAGAAAAACAAAACGAAATCAGAAAACTCACAGAAAAAGAAATCAGATCTGTGGTTACTAGAGGTGGAGTGTGGGAGGATGGGCAATTGGAGGAAGGTGGTCAAAAAGTACAAACAAAGTAGAAGACAAATAAATACTAGGGAGGTAATATATTTACAATATGATGGCTATAGTTAATACTGCTATGTGATATATATGTATATATATAGGAAAGTTGTTAAGAGAGTGTAGCCTAAGAATTCTCATCACAAGGAGAAAACTCTTTTCCTACTTTTCTTTTCTTTTTATTGCAACCATATCAGAAGATGGACGTTGGCTGAACCTATTGTGGTAATCATTTCATAATATATGTAAATCGAACCACCATTCTGTTCGCCTTAAACTTACACATTGATATATGTAAATTATTTCTCAATAAAACTGGGGAAAAAGGGATTCCATGGTGTCACTAACACACACTTACTCTACTCAGGCAGCTGGCACCTCTCTATAACTTTCCCGTGGCAACATCGATGTCCACAACTGGGGGACTGAGAGCGCGTTGATGTACGGCCGTCGTAGGCAGTTAAATCTTGGTGTATCGTTCCAGTCCCTATATCCCCGTGCTCATGAGCTAGCTCATGAGTTCTGTTTGCTTTTCCTTTCCCAATTCCTGCTGTGCAGCCAGTTTGGAGTTAGTGCAGGGAACATTTTTATACTGACAAAATAAAAAGCCATTGCACTGATGGCAGATACACTCCAGGAAAAAAAAAAGGTACATTCCAATGCTACATACCAGGGGTTAGTTTATTATCTGCCTTTTGGGGTCATCAAAGCAGGACTTCTTCCCTTTAGCTTAGCCAATTTTGAGCCTTTAAAATTTTTGTCAGTCCACATAGATAGGTTGATTTCCAGATGATTTTTCACTACTCATCCCTGAGCTGCCTCCTTCTCTTCATCTAACTGCCAGAGTGTATAGAAAACGTGCAGAACATAGTGATACAGAGCCTGTATACGTAATTGGAGCCGTAGCCTGCCACTGCACCCCTCTAGGTGGCTATTTCTCGGCTCATTGGCTCCATCTCACCTTTCCACTCTCAAGAACTGAAATCCCCCTTGATGGAGCTTTATGTGGCAGTAATCCCTGGGATATCATGAGAACGTCCTCTGTGTCTGCCTGCCTCCCTTCAGGCTTGCCCCCCTTCAACCCCTTTGCACTGTAGTGAGATCCACTTTTCTAAAGTGCAACTCCCATCCCCTCCCACCTCTGCTTAAGACCCCACAGTGGCTCTCAGTGCCCAGAGTCAAGTCCATCTTCCTTCAAAGAACATACGAGGCTCCAGCCACTTCTCCAGTTGCCCATTTTTCTAGTTATTTGTCTGTTTTCCCCGCCAGACTGTGGTGTAAGTTTCTAGGAGGTCAGGACTGTGTCTTATTCACTGTCATTCATTGGATAGATGCATAGTTAATTAATTAATGAAAAGAGAAGCAGCGCAAGGGCCATTGAAAACAAGTCATAGTTTAGGAAACGTTGCTGGAAAGGCTCATGTTCCTTGTTAATTGCCTTTGTAGAATTATGAATGGTCACTCACCTTATGGTAGGAGCTACTCGTGTGTTCAGTGACCATCATTTTTAGCTAAAAACCAGAACTCATGGTTTAACAGGATTTTTGCCTTCCTTCCAGATAGGAGAGGTGGTCTGAGAAATGCAGTTTGCATGCTGATTCTTGGAGTACTTCAATGAGTTATGGGGATAATGACATAGAAAATGAAGTATTAATACTAGCCTGTTTTGGGGGGGGCAAGAAAAATAAAACTAGCCTAGTAAATCCAGGACCTATGATCACGGATCATAAGGATAGCAGAGCAATTGGCATCTAAACTGTATGACCTTGTGTTGCTGGGGACTGTCTTGTACAACTTTGGACCCTTCCAATGTTTAGTGGTGTGTGTCGAACATGGTAGGTCATTGGTAGATGTTTGTTGATGTTGAAGAGGGAGTAAGTCAGTCATCTCCTCTGTGTTGCACATAATTGCTCCGGGGAACGGAGACAGAATACTCAGGAACATCTAGACACTCTTCACAACAGAGCAATTGCCACCTGATGTTTGTTGATGTTGAAGACGGAGTAAATCAGTCATCTCCTCTGTGTTGCACGTAATTGCTCAGGGGAACGGAGACAGAATACTCAGGAACATCTAGACACTCTTCACAACAGAGCAATTACCACCTGAGCCCATTCACTGATTTGCCCTGGGTTTCCCTCAGAGAACAGCTCATCCAATTAACAGTTTATTTATTTATTTAAAAATTGATGATTGATTGATTGATTGATTGATTTTTGGCTGCGTTGGGTCCTCGTTGCTGTGGGTGGGCCCTCTCCAGTTGCAGCGAGTGGGGGTCACTCTTCGTTGAGGTGCGTGGTCTTCTCATTGCGGTGGCTTCTCTAGTTGTGGAGCACGGGCTCTAGGCGTGGGCTTCAGTAGTTGTAGCACGCAGGCTCAGTAGTTGTGGTGCACAGGTTTAGTTGCTCCGCGGCATGTGGGATCTTCCCAGACCAGGGCTCAAACCCGTGACTCCTAACCACTTTGCCACCAGGGAAGCCCAACAGTTTATTTAACATGACTATGACTTCAACACACCTTGCCTTGGAATCACTAAGGAAAATGGGCCAAGTTGGTAACTTTCAAGTCCCATTCATATGAATCTTTATGGTCCTCCAGCCATACTCATCCAGATATGTTTTTCCATCAATTGCGGGAAATTCCTTCTAAGAAAAGGGACTGTGAAAATAGATAGGGAAAGCCAGTTGAATTCTCTTTGCTGAAAGTAATAAACATGGGAATAGAGAGAAATGAAGATGGGGGCATCCTGAAGGATCATTAGGTCTGCCTCTTCTGCATCCTTGCTGAATAGCTACTGCGTGTCAACCCACAGCGGGCGCAGTAAGTGGGTAGGATCCCTGCACAGCAAGTTAATCCATATGCAAACACGGTGACCCCAATTGCTTTGCAATAGAGAGCCACATGGCCTGTGCCCTTAAAATACATCATTTGGGCAGCTGCCAGTGGGCTAATTTATCCCAGCTGGCCAGAAACAGCCCTGAGATCATCAGTGCTTTTGTTAATTGGGAGAGAGGGTTAGAGGAATCGAGATATTCCTGGGCACCAAGCATTCATTAGCCACCTGGCCTCCCTAAATTATGAGCCTGCCATGATTTTCCCAGTGCTTCGACTGAAATTTTAATATTTGGAATGTATTAATAACTCGGAACATGTCATTTCCTAAATAAGCAATGCCCTTCTGGACTCATTGGAGAAGGGAGCCCAGAGAATGGTTAAATGACACAGATATTGGCTACTCAGTGAAATGAGCAGTGTGGAGGTGACCCTGGAAGTTCTATCCACGGCAGCAAATACAAACAGATGCGACGTATGAATGGACCTCTGGGTTGATGCCCCTGATTTCTATTCATTTGTTCTATTCATATAGCATCTTAACAGGACCAACCTGAGGAGGAATGGTGAAACAGATGGTAATAGCAGCTAACAATTCTAGAGCACATATTCTGCACAATCACCGTGCCATGCAGCTTATACCACGGACTCTTCAGAGCAACCCCATGGGACACTGTTACCATCCCTTGGGGATATATGCTTCACAATGGCAGGGACGTGGCCTGTCTTGTGTACCTTTTTATCCCCAGCACCTACAACCGTTCCAGTTGTAACATATTTGGTGGATGAACAGTTAAGTCTTCATTTTAAAGGAGGTGGTTGAGGTGTGGCAAAGTTAGTAACCCATCCAAGTTGTCCAGCTCTAGAAAGTGACAGAGCCAGGATTCACATCTTACTCACCGTCCTCAAGCATCCCCTTATTCCGGGTGCTCAGAGTCCCATCAGCCTCCCATTTAGGTCTGTTTCTCTTAGTGCTCTGTTCTCCAGTGCTCTGCCATTCATATGTTGAAACTCTGGCCCCCATGGATGGTATGTGGAAGCAGGGCCTTTGGGAGGTAATTTGGTTTGGATGAGGTCATGAGGGTGGGGTCCCGTGATGGGATTAGTGCCTTTATAAGAAGAGGAGGAGACATCAGAGCTCACTCTCTCCACCTTGTGAGGGCACAGTGAGAGGGCAGTCATCTGCAAGGCAGTAAGAGGGTCCTCACCAGGAAGAGAATCTGCCAACAACTTGATCTAGGGCTTCCCAGCCTCCAGAAGTATGAGAAATAGTGTCTGTTGTTTAAGCCACCCAGTCTGTGGTATTTTGTTATGACAGCTTGAACAGATTAAGACAACCCTTCAGGTACACTCATCAACATTTCCCTGTCCTGTGTCCCACTCATTTAAGGCTCTGTTCTCCGCCATTCAGCAACAGCTGGTGACATGATCAGCTTCCTGCCTCCCTTTCCTGCCCTCTCACCCCTCCAACATCTGTGTTGTACAACACAGTTTACAGACAGTTCACATACGTGAGCTCACATGATACTCAAACACAACTTGTGAAAGAGGCAGCACAGTCATTATTATCCCCATTTTAAAGATAAATAAACAGGCTTAGCAGGATCAAGTGACTCCCTGTGGCCATGCAGCAAAGACTAGGACTCAGTTCTCTGACTCCCTAGCCCACTGTCCCTTCCCCAGTACCACATTGTGGATGATGTCATAATGTGTCATTCATTCAAGAGCAGGTCACCTCATAACTGGAGGCTGATGGAGAGGATGTCAACTTAAATGAATGACCCTCCTGTGGCTGCATTTTGGGCAGGTGAGCTCAGATTTGGGGTACCTCAAAGGACTCTGAATTAGCAGGTGTCTCTCTTTCCTACACCTAAGCCTGAGGCAGGATCATTCTGAAAATCTCCCAAAACCTGGCAAACAAGTTCACTTGCCTAACCTGCATATCCGATTGACCTTCAAGCTCTGACCATTCTTTTTTTTTTTTATAAATTTTATTTATTTATTTTTATTTTTGGCTGTGTAGGGTCTTCGTTGTTGCGAGCAGGCTTTCTATAGTTGTACTGAGTGGGGGCTACTCTTTGTTGTGGTGCATGGACTTCTCATTGCTGTGTCATCTCTTGTTGTGGAGCACGGGCTCTAGGCACATGGGCTTTAGTAGTTGCAGCATGTGGGCTCAGTAGCTGTGACTCATGGGCTCTAGAGCGCAGGCTCAGTAGTTGTGGCGCATGGGCTTAGCTGCTCTGCAGCATGTGGGATCATCCTGGACCAGGGCTCAAACCCATGTCCCCTGCACTGGCAGGCGGATTATTAACCACTGCGCCTCCAGGGAAGCCGAAGCTCTGACCATTCTGTCACCTGCGTTGGCCCCTTCTGACCATCCCCATCACATCTGCCCTACATACCTCAGAGCCTCACCCTGTCCTGCTGGGACAATTGCTAGGGTCTCCTAACTGGACCCCTGCTACTCCTCTACCCTGTCCAGGCCACCTCCCATGTTGGGGACAAAGTGATCTGCCTGAATAACAAATCCAGTGACCTCATCCTCCTGCTTAAAAACCTGTGCCTGAAGACTATAAAACGTAGATGTGGCTGACTTAAAAAAGGAAAGATAACAAAAATTTAAAAACTTTCTTTGGGGGGAAGAGTTGAAAATTGCTTAACTCTTTTTAAAAAACCTGCCTTTTTACTTTCTTGTGGAAAGTAAGCTCATTGAGAGCAGAATTTTATTAATTTATGACACGAAGTGATTAGACACCTAAATACTAAGTAATATGTGGATGAACAACCACACCTGATGTGAATTCTACTAAGGACTTGGATCTGTTGTATGTCATAAAATTCCCTGGTGGCGCAGTGGTTGAGAGTCCGCCTGCCGATGCAGGGGACACGGGTTCGTGCCCCAGTCCGGGAAGATCCCACATGCCGCGGAGCGGCTGGGCCCGTGAGCCATGGCCGCTGAGCCTGCGCATCCGGAGCCTGCGCTCCGCAACAGGAGAGGCCACAACAGTGAGAGGCCCGCGTACCGAAAAAACAACAACAACAAAAAAAAATTCAACACAGAATCCACTTACATCAACTTTATTTTTTAAAGAGTATACCGATTTTTGACGCCAAGGAACGAATCCAAAAGAAGGAAAAGTCAATAAAAGTCAATAACAAGTCAATAAAAATGAAGGTGATCATTGTGGAGTAATTTATAATGAACGACTAGAAACAACCGAAGAGATGTTAAGTAAATTACGTTGTGTCAGTTTGATGGGTTATTATGCAGTCACTAAAACTTAGAATCAGGCAGACTGTGTAGCAACAGAAAATGGTTATGATATAATGTTAAGCACACAAAGTGGAATAGCAAATTGCATGTATACCTCATTACAACCCTAAAAATCATGTTTACATGTGGCAAGGACTAGCAGGAAGCAGGGAGAATGAAAACAGATAATTAATTCAGCCAGCGGAATTGTAAGAGATTCCTCTGCTTTTGGCATTTGTGTGCTGTTTTTCATGTTGTTTGTGCAGTTTCAAAAGGATGCTGTTCTGCCCTTTGGGGAACCACTTGCAAGACTGTCAGCCCCAGGAAGGCATATAAACAGCAACAAGAGCTGCAATTCCTGAATATACCTTAATACGGAGTCTCTCCTGTGGGCCTGGCTCTGCTGGTGGGAATACACTGATCCAACCTGATCGTGGCTGTTTGCACAATCGTTCCCAAATAGAACGTTGCTGCAGAAACGCAAACACTGGAAGAATATTTACATGTAAATGTGATCATAGCCATGGCCATTTACCTTTTTTTTTTTTTTTCATTTAAAAACAACTCAAGTACAGGCTGGGAAACTGGACTGCTGTGGAGAGATTGTTGTTGATTGGGGTAGAAGTTTGAACTAGATGATCTGGAAGTCTCGCTGAATGTACGAGGCTCACCCATCATCCGTGTGACGTTTATACACATGTGGCCAAGGCCCTTCGCTGTTCATAGGCCTTCTCCTCCTCCAGGCAGACATGGTGCATCACTAACAAGCAGGACACTGGGAATGGCTAGGCCAGGCTCTGCGGTCAGGTAGCCCTGGGAGCAAATCCCAGTTCCCCCAGTGACAAGCTTTGTGACTGTGGCTGAATTCCTTTGATCTCTCTGAACCTCCCTTTGCTCATCTGTACAACTGGGACATCAAAACTTATCCCTGAAGGAGTGTAAATTGGTGCAGCCACTATGCAGAACAGTATGGAGGTTCCTCAAAAAACTAAAAATAGAGTTGCCATACGATCCAGCAATCCCACTCCTGGGCATATACCCTGACAAAACTATAACTCAAAAAGATACATGCACCCCTATGTTCACAGCAGCACTATTCACAATAGCTAAAACATGGAAACAACCTAAATATCCATCAAAAGATGAATAGATAAAGAAGATGTGGTACATATATACAATGGAATACTACTAAGCCGTAGAAAGGAATGAAATAATGCCATTTGCAGCAGCATGGTTGGACCTAGAGATTATCATGCTAAGTGAAGTAAATCAGACAGAGAAAGACAAATGCCATATGATATCACTTATATGTGGAATCTAAAATATGACACAAATGAACCTATCTATGAAACAGAAACAGACTCACAGAGAAAAGACTTGTGGCTGCCAAGGGTGAGGAGAGGCGGGGGAAGGATGCATTGGGAGTTTGGGGTTAGCAGATGCAAATTGTTCTATATAGGATGTATAAACAACAAGGTCCTACTGGATAGCACAGGGAACTATGTTCAATATCCTGTGATATGGGCTTCCCTGGTGGCTCAGTGGTTAAGAATCTGCCTGCCAATACAGGGGACATGGGTTTGAACCCTGGTCTGGGAAGATCCCACATGCTGCGGAGCAACCAAGTCCGTGCACCGCAACTACTGAGCCTGCGAGCCACAACTACTGAAGCCTGCGTGCCTACAGCCCGTGCTCCGCAGCAAGAGAAGCCACCGCAATGAGAAGACCACGCACTGCAACAAAGAGTAGCCCCCACTCGCCACAACTAGAGAAAGCCCGCATGCAGCAACAAAGGCCCAACGCAGCCAAAAACAAATAAATAAATTTAAAAGAAAGAAAAAAAACTCCTGTGATAAACCACAATGGAAGAGAATATGAAAAAGAATGTATATATATGTAAAACTGAAACACTTTGCTGTGCAGCAGAAATTAACACAACATTGTAAATAACTATACTTCAATAACATAAATTTAAACAAACGACCTATCCCTGAAGGTTGTTGAGAGCATAGAGAGGAACAGGCGTGTAGCAGGTGCTAAATTAAATGGAGACACACGATAGTGACCCAGGAGCAAGCTGGTGGGCCTACACACACGGAAGCACAGGAGAAGTGAGTTTTAAGTAGGGATTTCAAGGAGCATATCAAGTGCACGAGCAACAGAAAACTGCTGCTAACATATGCTACGACGTAAAGTTGGGAGTCACTGCCGATTCACAGATGGCGAAGATCCCGCTTCTCCTGGGAGCAGCTGTACCAAAAACAAACGTGAGCAATCAAGAGGCTCCTAACTTCTCATTGAATTGCAAAAAAAAAAAAAAAAATCAAATGCAAAATCTGAGAATCACCATAGGCACCTGCTCTACCTTCCCTGAGTCAAGATACTGTCTGCAGCCACGAGATCAGCCTTTCATGCTGCAATTCAAAGAGTAGCTTCCCTAATAAGCTGGCTTCTCAGACTTATGCCAGCTACACATGTCATGTGAGCTATTTTCTGTTTGAAATCCTTAGCAATTCTCTTGGGACCAAGATTTCCTTTGACATTGAGATTCGGCATTGAATTCAAAGATTCTTTACATAGTTACACAAGAATTCCATAAAAGAAAACAGAAACACTTGGGACTTTTTCATCCCAATATTAAGTTTTTCTCTTCTCACCCAGCCTTCACGTTGTTTAGGAAAGTAAGAATGTTGAAAAGAGAGTAGTTCTTAATGTTTTGTACAAAACTTAAAAAGCAATCAGCTAATTTGATGTCTCAAAGCGGACCTTGAACACCCGAGAAACTTCTAGTATTTCAGGAATGTGGAAACTGAGCGAATGAGCATGTTGCATGAAAGGATTAAATACACGGCAAATACACGGTATTTTCAGAGTCGACACAAAACCCCCTGGGTATGTATGGCAGCTCAAGACTGGTTTTATGAAACCCACTGAGCCAAGTTTTGTGCTGAAGCCAGCCAGATCTATGAAGGGAGCTGGACAGAGGCGCTATTCATAGCACTTGGGGATTTTTGTGGAAACAGCTTACAGATTTTCTGACAACCTGGTCTTTCAATTCAGATGAATGAAGCGCTATTGTTTGGTCATGAGGAACTTTAATTAAAAAAGTTGTCACCAGAGCTGTTTCTCATGGGGTACATGTGTGTGGAAATGACAGTCTTTAAATTTTGCTTGAAAAATGAAATTAGACACCAAAATCAATGCCAAAATAAGGTTAACTTTGAATGAGAAAATAAGGAAAGTGACAGAATGCCAAGTGAAGACTAATAACTTTTGGGCTTTGTTTGTAGATACACTGTCTCCCACACTGGACCCCAATTTAGATTACTCTAAAGAAGGAGTGTCTAGGTTACACAGGACAGCTGGGCATTTTGTAGCTGGCTGCTTGAGTATCGTGTTGTTTGAAACTACCTTATTTAGTCCTCTTCATTTCGAGTATGTTGGTTTGGTTCAGGTCTTAGTGGTGGCATTCCAAGACACACTTAGCTGTTCTTAAGCCATGGATGTTCTTAGCTGGATCTAAAATGCCAAATATTGTGCTCTATAAGGGCATGTTAAGACTTCTACAGTTTCCCAGGCATCTTCCATTTGTAAATCAGTTTAAATTGACTGCTGGGTAGACTATTGCTCCAATATCCTGTGAGCTGAGCTGAAACAGTCAACATAGAACCCAAGGATGCTAAACCTCTCAAAACATCTGGCTCAACAACTGCCTGTTAAAGAGGAAGCAGATTTATTTCTCCATCTTCTTCAAGGGCAGATGGCTTAGAAGAAGGTGCAGTGGATTTGTACTTGATAGAGCTGGGTTTGAACTCAAGTGGAAAGAGGGTGAGATTTGAAATTTGAGATGTGGGTCTTATATGGACCAATGTTAGCAACTGTGAAAACCTTCTCACCCCTCAGAGCCTCAGTTTATCTCTGAGAAATGAACCTATCAGTAACATTATTCTCATAGGACTGTTAGGTGCATTCCATGGAATATGATGTACTTGAAAGTGCTTTGTGTCTTCTAAAGTACTGTACTAACTTAGCCATTATTCTTATTAATTGTGGGACCTTGAGCCAATCTCTTAACTTTCCTGAGCCTTGGTTTCCTTCTTCGTAAAATGGGGAGAGTAATAGCAGGCCTGTCCACTCCATAAAGTTTTCTTAAAGTTCAAAATGAGATAACGTTAAAACCTGGGTAAATGGCAAAATACTTTTTTAGCAATTTAGAAAAATTAATTTAAAAATATTCAAGTGAAATGCCTTGAGTGTTGTCCATTTGGGGATGATTGAATGATTGCTGTTCCTTGTTGAATGTTGCCATTTGTTTTGTTTGATATACAGGTGATTTCCAAGATTCTAATAATCCCTTAAGTAGTCAACAGCATAATTGTAACTTGGTGGCTTAAGAAAATAATGTTCTCATGTGACCAAAAAGTTGTTTTCAGTACTTCACAGGACAGCCTCCTCTTGAAAGCTGACCCATCATTGTACCCACCTTTTCTCCTTTTGGCAGATATAACCCCTGTTTTCTGATCTCTCTATTGTCTGCTTCAGCAATACACAGCTAGCACATATTGGCCTGCAGCCAACGCTAATTTCCTCATTGCTCTTTTCACCTTTGAGAGTTGGAAGAGATGATCTCTGCTAGCAGTTGGGCACTGCTTCTGCAGAATCTTTACGGAGCAGGAGGGGAATATTAGAGACACTATGGAAACAGACACATTCAGACCACCTCGATGGACAGGCAGAACTTAAGCAATTGCATAAATGTGCCTTTTTGAAGAAAGTCCTCTTCTTGCTGTGCAGTAACAATGTAGCCTTTGAGGCATTTTATGAGCTTTTTCCGTGCTTTTCAGTGCTGGTGTATAATAGTGTTCCATAGTAGACAACATGTCTTGAAAGTTTCTGTCATTGCCTTTATCCGGAGAGGGTTGGCTTGGCCCAGCTGAAGATATACTCTTCCTTTAGAATAAAGTCCAAAGACAGACACAGTTGACATTATCTTTGCAATTTCAAATAAAACGTTCCTTGGTGAAAGGCGGTCTTGCTCCTCTCCCAAGATCTATCAATACTGGCTGCCAAGCTGGTCTTTGCATTTCACAGAGAATGCGAGGGACAAGCATTTGTACTTTTCTCCGTCCCTGCAAAGTCCTTCCTTAGCAGGTCCCCACTTCATCAAACAGGACAAAAAAGATTTTTCTTTTCTAGGGGATTTTGACTTCCAAGGACCGACTGGGAGGTTAAAAGGCCATATGAGCTGATGTAACAGACTCAAGGACTGATCTATTTTTCACATTTCTCCCAAATGAAAAGCAGAAAATGACCAATTTAGTTAAAACTTGAGAATGTGAAGTAGTACAAAGGACTAAAAGTCTTTCTGAAAAGTAAAATAACCACCATAAAAACAAATAATAAGACTTGTTAGCAGCTACCCAAGTAGTGAGAGCAAGGGATGGCACAGGTAAAGATCTGTGTGTGTGCTGGGATTAACAGATACACACTACTGTATATAAAATAGGTAAACAACAGGAACCTACTATACGGCACGGGGAACTATACTCAATGTCTTGTAAAAACCCATAATGGAAAAGAATCTGAAAAAGAATAGATAGATAGAAAGATAGGTAGATAGATATGTGTAACTGAATCACTTTGCTGTACACTTGAAACTAACAAAACATTGCAAATTAACTATACTTCAATTAAAAAAAAAGAATCTGGGAACGGTGGCATGGAGTTGGGGGGAATGGAGATTTTTAACACGATAATAAAACCCACTAAAAGTTGGGAAAAAAAGATCTGTGTCTGTGTGTGTATGTGTGTGTGTGTGTGTGTGTGTGCGTACATATACACAGTTGGCATTAACAGACAAGGTGCATAAGAACGTAACGGTTAGTAGGACAGACCGTCTTGGGTTGAGTCACAGGTCCCAAAGTTATTTCGTTGAGTCTTAATTTTTTCATCTGAGAGTGGGAAAGATAACAGTGCCTACTTCATAGGATTGCCATGAAGATTAAATGAGATATAGGGAATAGGAAACACAACATGTAGCTGGCATAGAGCAAGCCCTTGGTAAGTACTGTTATTTTATTATTCCCATGTATTCCCTGTGAATGTAAGCAGTGTAAAGATATGATGAACAGTCACCCAGTGTTTTTTGGGTTTTGAGATTGGACTTTCTGCCACCTACAGCATCATAAAAGGGAAATGTGTATCCTTTAGTTCTAAGAATTTTTCTTGTCCCTTTTGGAAGTCAATTTCTTTCCCTATGTCTTCGCATTTTTTTGCGGTATGCGGGCCTCTCACTGTTGTGGCCTCTCCCGTTGTGGAGCACAGGCTCCGGAAGTGCAGGCTCAGCGGCCATGGCTCACGGGCCCAGCCACTCACACGGCATGTGGGATCTTCCCAGACTGGGGCACGAACCTGTGTCCCCTGCATCGGCAGGCGGACTCTCAACCACTGCGCCACCAAGGAAGCCCATGTCTTCGCATTTTTTAATCTTTTGAATGATCATTCATTTTTTAAAAATTTCCCATTAAAAAATTCTAATTTCTGTGAATTTTTCACATCTTTATCTTCCACTTCTTTAATTCTGTTGTCATATGTCTTCTCCTCAAATGATGCTTAAAAATAGCATTTTAGTCTAGTTTCATTGATGTAATACCTTCCTTTATATCTAAGAGGATATGAATTACAGTTTAAAAAATTATTTATTTATTATTTGAATTTTTGAATTACAGTTTTTAAGGAATTTTTCTTCTATTCCCTGCATCGTCTTTATTTCCTCCTGGTTTCTTTGTCCTGTGTATTGGTTTTGGACTCTCTTTTCCTGTAGTGGTTTTCCTCACTTGTCTGGGATCCTTGGCTGTCATTGCCACTTAAGTGTGAGGTCTTGAGAAGCTGAATGGGAGCTTCGTGTGCATGAGCAGGACTATGGGCTGGTGTGGAAGATGGACGGGGACACTTGGCTTTTTGCTGGGGACACCCACATGTTTTTATCTGGGAGGGAGTCTTTCCCTTGGGCCCATCAGTTTTCTTGGAGAGGAATCCTCTGTATACTCTTGTCTTGAGAATTTCAATTTAGTTCCAGCATTTGGGGAGCAAGAAGGGAAGGGGCAGGAGGTTCTGTCCATACAGCTTGCAGTATCTTCTTCAATTTTTCCTCTTTTAGATGCATCTCATCTTGCCCTCACCTGTGCCTAAGCCGCAGACTCCCACTGCTGTCTTGGTTATCCTCCCAGAATGAACCTAGTTTTCTGCCTGGCGGGGGAAGAGCTGTTACCTGGCTGCATGGATGGGGCAGGCACCCGGGGCATGAACTGCTTCTTACATAGACTCCCCATCAGTCATCCTCTTCTTTGCAACCCTGCTTTGTACCTCTGCCTTCAGGGGTACATAATATTACCAACTCCTGAGTCTTCCTGGGGTCCTGGGGTACAATAACCTCGCCTCTGATTGCCTTCCCAGAAGGCACTTAAGACTCAGCTATCTTTTTTGACTCTCCATGTAGTTTCCATGTTACAGAATGTTATTGACATTTCTCGTCTGCTGGGGGTTTTTTTGTACATTTTCTTTTTTTTTTTTTAGTGTAATTTTATTTATTTATTTTTGGCTGCATTGGGTCTTTGTTGCTGCGCGCGGGCTTTCTCTAGTTGCGGCGAGCGGGGCTACTCTTCTTTGAGGTGCGCAGCTTCTCACTGAAGAGGCTTCTCTTGTGGAGCACGGGTTCTAGGCACGTGGGCTCAGTAGTTGTGGCTCGCAGGCTCTAGAGCGCAGACTCAGTAGTTGTGGTGCACGGGCTTAGTTGCTCCGCGGCATGTGGGATCTTCCCAGACCAGGGATCGAACCTGTGTTCCCTGCATGGGCAGGTGGATTCTTAACCACTGCACCACCAGGGAAGTCCCTCTTTAACTCTTTTGCTGTCATTTTATCAGGCTTTAGGAGGAAGTGGAGATAAACACCTGTGTTTATGTCATCAGAAGTCCACCGAGGGAATTTTAACAATATCTCAGCATCCAGGTCCCATCTCAAGATTCCCATGTGGAGGCCTGGGGTGGGATCTGGGCGTTCCTACATTTTAAGGGCTCCCAGTAGGGTGATGAGGTGAGCCGACTTGGTGGCTCACTAAGCCCCGGTGGAGTGTGGCTTTCGGCGATTTTCTCATGCGCACTTGACTTCTCTCCTTCTTGCTAGAAGCACAGCAGTAGGAAACAGCTAATTGGCCCCTTTCTAGGTACCTAGTACTGCATTAAAGATTCTCTCGGTTGAGGATGATAGAATCAAGCAATTTGGCCAAGAATTTTTAGCTGATACCAATAAATGGTGGAAAAGGTAGGGACTGAAGCACTGTACAGGCTTCACTGGTCTCTCATTAATTATTTTTTCTGGGTTGATGTGATTCTTCAAGAGGCTAGAACCATTTCGACTATCAGACTTGGACTTACGTCTCAACAGATCCAAGTTTAGAAAGGAGGGGTCTCTCCCTCCAACCCTACTGTTCCCATCCCAGTTCAAGTGTGAAAAATGCTGGGGAAGGGCCCGGGATGGCTGGCTTGGGTCAGGTTTCTACCTCCTGATCAATGGTGATAGTGGGTATTGTAAGAAGACGGCAATGGCGGCTTCAGACCTTGTAGTGAAGGAGGAGGGGGAGGGATGGTCTTTCTAATGGAAGAGGGAGAGAGGGTTGTTCTCAAAAGAAGGGAGGAGTGCTGGGTAAAGGGAAAAATAAATCCATTACAGTCCATACCGTTGGCTATTCAGTACCTGGGTATGTGTGTACACATGCGTGCGTACGCATACACACACACACACACTCTCTCTCTCTCTCTCCATCTGAGATCTTTCCAAAAATGCAATTACCTTGTGCAAAACCGCAAACAGACCTACCTCCTCAGCCTTTAGAAATGATCGAAAGTCATTTCCAAATTCCACAATTCCACATCTTTTGTGATGTCCATTCCTTTTCATCAGCTCCAGATATAGCTTCTTATGGTCCTGTAATTTACAGGCAACATGAACATTTAATTTTTCTCAACTTACCCAAGTTCCCAAGGCTCTAGTCTCAGTGGGCTGAGTCCCCAGACACGGCAGGTAATCGATGAACAAACAGCTTAACGGATTCTTACCAAAGAGAGAATGAAGGGATCCTGACCGCCTTCCCTTTGCTGCTCTGGTTGCCTGTTGCTGGGCAACAAACCACTCCCAAACAGTGGTTAAAACAATAACAATCCCTTTTTTTTTTTTTTGCTCGTGATTCTGGGGGTTGACTGGGCTCAGTGAGGCAGTTCTGGCTCGTGGTCTCAGATAGTGGCTGGGGCTGGGGTCCTCTCAAAGTCATCTTTATCCCCTAATGGGCTCCCTGCACAACTCTCTCTCCTCGTGGTCTCTCCATACGGCGGTCTCAGGGATCTAAATCTCTTATATGGCAACTGAAGGCTCCCAGGGCGAGTGTCCCAAGAGAACCTGGCAGAAGCCCTGTGGCTCTTTTCCTCCTAAGCTCAGAAATCCTACACTGTCATTCCCACCACATTCTGTTCGTTGAGGCAGTCACTAAGTCTTGCCCAGTGTCGGGGGAGGGGACAGATTTCTCCTCTTGATGGAAGGTGTGTCAAGAATTTGCAAACGGTATTTGTTTTTCTGACTTACTTCACTCTGTATGACAGGCTCTAGGTCCATCCACCTCACTACAAATAACTCAATTTTGTTTCTTTTTATGGCTGAGTAATATTCCATTGCATATATGTGCCACATCTTCTTTATCCATTCATCTGTCGATGGACACTTCGGTTGCTTCCCTGTCCTGGCTATTGTAAATAGAGCTGCAATGAACATTTTGGTACATGACTCTTTTGGAATTATGGTTTTCTCAAGGTATATGCCCAGTAGTGGGATTGCTGGGTCGTATGGCAGTTCTATTTTTAGTTTTTTAAGGAACCTCCATGCTGTTCTCCATGCTAACACATATATATGGAATCTAAGAAAAAAAAAAAAAGGTCATGAAGAACCTAGGGGCAAGATGGGAATAAAGACACAGACTTACTATAGAATGGACTTGAGGATATGGGGAGGGGGAAGGGTAAGCTGTGACAAAGTGAGAGAGTGGCATGAACTTATATACACTACCAAATGTAAAATAGATAGCTAGTGGGAAGCAGCCGCATAGCACAGGGAGATCAGCTCGATGCTTTATGACCACCTAGAGGGGTGGGATAGGGAGGGTGGGAGGGAGACACAAGAGGGAAGAGATATGGGGATATATGTATATGTATAACTGATTCACTTTGTTATAAAGCAGAAACTATCACACCATTGTAAAGCAATTATATTCCAATAAAGATGTTAAATTTTAAAAAAAAAGAACTTGCAAACGTGTTAAAACAGCCATACTGCCCTCAACTCAACCTGTTCACATTTTAGGATTTTTCACTTTGAACACTCCACTCCTGGCTTATACAGGACTCTTTTGGTCGCATGTGACACGAACATAATTCAGATTAGTGTGTAGCCAGACCACTGAAGGGTGGGGTGACTGGAGCCTCTCTTCCTTTTGAAGAGTCCCAGGGACTTGCTTAAGTTACATGCTCATCCCTGGACCGATGACTGTAGTTATGGGGTGTCTACTGTTCCTGGCATAACTTAGAAGGGGGATTACCTCTTGGTCAGTCACTGCGGTTAAGGTCATGTAAAAAGGTAATGACTCCCATGTGGATGCTGAAGTAGAGGTGTGGGGGAAGGGTAGTTCAGGAAGGAGGAGGGCTTTTCCCAGAGGAGGTGGGAGGTGATGGGCTGACTGAGCAATAAAAACTTTTATGTATATTTTTATCTCATTTAATTCCAGCAATGATTAAATAACTACTGTTATTCCTTTTTAGCAAATGAAAAAATTGAGACTTGGAGATATTCAGTATCATTTCCAAGGTGACTCAGCCTAGTGTGACAGAGCTGAGTCCTTGATCTCCATCTGTCTGAATACGCAGCTGTGCTCAGAACACTGTTCTCCCTCCTCAGTCCCCAGCCCACATTCTTCAGAGCAGACAACGAAGGTTAGAGACTCAAGGAGGTAAGGGGGTGAGAGGGAGTACCCCAGGGGCACAGGGTTCTAACCTCCAGCTCCTGTGGTTCACTTTTCTCTCCTACCCACCGCACTGCTTCCAGCTGAGCAGCTGCCAGGGCCACCACTCCTCCGAGTGGCTGGGGAGCAGCCTGATGTCTACTGGTGACTTGGTCCAGCTGTCTGCCTCCTCTCATCCCTTCATTCAACTGAAGTGAGGCTGGACTTTCCCCAAAGGAATCTTATTAGGAAATGCATGGAAAAACAAATCCCAGCCAAACAACACAGAAACACATGAGTTGAGGAGATGAATGTGATCACAGACTGCTGATTTCTTAACTCCACTGAAGTTCTGCCACCAACTAGTTTGGCTGGGACTGCTTTTGCCAGACCCCCAAACTTTTCGCTTCTTTCCCCGGCATCAGCTGCCGTGATTTTCCAGAGGTGCTTTCACCAGCTCATTCTTTTTTATAGATTTTATTTATTTATTTACTTATGGCTGCGTTGGCTCTTCATTGCTGCACGCGGGCTTTCTGTTGTTGAGGCGAGCTGGGCTGGGGTGGGGGGCTACTCTTCGTTGCGGTGCACGAGCTTCTCACTGCGTCTTCTTATCTTGTTATGGAGCACAGGCTCTAGGTGTGTGGGCTTCAGTAGTTGTGGCACGTGGGCTCAGTAGTTGCGGCTCGCGGGCTCTAAAGTGCAGGCTCAGTAGTTGTGGCACACGCAGTTGCTCTGCGGCATGTGGGATCTTCCCAGACCAGGGGTCGACCCCATGTCCCCTGCATTGGCAGGCGGATTCTTAACCACTCCGCCACCAGGGAAGCCCCCCCCAGCTCATTCTTGGGGCCGATCCTACCTCTGGGTAGTTTTAGTTTCATTGGTCATGAAGTCGGAGGCTCACCAGTGGCCTCATAATGCCCAAGAAGGACACCCATCACCCCTTGATAATGGCCCCCTCTCACCTGAAGGGGACTGGCAGGCCCCATACCTTCCACTGTCCAGGATCGAGTGGGATCCTGGACAGTGGATCCATTCAGGAACAACCATTTCTTCCATTCAGCTCATCTGCAGGACCAAGGTCACTGATATGGCCACAACCCAATGGAGGTCAAGTCTTTTTGGCTTTTTGCTTGTGTATATACACACATAAAAATTTATATATTTATATTTATACACACACACACACACGCACACACTCCCCTGGGATATATGTGGCAAAATTCTGATCACTGGAATTTCTCAACCTCAAAATGCCTCATACGTATGGTAATGACAACCCTCATGTAGTCAGAGGATGGGGGAATGACAAGAGATTTCTCTCTCTGGACCTTTGTAGACGACAATATATAGGAGGCCTTTCTGTTTGTGCAAGAAAGAAGCAGAAAGACCCGAGGCAGGTGTTGTTTCTAAACTTAAAGCTCTTGGGCTGGGGAGGGAACATTTTTCTTTTAAATAGCTGAAAGCAAGACCAAGTAAAATTACAACAGTTAGGCAGCATAATTTTAATAAATTTTGTTTTTTCCTGGCACAGAGATTCATCAGATCGCGGCTTGAAGCAACAGAGAGATGACAAGGAAGGAAACAAGTGTTGAGACACTGGCAGTCACTGTGTAGGCGCCTCGGATATTATTTACTTGTGAGAGTGGTTCACGCTGTTGCTACTCCTCAGTGCTTTACCGACTGAAATTAAAAAATGATGATTTAATGTGTTCCCTTCCTCTGTCTACTCTTGAGAGAACCAGCGTTATGACCTTCCCAATTAGTGGAGTGTTGGATGGGTCTCTATCAGGTCCTCGTCTCCTGGCCACTCACCTGCCTCCCGCCTCTCCTGTCCCCTGGAGCTGGGGGTCACACTCTGCCACCTCTCAGGCTGTGGCTGAAGCCACGGAGAGCTCAGCTTTTCTGGGGAGCTTCAGAGAGAAGCAGGGGGCTGCTACCATGCTGGTGGAGGGAGAGGGGTGGCAGCTGCTACGGCCTCCATAGGATGTTTGGACACTCTAGAAGTCCTTCATTCATTCAGTTCCTGGATCATTCCTTTATCCATTGACTACACATCTGCTACATGCCAGGCTCTGTGCTGGGTGAGGGGGATGCAGGTGACAAACAGGCAGCCCTGCTTCCTGTCCCCTAGGGCTTATACGTTGTCCCTGTCCAGAGCCCTGGGTCTGCTCCCAGTGGGGCTCTGAAGCTGGTTTGTGCCCGAGTGCAACGCAGCCCTAGTGGACCCCTGGACAGCTCATGACTGCTGTGATGGCTCTGGCACCTAGTGAGGTGTTCCATTTAGAGAGCACTGTGGGTAGAGGAGCCCGATGTTGTCCAGGCATTGCACTAAGTAGGCGACTGGTCCTCTGCCACATTCTCCTTCTGCACAATCCTTTGAGCTTGCGGTCTCCTGATTTCCGACACTAGCTTTAAGTGGGGATAAAATCCGACTTTCGGGCTTCCCTGGTGGCGCAGTGGTTGAGAGTCCACCTGCCGATGCAGGGGACACAGGTTCGTGCCCCGGTCCGGGAGGATCCCACATGCCGCGGAGCGGCTGGGCCCGTGAGCCATGGCCGCTGGGCCTGCGCGTCCGGAGCCTGTGCTCCACAACGGGAGAGGCCACAGCAGTGAGAGGCCCGTGTACCGCAAAAAAAAAAAAAAAAAAAAAAAAAATCTGACTCTCTTCTTAGCATCAATGACAGATGGTCTGCAAATCTTGACTACCCTAAGTAACACCAAATAAAAATGATGCACACATTTGTGAAGGATTTCCTACTCAGAGTTGTCAAATGCTGTCAGTTTTCTCCCTCTACGGTTCCTCTCCCATCCATCAATTCCTCCCTTCCCATCTCTACCGCTCCAGCTCAGTTCCTCATTATCTCCTGCCTGAGATGATTGCATCTGCTTTCTTACTAGTTTCCCTGCCCCCATTCTCTCTGCCTTTGAAATCATCCCCCATAATGCTGCCTGATTAATCTCATTAAAGTGTGGCTCCGACCACGTTATTTCTTGGCTCAGAAACATTTTGTGACATCTATTAAATTGTCTTGTAAATGAAGAGAACACTCTTGGCCTGATGAGAGGCAGGCCCCCATACCATATCTTCCCCTTCCTGCATTTTATTGATATTTCACAGCTCACATTCACACTCCCAACATTTCAGCCAGACTGGGTACTTGCTGTTCCGGAAGCTTGCCCTACACTTAGCTGCTTCTCCGAATCCTCCGGCTGGAATGCTTTTTCTCACGGTCTTCACCTGCTGGAACCTCCTAGCTACCCTTGAGGGCCCGGCTAAACTGGCTTCTCCTTCTCCAAGCCTTTCCTGTCCCCACAGTGGGATGTCATTTTTCCCATTTTGAATCAGCATGGCAAGTCTTTTGTTCCTCTTTTATTACAGGTGTCATAATTTGCAATGAGTGCCCTCTTTGGAGAGCAAACTCCTGAGGGCAGTGACTTCCACCAGGCCCTCAAAAAATGTCTGCAGGGCTTCCCTGGTGGCGAAGTGGTTGAGAGTCCGCCTGCCGATTCAGGGGACACGGGTCCGTGCCCCGGTCCGGGAAGATCCCACATGCCGCGGAGCGGCTGGGCCGGTGAGCCATGGCCGCTGAGGCTGCACGTCCGGAGCTTGTGCTCCGCAACGGGAGAGGCCACAACAGTGAGAGGTCCGCGTACCGCAAAAAAAAAAAAAAAAAAAAAAAAGTCTGCAGATTCTGGTGTGTGAGCATCTTATCCATCTGTGCATTCCTGGCATGTAGGGCATCTCAGAGGCACCTTATTGTTTTGTGGGAAAACAAAACTGAGACCCCTTAGCTCTTCTACCAGTGCCATTATAAAGGAATAGAAATTTCTTTTTTTATTGAAGTATAGTTGATTTACAGTGTTGTGTTAATTTTTGCTGTACAGCAAAGTGATTCAGTTATACATATATTTATATTCTTTTCCATTATGGTTTCCACTATGGTTTATTGAATATAGTTCCCAAGAATAGAAGTCTCTACACTGCACACATGTTCATTGATTATTACAGCATGCCATGTATGAACAGAAATCCAGCTCAACCCAGCTTAGTCAAAAAAAGGGACCTATGGGAAAGGACATGGGTTTGCAGAATGGAAGAAGTTGAAGGAACTAAAGTAGTTTCAGGGACTTCAGGGCTTGGACTCACACCTCTGTGTGTTGGGCAGACCCTCGTTGCCTCTCATCTTGGTTCTCTCTGGGAGATAACTTTAAAAAAAGGACGGGAGAATGAGTAACGAGAAGGATGAAGGAGTGCGGAGGGGACTCATCGGGGTCATACATGATCATCGAAGGTGATTAAGTGGATGCCAAATCTCAGTCCTATTACTTTTGACCCAAAGTGCAAGGCTTATAGGACAATCCTCAGAGTTCCTAATTGTGTCCTCTGGCTTCTGTGGCAGAAGCAAACCCACAGGGCAGCCTGTCCCTTCCTGTTTCAGATGGAGAGGCGTGTAGGAGCTTCAGAAGAAATGGGTAGCAGAGAGCTGAGGTGGGAGACGAAGCTGGAGCAGGCTGGTGGTGATGGCAATGGTGAAATCAGGGAGTAGGGTGGACGAAGGACCAAGCTAAAGAGAAGGCTCTAGTTCTGGATTAATTCTGGCCCTAGGCATGGAGCATTGAAAGCTTTTTTTTTTTAATTTATTGGAGTATAGTTGATTTACAATGTTGTATTAGTTTCAGGTGTACAGCAAAGTGATTCAGTTATACATACACATATATTCATTGTTTTTCAGATTCTTTTCCCATATAGGTTATGACAGAATATTGAGTAGAGTTCCCTGTGCTATACAGTAGGTCCTTGTTAGTTATCGATTTTCTATATAGTAGTGTGTGTATGGTAATCCCAAGCTCCTGATTTATCCCTCCCCTCCACACCTTTTGCCTTTGGTAAACGTAAGCTTGTTTTCAAAATCTGTGAGTCTGTTTCTGTTTTGTAAATAAGTTCATTTATATAATTGTTTAAAATTAGATTCCACATGTGAGTGGTATCATATGATATTAATCTTTCTCTGTCCGACTTACTTCACTGAGTATGATAATCTCTAGGTCCATCTATGTTGCTGCAAATGGCATTATTTCATTCTTTTTTATGGCTGAGTAATATTCCAGTGTATATATGTACCACATTTTCTTTATCCATTCCTCTGTCGATGGACGTTTAGGTTGCTTCCATGTCCTGGCTATTGTAAATAGTGCTGCAATGAACATGGGGGTGCATGTACCTTTTCAAATTATGGTTTTCTCTGGGTACAGGCCCAGGAGTGGGATTTCTGGATCACATGGTAACTCTATTTTTAGTTTTTTAAAAAACCTCAATACTGTTTTCCATAGTGTCTGCACCAATTTACATTCCCACCAACAGTGCAGGAGGGTTCCCTTTTCTCCACACCCTCTCCAGCATTTATTGTTTGTAGACTTTTTGATGATGGCCATTCTGACTGGTGTGAGGTGATACCTCATTGTAGCTTTGATTCTGGCTCTAAGCGCAGAGCACTGGAAGCCAAGCCTTTTGTTTTTGTTTTTGTTTTTTGTTTGTTTTTGCGGTACGCGGGCCTCTCACTGCTGTGACCTCTCCCGCTGCGGAACACAGGCTCCGGACGCGCAGGCTCAGCGGCCATGGCTCACGGGCCCAGCCGCTCCGCGACATGTGGGATCTCCCCAGACCGGGGCACAAACCCATTTCCCCTGCATCGGCAGGCGGACTCTCAACCACTGCACCACCAGGGAAGCCCAAGCCAAGCCTTTTAATGAACAGGAGTGAGAAAAATGTCCTGGTTGCTGGAGCAATTAGATGACTTGAAAGGGCTAAAAAGAATAGCTAAAGATGCAGGTAATGAGAGATACAAGAATCCGTGAGGCTATGACGGAGGATAGGAGTCATTTGCTTACCAGAGGGAACGTGAATATTTAATGTTGTGAATCTATAAATATTTAACTACATTCAGATATTTAGGCACTGAAATTGCCTCTTTAAAAAATGAGGTTTTTCTGAATACAGGGCCATTTTTCTCAGGGCACAAAGTAGCCTAAGCAATTCATTTCAAAAATCATTTTTGACAACTTCCCGTGGATCACAGAATACAGCCCATTGTGTGTTGGAATCCCTTCTGATACACTGATCAGATGGAGTGGAGTAAAATCTTGATCTGGCTTATTTTTCACCACACCCAGGATGTCAGAAAACCTCTTCCTGGTTTCTTGACATTTAAAAGCATATCCTTTTCTCGTTCTCCCTATGGCAATCTTGCAAGACTCCCCTCTGCGCAAAATCATGCCCCAACATAGAAAATACATGCACTTAGGGAGTGGTTAACAACAACAAAATAATAGCTAAAAATGGGAGATGGGCGCTTAGGAAAGGAGAGGTGGGGAAGGAAAACCTCCAGGATATTTGGCCACAGATACAACCTCAGGCAGACTAGTTCTAGGAAAGAGTTTGCATGGAAATGGAAGACATGGAACTTAATTCCCTCTGAACCACCTGTGCCCACATGCCCTTTGGAAGCCTTGTATACCCAGGGCTCAGGTTCCATAGTAAAGATGGCTGCTCTGCACACACCCTCTCTTCAATGTCCCTCTGCTCAGAGACCATGTGTCCCCAAAGAATCCGTATCATCACTTACTCTTTGTCTCTCAAATTCTCTGCATCTGAGGGCATTTCCTTTCCTCTCAATACCTTCTCTACCTTCACATTTAAGGGAAGACCCTTCACACGGCCCCCAAGCAAAAGGAGGGGGCTAGGTAAGCTTCTATCCATCTCTGTTAACCCTTCACCATTGCCTACACCCCCTGTGTTAGTCAGGGTTCTCCAGAGGAACAGAACCAATATGATAGAGGTATAGCTAGAGATACAGGTAGAGGTAAGAGGAGACTTATTATAGGAATTGGCTCATGGAATTATAAAGGCTGAGAATTCCTACAATCTGCTTTCTGCAAGCTGGAGCACCAAGAAAATCAATGGTTTAAGTTCGAGTCCGCAAGCTTGAGAATTCCAGCCTGAGTTTGAATACCCAGTGAACCAGGAGAGCTAATAATGTCTGACATCCAAAGGCAGGAGAAGATGGATATCTCAGCTCAAGCATGGAGAGCAAATTCTCCCTTCCTCCATTGTTGTTGTTTTTTTTTTTTGTTCTACTGAAGCCGTCAGCAGATTGGACTACACGATGCCCACCTGCACTGGAGATGGTGATCCATCTACCAATTCAAATGCAAATCTCTTCTGGAGACACCCACACAGACACACCCAGAAGTAATGTTTTTACCAGCCGTCTGGACATCCCTTAGCCAGCAAGCTTGCACATAAAATTAACCATCACACCTCTCCACGTCCACTGTCCTCCGTGTGATCACAGCTCAGTGGGTGTGAGCTGTGGTGGTGGGTGTGAGTTTGAGGAAACAAGGCAGGAATGGAAATGCAGTGCAGTAGGAGCTGTCACTGCCCAGTCCTTCCATATACAATCAGCCCCCAAACTACATTTTTGGCCTTATCAGCCTCTGCCCTAAATTGTAGGCCACAGGAGTCAGCTTGCTGTTCCCGCTTACAGCTATACCTCTTTCCTCTGCGCTGACATCAGTCTGAAAATCCCATTACCCTTTCCCTCCAGTTCCTCAAGGTCCACTTAAAACTGATTTCCTCGAATCTGACAATGTTTGTTAGACATAAAATGCATCTTTTGATCTAGCAATTCCACTTTTAGGACTTTAAACTAGAAAAAGACATATTAGGATTCAAAGATCTAAGTTCAAGGATGTTCACAGCAACTGTCAAGAAGGGGAAACAAGCTAAATGGCCGTTTGTAGGGGAGAGTGAAATAAATTGACACCTCCTCACAACGGAATACTACGCACAGTTTGAAAAAAAATGAGATTTGATATAGAACAGAAAAATGTTTAAGATGTATGGTTAAGTAAAAGAAAACCACGTTGCAAAACAAGATGAGTTATAAAAACAAATTTTCTTAGAGAGTAAAAAGAGAGATAAGAGCATAGGCAAAGTCTAGAATGTATTGAACCTAAACTACTGGCAACATGAATTATCTTTGGAGGATAAGACTATGGAGGACTTTTTCTTTCTTCAATATTTGTGTAATATTTGATTTTTTTTTTTTTTTTTTTACAAAAGGCAAAAACTCTACTTCCTTAGGACATCTTCCTGGTTACTCCTCATTCATTTTTTATATGAATTTGAAACTCATTAAATGGCCAATATCTGACCCGATTTTGCTACAGACACAGCAGTTCCAAAGCATCTGATCTACTCTCTCTTCAACCCCTCAGCATAGCACCAGGCTCTTGGCTGAACCGACTGAATTGATTGCACACTGGCACTTGGTATTTAGAAATATGCCTGTTAGTTGTCTCATGCGAACATCCTTAAATGTATCCGCAGTGTTAATATGATTTGCCGGATAATTTATACTCACATTTTGTAATGAGTATACACACATTTCAGGTGTGTGTATCACTGGACAATTATTGATATGTTTGTGCAGGGAGAAAACAGAACTTCAAGACGAATCCTAGGAGCAGGAAAGCCTCTGAATGTGAAGAAAAAATCGGCAAACCTCTAACTCTTTCTGGTTCTTGATTTCTTGTTAAGACTTGTCAGCTAAAGGGAGTTAGGAGGCTTGAACCAAGGCCAGCGTAATTTTTTTCCACCCAAAGCAAGGCTTCAAGCTGCCTGGCTGTGAAGGCTGAACACTGACAGTGGTGTTGGTTGGGCTGATTGTTCATCGGGGTGCTTCTTTAGAGACAGTCTGTTTGTCTGGAGGGCTTGGCCACATTTCTTCATTAAGTGTTTGTCCTTCTTTCTTTTCTTTGACACACACAGTTATGATATTAGTCTTCAATGACTGATCTCTGACGTCAGATTTTCCACAGGCTCAGATAACAGTTCTCTTTGTGAACACAAGCAAATAGTTCAGGTGGTCGGTTTGCTACTGGAAAAAAAAAAAATCAAATATGCAAACTTGGGAGCCTAGATGAAATCTCTCCGTTTCAAAGGATGGGTGTGATGAAAAATGAGATCGCCTGCTTTCTTGAGGTACCTCTGGGAGGAAAGCGTGAGAAACAGACACCCATGCATCCCAGGGATGACAGGGATGGGAGCTCAGAGCCTGTCTTGAGATTTCTCACCTGCCAAGCCTGGATGGAGTCCATCGCACCCTTGCAGGGGGCCAGCCTTGCCTAGCACGTGAGAGGAGGGTCAAGGCTTAGGACTCGATGGTACTGCAGCGATGAACAGGCATCGCGTTTTTGTTTTTGTTTTGGCCACACAGCACGGCTTGTGGGATCTTAGTTTCCTGACCAGGGACTGAACCTCAGCCCCCTGCCGTGGAAGAGCAGAGTCCTAACCATTGGACGGCCTGGGAAGTTCCGTAATTATTTTTAAGTAACTTAAAATCAGAGTGTGTTAGAACATTAGAACCAGATGGGACCGTAGAGGTTATCTAGTTTCCCAAAGTTCTGCAGGATAATTTTAGGTGCTCAGAAATATAAGGGAGGAAGCGTTCTATGGTCAAGTACATTTGGGAAATGCTGGATGTTGTAGAAGCTGCTGGTGCCCCGCTTCAGCACAAGAGACTGACTTCCAGCAGCCTCTGTTTGTATCTCATTGTCTAAGGCCCTTCCTGAAGTCATGGAGGGCTGGTCTGTCCTTACACGGAGGGCTGGTCTGTTCTTACATAATCGGCCAGGGGTACCAAGAACTTGACACTGACCCCAAGCAATCCTTAAACTATAACTGGAGAGAGTTGGTGTATAAACACCCCAGCAATTTCACCCCTCAGGTGGGATAACTGAGGTGTGTGCTGTACACTGCCTCCTTCAGTTTCCCCAGTGGGACCGAGGTCCAGTTGCCCTCAGTGGTAGCTGGCTTAATAATGCATCCTTCAAGGCGGTCTTCCCTTCCCTGTCTTGCTTCTCAATTTCCTTAGCTTTTTCCCCTTCTCTTCCCAAATCAGCTACTTGCACTCAAATCCTTGTCTCAGCGTCTGCTTTGGGAGCCCCAGGTAAAATTGCTGGGTAAAGAAAATATGAACGGATTTCTTCACTACAGAACTTTCCAGAGCCTTTAACATGCTAATATACTTTGTGACTATCCGAGAGAGATTCAGTCTGCAGAATTTCCCAAATATTTGACTACAAAACCATATTTTTTCCCCCTACAGATATCTCTTGAAACCAGTACCCCAAGCAAAATATTTTGGGAGACATTCTCTTCATTTTACTGAGAAGAGGACTTTCCCAGGAGAGTCAAGGATTCATCTGTCTAAAGCATCGCAGCCAACAGTGGGAGAATTATGGTTAGAATCTAGGTTTCCTCTTCTCTCCTCACTACACAATTTTGTATCTGTGCATCATATCAGGTCAGCACAGTATCAGAGCTCTGAGGTCAGACCGTGGAGTTGGGAGTTAGGTCTCAGGGTTCCATCTGGTTCCATCGCCAGCCAGCTGTGCCTCTCTGCTTCGTCATTTACAATAATCTTTTGTCTTACCTTCTTCATATGTGAAACCAGGGAGTTAAGGTGGCTGACTCTTTCTTCCTGTGGTAAAATATATACAGCATAAAACTTACCATTTTAACCACTTTTAGTTGCAGTGGCGTTAAGTATATTCACACTGTTTTGCACCTATCATTATCATCCATCTCCAGAACTTCTCCATCTTCCCAAACGGAAACTCTGTACCCATTAAACATGAGCTCCCCATTCCCCCACCCCTCTAGCCCCTGGCAACTACCATGTTACTTTCCCTCCCTATGCATTTGACTACTCTATGTACCTCATGTAATTGGAATCATGCTGTATTTGTCTTTTTGGGACTGGCTTATTTCACTTAGCATAATGTCCTCAAGCTTCATCCATGTTGTAACATATTGAAGACTTTCCTTCCTTTTTAAGGCTGAACAATATTCCACTGTAAGTAGGTACCACATTTTGCTTATCTGTCTTTCATCAAATTTGGGAAGTTATCAGTCATTATTTCTTGATGTATCTTCTCTGCCTCTTTCTCTTCTTCCTTCTGGAGCTCCTACAACGTGTATGTTGATCTGCTTGCTGACGTTCCACAGGTCCCTTATGCTCTGTTCACTTTTCTTTAGTCGTTTTTCTTTATGCTTCTCAGCCTCATGTCCTATCTTAAGTTTGCTGATTCTTTCTTCTCCCTGCTTAAATCTGCCTTTGAATACCTCTAGTGAATTTTTCATTTCAGTAACCATATTATTCAGCTTCAGAATTTCTTTTTGGTTTCTTTTTAGGTTTTCTATTTATTTTTTGATATTTCCATTTTATTTGGACATCATTTTCTTGACTTTCTTAATATCCTCCTTTTGTTCTTTGAGTTTTTTTGTTTTTGTTTTTTTTTTGCGGTACACGGGCCTTTCACTGTTGTGGCCTCTCCCGTTGCGGAGCAACAGGCTCCGGACGCGCAGGCTCAGCGGCCATGGCTCACGGGCCCAGCCACTCCGCGGCATGTGGGATCTTCCCGGATCGGGGCACGAACCCGTGTCCCCTGCATCGGCAGGCGGGCTCTCAACCACTGCGCCACCAGGGAAGCCCCCTTTGAGCATTTTTAAGACATTCTTTTAACGTCTTTGTTTAGTAGATTTGTCATCAGGTCTGTTTGAAAAACAATTTTTGTTGATTTTTTTCCCCTCTGAATGGGCCATATATTTGTGTAGAAACAAATATATGGCATGCATTGTGATTTCTTTTGAAAACTGGACGCTTGACTCTAATAATATGGTAACTCTACAAATAAAATTCTCCCCATTTTCCAGGGTTTCATTTTTTTTTAAAATTCCTTTTTATTATTGCAGGTTGCCTCTGTGGGGCGAATTAGCCTGAGGTGTAAACTAAAGGCCTTCTTAGGTCTTTTCAGAGCCTTTCCCTGGGCATGTGTAGTTACTTTCTAATTTTCCCCATGTATGCAGCTGTTTTTGAACAACCTAGTCTTTAATGGCTGGCTCCCAAACAGGGAAAAAGAGAAAAACGAAGAAGGTGGGGGAAAGAGCCTTGCCTTTTGAATTCCCTGTTCACTTTAATGGGGGGGAGGGGCTTGCAACAATGGTGCAGGGGAGGTACAACAACAATGGCTGCCTGTCTCTTTACCTGCACCTCTGTGATCAGAAGCAGCAATTCCTGATCAGAGCACAGATCCCTGATATTTGGAGGACAGGTTCCTTTTTGCCCACTCTGGCTCCAGAAAGCTGTGTTTAAGCTAGTTCAGGCACACATGCACAGCTGCCTGCGCTTGGGTGGGGTTGGAGGATAGGTAGCTGCTACTGCTGCTACAGGCTGAAACGGACTGAAATTAACTGCAATTTACCATCCAAGTCTGCCCCTGGAAGTTGCAAGCCTTCAATAGACACCAGACTTCCAAAACAGTTACATCAGGTAGCTTCTGCCAGTGCAATTGCTGTCTAGCTGAAGAGACAAATTCCTGGTGCTTTTTATTTATCTTTATGGAAGTATAGTTAATTTACAATGTTGTGTTAGTTTCAAGTGTACAGCAAAATGATTCAGATAGCCATCTATCTATCTACATCTTAACTCTCCATCTTCCCAGAATCCTCTCCTTGTGTTTAATTTTTTGAGGAATTGCCATATGTTTTCCATAGAGGCTGTACCATTTTACATTCCTGACAGCAAAGTGCCAAGAGTTCCAATTTCTCCACATCCTTGTCAGTATTTATTTTCTGTTTTTTTGATAACATCCATCCTAACACATGTGAAGTGGTGTCTCACTGTGGTTTTGATTTGCATTTTTCTAATGATTAGTGATGTTCAACATGTTTTCATGAGCTTACTGGCCATCTATATATCTTTTTTGGAGAAATGTCTGTTCAAATTTCGCCCATTTTTTTTGGTTTGCTTTTGTGGTACGCGGGCCTCTCACTGCTGTGGTCTCTCCCGTAGCGGAGCACAGGCTCCGGACGCGCAGGCTCAGCGGCCATGGCTCACGGGCCCAGCCGCTCCGCGGCATGTGGGATCCTCCCGGACCGGGGCACGAACCCGTGTCCCCTGCATCGGCAGGCGGACTCTCAACCACTACGCCACCAACGAAACCCCCCCCCCCCGCCCATTTTAAAATTGTTTACTTTTGTTGTTGGGCTGTAGGAGTTACTTACAGACTCTGGATATTTAGCCATCTCATCTGCCTTCTTTAAAGCTTCCTTCCTGTCTTAACATTTATATATCTTAAAACCACACCTACTGTTAACTCAGTAAACCTTACACTCTATCATAGATACCTTAGAACCTGGCTACCCAAAATGTGGTCCCGGACTGGCAGCATCAGCATCACCTGGGAACTTGTTAAAAATGCAGAATCCTGGGTCTCACCCCACACCTTCTGAGTCAGAATCTGCATGTGAACAAGGTCCCCGGGTTATTCACGCAACATTAAATCTTGACAAGTGCTGCTCCGGAGCACAGTGCGGCTGTGTAAGAGGTAAGGTGAATCGGGCATTTGTATTTTTCAGTTTTTGATTCCAGAATTGTCGCGTCCCAGCATTCTTGCTCTTTTCTGCTATTAAAAAGCAAGACCGGGCTTCCCTGGTGGCGCAGTGGTTGAGAGTCCGCCTGCCGATTCAGGGGACACGGGTTCATGCCCCGGTCCGGGAAGATTCCACATGCCGCTGAGCGGCTGGGCCCGTGAGCCATGGCCTCTGAGCCTGCGCGTCCGGAGCCTGTGCTCTGCAACGGGAGAGGTCACAACAGTGAGAGGCCCGCGTACCGCAAGAAAAAAAAAAAAAAAAAAAGCAAGACCAAGCTATGTAGTTCTGATGGCAAAGTCACAAGTATGTGGCCCTTCTTAACCCTGACACGCTGAGATGGATATTTTTCTCCAGGGTTGAATCAGATCAATCCGTATGTCTACATCTTTTTTCTATATATTCCTCTTTTTTCCCCTTCTCCCTGCTCCAAAAATAAATGTAGCCAGTGGCTGTACCTTCTGTTTCTTTCCAGAAAAAAAAAAAAAAAAAAAAAGGAACAGATTCCCACACCGCTTTTCAAAGGCCCATCTGACACTGTGTTTTATTTCTTAGCTGCTCCTTGTAAATTGCTTGTAGGCAATTCTCTTCAACCTCCAACTGGGGCTTTGTGCAGCAGAGGTGGTTATTATCTCAGCAAGCTAGTGCCATCAATCCATCCCTTCTCCCATGGGATCATTTGCCTTTAATGAGAGCACTCTCCAAGTGTCCACTTCTGAGCTGCTGGGGAGGGTGCAGTGGCCAAGGGTGAGACCTCTGTACAATAAACCTTCGAGTCAATGAGACTCTTCCCTGACACCTGTATGCTGCACACCCATCTGACATATTGCATTAGCCTTGAAAAATACCTTTGGCTCAGGTAGATTTCTGGAAATGACAGTAATGGACATGATACCCATCTTAATAGACACATTCACCTTGAACATTGGCCAGCTGCTTTCTGTGTTCCCTCATGGTGAATCTTGCTTTTAATGGCTTACTGAATTTCCACTGACTCAGTCTAAATTGTCTTTTAGTGATGTGAGCATTATCTTTGTTTATACTGATTTCTATCACATATAGCACACAGGTAGAAGGAACTTGAAACTAAAATATACAGTTAGCTTCTCACCATTCCTCAGCAGGAGTAAATCCAAAAGGAAGTGTTGCCAATTAAGGAAGTTCTCGGCCTCCTTAATCAATAGAAATTGATCAGAGGCCAGACAAGAAATTCAGGCAAGGCTTTATTGGGGTCCGTGCTGCAGCAGGAGGGAGTGAGAACAAGTAACAGGTTCCCTGCTCCCTCGCTCACTCGGGGGTTGGGGGGTGGCAAGCTGGCCCCTTATATTGGGTGAGGATAGGGGTAGGTCCAGGGGTCGCGTGAGAGGGGTGGCTTAAGTGTTTTGCCCACCGCTTTGGGGATGGTATGCGCATGGGGCATGCACAGCACCCTGCTTTTGCTCCCTGCTCTTCAGAAGTGGCAGTTGTGTCTTTTTGTCCATAATTTGCCCCAACTGACTAAAAACTGCATTTTTAGTCCCTTATAGTTTCTTTGTATTTTGTTGCTCAAGGATACGTTTGTCCAAACGCAAACACTACAGCAGAAGGTGCCAGTTCCCAGGTCCCAGCCTGTCTCAGAAGGAAGTAGGAGGGAGGCATCTCTATGTGAAATGATACTCAGTGTTACTCAAAAGCCTCAGCCTCTGCCCCTGTGATGTCTCTCACAAAGGAAGGGGCTTCTTGGGGGAATGATGGTATATGCAGTGGATGTTGTATTTGACAAACCAGCATCGGTTCTTCTCCCTTTGGGAGAGGTTTCCTTGTTCTACAGAAAAATGCTTCCACTTTTTCTCCTTGACCTTGTCATGTCTGGAGAAGACACCTGGAAGTCCTGACACCTTGTTGCTGTGAGCTTGAGGAGGAAGCTGGCACTGAGGACAGCAGAGCAAAGGTTGGACCTTGATGACACCGCCGAGCTGCTACTTCAACAAAACCTGAGACCCTCGGGCTTCCCTGGTGGCGCAGTGGTTGAGAGTCCGCCTGCCGATGCAGGGGACGCGGGTTCGTGCCCCGGTCCGGGAGGATCCCACGTGCCGCGGAGCGGCTGGGCCCGTGAGCCATGGCCACTGAGCCTGCACGTCCGGAGCCTGTGCTCCGCAACGGGAGAGGCCACAACAGTGAGAGGCCCGCGTACCGCAAACTGAGACCCTGACCTGTGGTCTCTCTGTTTTGTGAGACAGTAAATTTCCTCATTGTTTAAGTCAGCTTCTGTCAGGATTTTTGTTTCTTGTAGCCAAAAGCATTCTGATGAATTCAAAGGGAAAATATGGACAGTGTCCCAATATTTCAGTGTTTTGTTTTTTTTTTTTTAGTGTGCAGTGTTGTAAGTTCATGGCATGAAACAGATCCATATTCCAACGCGTACAGAGACATCCCAATGCTGAATATAAATTAAATATAACTTTTAATCTGCACTTGCATTTAAACTACCTACCCCAGGACTTTCCTGCACTGACACAGATAATCGAGAGCTGGCTATTCTTTTTCCACTGAATTATGCACCTTTTAGGATGTAGAGGGGTCACTCTGGGTCCTGGCTCTCCAGTCCCAGTCTATTTCCTTTGAACTTGGCTGTGGGCCCTTCCAGGCAGGCTCTAAGCAGACTTAAGCATCACGATGTTCACAATGTGTGTTTCAACTCCATTACTTTATGGGCAGGATAAAATTGATTTATAAAAGGAAGTTTTAAAATTACATTTAAACTTTAAATTACATTTAAGCTAACATTTAAAATTAAATATTAGTTATTTTCTGAAGAGTTGGTTCCTGCATATGGTACACAATTCAGAGGCAGTGAAAAGAAAGTCTCCCCTTCACCCCAGGCTCCAGCCACCCAGTTCCCCTTCCACGAGGCAATCTTTGTTACTGGTTTTGAAAGGAAACCTATCTCCCTAATTCACTCAGGCTTCGGTTCAACTCAGGACATGAACCTTGCTGATACAAAGGATATTATGGAAAGTTGGATAGAGCCCTAGACTCACTAAGATTGTGCTCTGGTCCTGACCTTGAGAGAACAGCTGAGCCCCTGACCTTGGTTATATCATTTGGGCTTCTTTTATGGAATGGGGGTAATAATGCCAATTCTACTCTTCTTATGTGCTTAGTTAAACTTCAGATGACATACAATAGTCAAAGTTCTCTGGAAAGATGAAAAGGCAACAGCAGTTGAGTGGAGACAAATGAAAATAATTTACCCCATTGGGATCCAAAAATGGAATACACAGTTTTCTTTCACCTATTTAAAATTCTGTTTAATGCTTCAACAATTTCTGCACGAGCTGAAATAGAAATACAAAAATAAAGGATGATGCAATCTATTGTCAACAGGTTCTAACTAGATGGCATCACTCTTTTGGACCCCTTCTGAGGTACAGGAAGCTTTAGGATTTGGGTAGGTTTCCGTTTGTTGCTGTTGTTTTTTTGCAGTCTAGTCATTGAGTACTTTTGCACTGCAGGGGTAAAGGATGTTAAAGCAGGACCTGGTTTATACAATTTCTGGGTGGTTGCTATGTCCTGGAGTAGCATGGTAGCAGCGGTGGGTCAAGTTCCTGCAGTGGGTGTCCTGATCGTAGGACTTGAGAGTCCCCTTCCCCGTGTGTATACCGTGCTGTATGTGCCTGGCAGTGGGAGTGGGGGTGATGAACAGGTACCACTGGGGGACAGGGTAGTGGCATCAGGACTCCCCATGTTGGGCCTTAAGGAGGGAACCATCGTTTGAGAGGAATTACAACTGGCTTCTGTTTCAACTGGAGGCTGTTAGGAACGATTCTGAGCTGCAAGGAGGAACTGAGGGAGGCTGAGGAGGGAAGCACTCAGGGCTGCCAGGGCTGCCAGGGCTTCGCTGGGTTGGGGAAATGAGGGTTGACCGGCAGGGAAAAAGCCAGCATTGTGAGAAGCCGACTGCCGGCTGCTGCGGGAGGCCCACGGCTGGAATGTGGTCCTCGTCGGAGAGATGTGCTGTGTTTATCCTGGCTGCTCCCCGGCAAATCCACGCTGAGGCCCCGCCGCGGGACCCTCGGGTATGAAAGGGCGCTTCACCCCTGCGGGGCCCCTCATTGGCCTCCTGGCATCTGTGGTTCATCTGTTTAGACTTCGAGCCTGACAGAGACACTGTCCCTTTGTGGGTGACTTCTGTGGCCGAGAGAGACTCTCATTCTTTTTAATTTAATTTAATTTTTTCTGAAAACTCCAGCTACTGCTCTAGGATTGGACCAAGATTCTGTGGTTGCCATGGCAACGGCACCTTCTCCTACCTGAGAAGAATTCCTTTTTCTCTGGAGGCACGCAAGGCCTGCAATCCCCACCCCCAGCCCAGGTCGCTGTGGTTACAGACGGTCATTTCTGGAACGCTGGGGGTGGGGTATTCCATGGTCCTGATTGACAGTGTCATTCCTGTTGCTTCCCTCTGTCCACTGCCCAGGTCCAACCTGAACACAATAAGTGTGAATTTTGCAAAATGGGGCTCTGACAGTTTACCTCCCTGCTTTTACATCTTTCCTTTTCCAGTTAAAGTCAGTAAACTTTGAAACAGCATGGCCTAGTGATTAGGCTCAAGGCTCCAGATTCAAGGTTTTGAGCTTGAACTGCAGCTTTGACATTTACTAAGTCTATCCCCTCAAGTAAGGTTCTGAGTCCATCAGTTTTCTTACCTCTAAAATGGGAATAATAATTGTACTTTCCTCACAGGACTTCAGTGAAGATAAATCAGGATTATGTGTGCAAAGTTCTTGGCACGGTGGCTGGCACGTAGTAGGAACTCACAAATAAGGTGTTTCCTGTTATTATGATGTGTCAGAAGCTTGTGCAAGGGAATTTTAGGCTGAAACAACACAAAGACAGATACCTGCATCCACACACCATAGCCCGATCTAGCCCTAGGGTGGGCATACGTACCCAGCTTCATCCATACTCGCCCTGGTTTCTAACCTGTTTCTGGTAGCTGGATCATCAGTTGCTCTCCATCTGTTTGTCGACTGAAAAAAAAAAGCACACCCTAAAAGTTGAGATTGATGTTTTATTCAGTGGCCAAATCTGAGGACTTAAACCTGGGACACAGCATCTCAGATAAAGCTGAGAAACTGTTCCAAAGAGGGAGGTGGGGGAGCCAGGATATAGAGGAGTTTTTGCAACAAAACCAGGTGGTCGGAACATCAAAAGGTTACTGTTAATAAAGGAAAACCAGATATCTCAAGTTAAGGAATTAACGCTTTTCTATGTATGGGAAGATGCAAGAGTGTGGGCTCACTGAAATCATTCCTTTGATACGCACCTCGGCTCTCTGGGCCCAGCATCCTGTGTTTTCTCATCCTGAGTTTCCTCAGGGTGCACCACTGTGGGTGACGGTAGTGGCTGACTGCTAGATGGGCTTGGCAGTGGGCAGCCGATTCATCTCCATCCTGAGTTCCTTCAGGGCTCACCATCCGGGAGGCTGTAATGTGGTGGCTGGATGGCTGCAGCACACTTTGTTTACCCATATGGCGGGCAGTATTTCAGTTCTCATGTTCTTGGACTGCACATGCCTCTATCCTGGCTTGACCTTACTTTGGTAACTGCAGCTCTTTCCAGAATCCATCCTTACATCCTTTTTTTTTTTTTTTTTTTTCTGATTCAGATTCACTGCTGGCAAGATAAGCCTCCACAGCTGAGTTTCTATTGCTCATGCTGTTGGACATGCATGCCTATAAATAAGGCTCTTGTTCTGGGCTGATGTGGTCAGCTCAGCACCTCTCCAGACGAGTCTTGCTGACTCTCTCTTGTCACACAACCCGTTCCCAGTGGGTGTGATGCAGGCGCTCATGCCAGTGCATCCACTGTCTCAGCACAGAGCCACACTGCTCAGGAACTGCCCCATTCCTACCCTGCCACTGAGTTCACCCCAGACCAAGGCAGACCCCTCCTAGTACCCTGGTCTTGGCTCCTTTTTGTCTGATAAAATTTCCCATGAAGCTTTGGCGGCGCTTACAGAGATCCTATTCTTCCCTATCCAAAAGGCTGCCTTGGATTCAATCCGGGTGAGAACCAAATCTCATCTGACAGACACCTGCTGGACCAGGTAGGGAGATGAGCCAATCCTAGTAGCAGAAACATAGTCCCCTGCCAAGCCCCAAAGTTCATGCGCAGCACAAATAATCTACTATCATGTCTACCCTAGTATCTTATATAGATCTATGTTATGAAGTAGGAGAGTCACGTGTAGCTATTAAGTGCTTGAAATGTGCTGGTCTGAATTGAAAAGTGCTTTACGTGTAAAATGCTTTACTGTCTTGTAATTGTAAAGTGCTTTACTGTCTCCTGAAGACTTAGTACAAAAAGTAAATGATCTAATTCATATTTTTACATTGATTACATGTTGAGGTGATAATATTTTGGACATATTGGGTTAAATAAAATATATTATTAAATTAGCTTCACCTGCTTATTTTTACTTTTTAATATGGCTACTAGGAAAATTCAAATTACACGTATCTCGTGTGTATGACTTACATTATTTTCCTACTGGGCAGAGCTGTTCTAGATTGTAGTTTCTCTGCAATAAGTTAAGGATCAAGGAAAATATATGTGACTCTAGGTATTTGAATCAGAGAGGGATTTAACACAGGGAATTGGGGGCTTACAAAACTAAGACTGGAGGAATGAAAATCACCAGCAGCGGTGTGGGTGTGGGGGAGGAGTTTTCCTGACTTTCAGATCCACTGCTGGCTTTCAGAGAATCAGGAGGTACTGCTTAGGGCAGAGGTCAGAAAAGTGCAAGAAAAGGCTGTTGATGGTCCCAACTGCTGCACAACACTTGGGTAGATAGTTGGTAAGAGTTTCGCTGATTTCTGCAAAAACTCACACCTGACAAAGCCCATGTGTCCACTACCTGTGCTGGAGGAAGAATAATTGGTCCCCTCTCGCCTCCCTTCTGCCTTCCAAATCTCATGCAAACACACCTCGTTGGCAGAATGCAAATCATATCCAGGATCCTGAATGCCATGGATCCCAACCTTCCAACCCTGTGATACACAGGGGAACCAGAAGGAGGTGTATGCTATTTGTTCCGAATAGACAAAAAGCAAAACAAAACAAAGTAGCCTCATATTCAGCACAATCCTGGAGTAGATTCATATTCACCTCGGGGTCCAGCAGCACACATAGGTGTTCAGTAAACATTGAACAAACTATTCTTGTGCGTGTATATTTATGTTGGCTCCAGCATTTTGCTATTGTAGATAATGCTGCAATGGACAGTTGCATGTATGACTCTTCCTGGTTTTACTGATATATTTTCTAGGGATAGACATTCAGGAGTGGTCTTGCTGAGAATTGTTTAGTTTTGTCATGTTGCTTTCCAAAAGTTGTACCAATCTATAGTCATACACATATTATATATACAAGAATTCTATACGGAGGATGGCTTTTTATGTCGATGTCACCAACCTTGTGTGTTAATGTTGTTTGCTTATATTTGCTCTAATTTAGGATGTATGGGGTGATCCCAGTTTTCTTTGGCTTGGATACTGGTGAGACAGTTAGCAAAAGGGTTACGGATGGGGCTGATTAACTTGGATGCAGATCACGATTTCTTTCATCTTTGAAGGCCTCTAGCTGCCCAAGAACTTGGTCCAGTTTAAGCCTTTCCCGCTGTTTTATGTGTCCTCCCTTTAAGATGAACTAGAAGGAGTGGCAAACTTTGAATCATTGAATTCTTCCCTTCTCCCAGTGAGAGTTAAGGATAATTACACAGACATTTAACATTTGTCTCAGAGAAGGAAATATTAAATGGTACCAGCTAAATGAGCCTTTTATTTTCTTCCCTGCGTCTTGCTGTGTTTCATGATGGAGATCCGCATAGTGATGGCTTATGTGTTTATGAATTATATGCTAAGAACAAATGCGTTCCTTTTTTCTCTGCAAGGGAGGCTTTAAAGGATACAAAGACGATGCAGAATTGGGCCAGAGAAGGGTTTGGGTTTCCTAACCTGTAGAAGGGGATAAGTAACAGGATACCTCATAGGGTTGTCTTGTGGATCAAATAATTTAATACACAGAAAGTGCTTTTCAGTGTGCCTGACACACAGCAAGTGCTGGGATGGTGGCTGTTTCTGGAACAGGTGAGGTGATGCGTGTTCCTGAACCTGAGCGCTAATGCTTTCAGTCACTTTACCTTTATTTTATTTATTTATTTTTAAATGATCAGTAGCCAAGTGAAGAGGCTGTTGGCACTTAGCTGGGAAATACAATTATCTGTAAAAGTCCTATGGCCATTTTAGGGTTTATGAGCAGGAAGATGTGTGCAAGGTGCCTAGAATTACAATGTGTTGAATCAAAGAATGGCTGAGCTGGCAGGGGTTTTTGACATATTTTTTGAGATCATATTATAGATGAAGAAATGGAGGCCCATGAAAATGAAGTGAAAGACCCAAGATATTTTAGCCAGTCGATGGCAGATCTCAGAGTACAAGTTGCATCTTCAGACTCACAGACAGTATCTTGCCTGTTCCACAAGGGCACCACACCCAACAGCGGGCCAATGTCATGAGCATGAACCATCTGGGGTGGTAGAGGAACATTGCCTTCCCTAGGCCAAAAAAGGGAAGAGATGCTGTTTTGCTAGAGATCCAGTTTCCTTGGAGCAGTGATTCCCAGTTTTTTAAAAAAAATTTTATTGAAGCATAGTTGATTTACAACGTTTCAGGTGTACAGCAAAGTGGTTCAGTTATACACACACACATATATATATATATATATATATTCTTTTTCAGATTCTTTTCCATTATAGGTTATTACAAGATATTGAATATAGTTCCCTGTGCTATACAGTAGGTGCTTGTTGTTCATCTATTTTATATATACTAGTGTGTATCTGTTAATGCCAAATTCCTAATTTATTCCCCTTCCCACCCTTCCCCTTTGGTAATCATAAGTTTGTTTCCTATTTCTGTGAGTATATTTTTGTTTTGTAAATAAGTCCGTTTGTATCACATTTTAGATTCCACACATAAATGATATCGTGATATTTGTCTTTCTCTGACTTACTTCACTTAGTATGATCATCTCTAGGTCCATCCATGTTGCTGCAAATGGCATTATCTCACTTTTTTAATGGCTGAGTAATATTCCATTGTATAGATATACCACATCTTCTTTCACCATTCATCTGTTGATGGACATTTGGGCTGCTTCCATGCCTTGGCTATTGTAAATAGTGTTGCTATGAACATTGGGGTGCATGTATCTTTTCGAATTAGAGTTTTATCTTTTTTGGATATAGGCCCAAGACTGGGATTACTGGATCATACAGTAACTCTATTTTTATTTTTATTTTTTTTGCCACACCACGCGGCTTGTGGGATCTTAGTTCCCTGACCAGGGATTGAACCTGCGCCCTCAGCAGTGGAAGTGGGGAGTCCTAACCACTGGACTGCCAGGGAATTCCCTATTTTTAGTTTTTTTTTTTTTTTTCTATTTTTAGTTTCTTAAGGAGCAGTCATTCCCAATCTTTTTGAGAGTGAGGAATACTTTCTAACATCAATAAATTTCATAGAAGCCCCCACTTCTAGTATGATATAGACTATATATAGATATCCAATGTTAGAGAAAGTGTACAATAATACTAGCTACTGTAAACAGACCAGCACTTTACAAAGGAGAAGCATTCAAAAAGCAGTTGTACCTACATTATTTATTCAAACTCCAGATAATGATTGGATGGCATTTAGAGTCATGAACACTCTGCAATAACTCCACAACCTCCTTGGGTGACTTTCACATCCATTGTCATGGGTGGGGGGGTGGGCAGGTTGTAGCTGTTTTCCTTTATTTTCTGAGCTCCAAAAGGAGGGAACTAATATAGGGATAATGTAACAAAAACAAAAAGGAGCAGCAGGCTAAAACATTCTGGTCCCCTCTCTAAAATGGTCCAAGGCTAGGCTCTCAGCTACAAGGAGTGAGGCTTGAGTAGGAAAACACACACACACACAAAGCTCTTTCTTGTTCTTTCTTATAAATGCAATGGTAAATTGATACCCATTGGGGAATGTTGGCCCCAATAGTCTGAGCGCCAAAGTATTTGGGGGCAGTTAGGGTTCATTAACTGTGGTGAAAAACACAGAGTGACAGTCAGAGCTGAAGCTTTGCAGCCAGACCTGTACATTTTCTGAGATTAGATAATATGCATATGACAGAAAGAGATTCAAGCTGCAAAATCCTGCCTATCCCAGGGCAGACCTGGGAAATGTGGAAAGAGAAAGAGTTCCTGGGAAGTGGTTCTGAAGGGCAGACACCTCTGCCTCTCTGGAGCAGCTGTGGGGCTGCTCTGCATTGGTGCAGAAGGACGCATGGTAGATGTGGAGCCCTCACTACTGGTCTCAGCTGGGGTCTCCGTGGCAGCATCGTGAGACTAGCCATCAGGAGGGGCTTCTGGGGATGGCAGCATGGGTGCCGGTGGTTCCTTTCCATGAAACAAGCATAAAACTAGAAAAATTGTCCAGAACAACCATTTCAAAGCACTGTAAAATGACCAAAAGCACACAACAAATTGAAAAGCTTTTATTCTTGAAAAACTGCTGGAGTTTCGGGGAAGCACAGCAGGAGTCTGTGGCCTCCTGGCTTGGAGCTGCTTCCATGCCCTTCCACCAGCTAGACTGGCCAGAACTGTGCTTTTAAAAGCACATGAAATGGACAGTTTTGCTTCCAGAAATGATAGAGTCCATTTGTGTGTGTGTGTGTGTGTGTGTGTGTGTGTGTGTGTGTGAACCTGTGTTTTTGCTGGCTAAAAGTGGAGGACTCTGTTGGGAATGAATGAGGAAAACCTGCGATTTTGCTAGCCCAAGATTTTGTTCTTGGTTGGAGTGAGTGGTGGCCCTGCCAGAAATTTAATGGGGAAAGTCCTAGAAATGAAAGAGTGCTACAGAGAAGCTGAGAGAATTCTCCACGTGTTCCTGGACTGGGAAATAATGCATGCATGGGGGAGACCCGGGAGAGGGAACACTGAAAACCAAGGAGAATTGACACCTTACTGTGACTTTCAATGTGTTTCTCAGCGTCACACAGCTCTATCAGTAGAAGGATGGAGACCTGGCCAAGTGACTTCCGGTCCAGCATTCATCCCACTGCCCCGTGGATCTGAGACACTGAAGAATCTCGAGGCCAGGAAGTGATGCTGGCTGTCAGTTTAGCTACCTGTTGTCTTGAGTGCATTAATAGTGGTGCTGTGGAGGTGCGATAGAAAGACAGAATAGGGCTCTAATCCCAGCTCTATCTCTTACTGTTTGTGTGATTGTGTATCTTACTCAATCCTTAGAAAAGTCTGGTGAAATAGGCATCTTTACTCTCCCCATGTTCCAGGATATGGTGATATGCAGCGCTTTTTAATCTGTAAAAAAATGTTTTTTGGGTGAGGATTAAGTGCTGTAATGGCTATAAACTATCAATACCTAACACATGAGAGGTACTCAATAAATACTTTTTTCATTGCTTGTTTGTTTTTGTTATTGTCAAAGATGCAGAAGAAGAAGATGCATGTTGATAAACCCAGAGAGCTTAAACCCCCAGATAGTCAGCAAGAAAATCATGAGATGCGGGTATGAAAGCTGCGCTAGGTGAGACATCTGCAGGACCTCTGTATTGTTTTTCTATTGCCGCCAGAATAAATCACCACAAATTTAGTGGCTTAAAACAGCACAAATTTATTATCACACAGTTCTATAGGTCAGAAGTTTGGGTACAGTGTGGCTCAACTAGGTCCTCTGCTTAGAGCTTCATAATGATGAAACATGAGATCAGCAAGCTCCTTTGGAAGCTCTGGGTATGAACACACTTCTAGGCTCATCCAGGTTGTTGGTAAATTAAGTTCCCTGTGGTTGTAAGGACTGAGGTCCCTGTGTCCTTGTTGGCTGTCAGCCAGAGGCCGATCTTTACAAGAGATCCTTGCTAGAGGCTGCTTGAATTCTTTCTCATATTTTCCATGTGGTCCCCCTTCCAGCCACAGGGGATCAAGTCCCAATTATGCTTAGAATTTCTCCAACTTCTTCTGCTGCATCTCTCTGATTCATTTGATGACATTAGACCCACCTGGATAATCCAGGCTAATCTCTGTATTTTACAGTCTGTTACCTTAATCACATCTGCAAAGTTCCCCATTCACAGACTCTGGGGATTAGAGTGTGGAGGGGGTGCATTCTGCCTACCACAGCCTCTTAGGGAAGAGTAGGCAGGGGCAAACCCTTGGCACAGGAAGCTACACTCATATGAAATCTGGAGCAACTAGACGTTAGGGAATGTGACTATGTGTAGATTGGGTTGGTGAGGCCGTCTCTAGTGGACCCCTGCTTTTGTCCATCCAATATGCCTTTCTTTGGTCAAAATGCCCCTTCTCATTCTCTGTGGCTTTTATATGGCTGCCATTCACAAGATTCTACCCACTTGGCTACAGGATTGATCCAATTTGATCCAAATGGATCAATTAGGTCATCTCCTCCCAGGAATTGACTCCTGTGTGGAGACACACAGGCCCTGGAAGTGACTAGGGAGGATTCAGGGAACGTCCACCCCCTAGAGCTCGCTGGACCGGACCTGATTCAGTCCTTCCTGGAGCTGGCTGGTTCAGCAAAACTTCAACAATGGAACCTACTAAGAATTCTTTCAATGCATCTCTTTTCTGGCTGAAGTTACTCAGAGTTGGTTTCTGTTGTTTACACCAAAGAATCGTAACTGATACATGTACCTACTGTCCCTCCATACCATGGCTACCACCATCATTATATGAAAGAAATTTTTTTCAGGTCTCCTTGGTCATAACTATACTGGGAACTAATTGCTAACACAGTTTCTAACCTCTGTAATGCAGCTTCTTACCTGTGCCATGTCTTTTTAACACTTCCTTCATGAACCCTGTTAAACCTGAAGCAGACATAGAAAAAAGAATTTAATAACACGTAATGCCTCAGAAATCAAGTAATTTACATGAAAGCATCAGCCAGCCAGGCAGAAATCACCGCTACTTTTAACCTTTTATTACCTACCACATATGAATTACAACCACACAATGTAATTCTTATTCAAGACGATGGCCTGAATCACAAAATTTCAAATATGAAATGTACTCTTTATTTCAGCAGGAAAGTAGCAATACAGCCAGCCTCCTTGTTGATTTTTTTATGATTCAGTGCTTTGAGGGGTAAGCTTAAATTACAAGGCACATTCACTCCTCCAGAATGCCTCGTTCCCTGACCACGAAGGGATGAATGAGGTGTTATAGTAGGTGAGAATTAAGATTTGAATTGTGCACAAGCCACGGACAGTTGTATTTCTGTCATGAGGACTGAAGGCAGTGTTCTGAGAGGCTCACATTTCTTCTCGGAGGGTTGAAGGAGGACATATCTCCTCTAGCCTTGGGTGGGCCCACGATTCTTTTCTTTTAAAGCAGGGGGAGTTTTATTACTTTTATTAATTAATTTATTTATTTTTGGCTGTGTTGGATCTTTGTTGCTGCCCGCTGGCTTTCTCTAGTTGGCGGTGAGTGGGGGCTACTCTTCGTTGCGGTGCACGGGCTTCTCATTGCTGCGGCTTCTCTTGTTGCAGAGCACCGGCTCTAGGCGCGCGGGCTTCAGTAGTTGTGGCTTGAGGGCTCTAGAGCGCAGGCTCATGTGGCGCATGGGCTTCGTTGCTCTACGGCATGTGGGATCTTCCCAGACCAGGGATCGAACCTGTGTCCCTTGCATCGGCAGGTGGATTCTTAACCACTGCAATGCCAGGGAAATCCCGGGCCCCCAATTCTTGAAAGGTTTAGGATCTGATCTGGTCGCTTGAAAGGCAGTGACTTTGGACGGGCAGGAAAGTGGCCCTTGCTTGGTGCACTTAGGAGAAGCTTTGATGGGAAGAGTACAATGTTGTTTGATCGTCTCTGAAGAGTTACAGCCAATTGAGTTCCACCCAACTTCTCTCAAGGTCAGACGTCCAGCGCTCAGTTTGGTTCTCTGTGAAGATTAGGATGCAGTGACTCTGCCTGCTGAGGTATCTGCCAGACCCCCTCACTTTGCATCTTCAAACTCCAGGAGCCCGATTTCTCTAAAGAAGAAATGTGGAGAAGGAATTCACTCTTCAGTCTAATTTCCCTCTTCGCCAGGAGAACAACCTCTCAAAGGCAATTCAGTCCACTAATAATAGTAATACAGGCATCATAACCACATCCTGTCTTAATGTCACACTGCCTTTCCAGAGAGTGAGATGCTTTGAAGAGCCCCTCTTATTCTAGAAGTCAAGGCGCCATCCATCGCTCCCTCCTGAACTCCCAGGAGGCTGAGTGCAATTAACCTGAAAGGCTCTGATCTTCACAAAATCGTCCCCACGCACTGTGATCTTCTCAGGGCTTGTAAATGGAGGTTTTGATGCTACATTCTATTGAGAGTTTTTCTTTTCTCCTCTCTTCCTTCCATTTTCTTAAAAAAAGGCTTTTTTTTTTTTTTTTTTAAGAGCACCTTTAGGTTCACAGCTAAATTGAGAGGAAGGTATAGAGATTTCCATATACTTCCCGCTCCCACACATGCATGGCCTCCCCCATTAACATCCCCCATCAGGGTGGAACATTTGTTACAACTGATACGTCTGCACTGACATATCATAACCAGCCAATGTCATTAGTTTACCTTAGGGTTCACTTTTGGCGTTGTACATGCTATAGGTTTGGACAAATGTTTCATTATGGTATCAGACAGAGTATTTTCACTGCCTTAAAAATCCTCTGAGCCCTACCTATTCATTGCTCCCCTCCCATCCAGTCCCAAATCTTCTTACTGTCTCTATAGTTTTGCCTTTTCCAGAATGTCATGTAGTTGGAATCATACAGTATGTAGCCTTTTCAGATTGGCTTCTTTCACTTAGTAATATGCATTTAAGTTTCCTCCATGTCTTTCACGGTTTGAGAGCTCGTTTCTTTGAGATTGAATAAAATTCCATTTTATTGTCTGGATGGACCACATTATCCCTTTACCTACTGAAGGGCATCTTGGTTGCTTCCAAGTTTGGGCAATTATGGACGAAGCTGCTATGAACATCTATGTGCAGGTTTTATGCAGACGTAAGTTTTCAACCCTTTTGGGTAAATACCAAGGAGCACAATTGCTGGACTGTATGGTAAGAGTATGTTTAGCTTCGTGAGAAACCACCAAGCTGTCTCCCAAGATGGCTAGACCGTTTTGCATTCCCACCGGCAATGATCAAGTATTCCTGTTGCTCTACCTCCTTACCAGCTTTTGTTGTTTTCAGTGATCCGAATTTTGGCCATTTGTGGTATCTTATTGTTGTTTTAATTTGCAGTTCCCTGAAGACACGTGATGTGGAGCGACCTTCCTTCCTTCTTTGCTTTCTCCTTCCCTCCCTGTGTCTCTCTCTTCCCTCCTTTTCTTCCTTTTTCCTTTTAGTAATATGCTTATGGCCATCTCCCAGGCAGCTTCTTTTCAAGTTTTTCAGGATGCAGTGGTACTTTTCCAGTCTTGGGGGCTCTCAGCTCTCCTCTGGCAGCCTGGGCAGTGACTCAGCAGACTCCTAAGTGCCCTGGATGTATTGTTTTCCTCCACTGCCACGAGTCCCAGCACTCCATTCCTTTAACACAAAGGCGTTGTTATTGACCAGTTTTGAAGGGAAATTTATTTTCCTCGCCCTCCTAAACCACAGCTTCGACACCTCCCCCTCCTTATCTTCATAATAGTCTCAGTAGGATGTTCAGTTAGAGCTGAAAGCTCTACGTTTAAGTGACAGTTTAAGAGGCTCGGCAGGTCGCTGCTCTAATGTTCATTTCACCTGTTCGTTTATTTTTCTAACCAGCAGGCACTGGCCTTCAGGTGAGGCTTTCCACAAGGTGCTGAGGGCTGATGCATCTCCTGGTCGGCCAGCCCTCTCTGCTGGGCACTCTCGGCGTGGTCTCTGGGAGAGGTCATCTGGAGGGAGCCTGTCTGCGGGGCACCGTCCAAGGGCTACGGCACTTTGAACCCGGGTCTCCGTGAGTCCCCTTCAACCCCACCAAGTGATGTGAGAGCAGGAAGAAGCCCTCCAGACACCACTACTCCTGCCCCAGCCCCCAGCCCCTGGCACAGAGCCTGGCACGTGGTGGTTGTGCATAAATTCTGCAAGATGAAGCGAGATCTTTCAGAACCCGGAGCCCTGTGCTCAGAGCACTCAGTGCAGGCTTGTCCTTCCAGAGCCTTCTCAGTCTGGTACCTTCCTCAGGGGCTTTCTCTCGTGCTGGAGCTGGACCTTTTGTCTGACTAGGGCATCTCTCTTCGGTGTTCCTGGAGGGCTCTGTACTTCCCGTCACTGTATTTGAATTTCCTCTGTGTCTTTTCCTCCCAGTGGCAGCGAGTTCCTCAAGGGCAGGAACAGCCTTTCTCATTTACATCCCCAATATCTAGTACAGTGCCCAGCCTGTTATAAACACAGGTGAAAAATACCAAGGGTGGGGGAGGGAGAGAAGAAGACTAAGGAGTAGGTGGGGGAGGAAGGGGGGAAGGGAGCGAGGGCGAGGAGAGGAAGGAAGAAACTATGGGCTAGGCACCTAGTTTCCGTCCTTTCCAACTAGTCTGATAGCTAATTGCCAATGTAGCTCTAAAAGAGAACTAGTGGCTATACATATCCCTATGGATTTGAGTTTCCATCCTGAGAGCGGGTGGTATTGGATTCTCTTGCTGGGAGGTGGGGCTCTTGTCTTAGAGCTGCGAGGAGCCACCTAATAGATCATTAAAACCAGGGTTTTTTCTTCCATCTCCTTGGTCTCAGTAGTTATTGTTAGTAACCTACTCTGATCTAAAGCCCCTCTTTGAAGTTGGATACCGTGGGTGTTTTACATTTAGCCTTTATCAGCAACCAGTTGGTTCCTGGTAATTGCAAATTATTTGAGCAAGGGGCAAATTGTGTAGCAAGAACCTGAAAAGGTCAGGGGAGTTGTGTCTAGAAGGATGCAGTGGAAGGATTAAGAACCTTCACTTGAAACATTAATTTTAGACAATCACTAGGCCCTACTTAATTAAACTGGAAGAAACGCATGTGGTATTCAGTCCTTCTGTAATGAGTGAGCTGGGGTAGAGCTCCCCGGTGTGAGTGCTGTGTGCGTGTGTGTGCACGTGTGTGAACAAGATTCAGCCAGGGCTAATGCCGTGTGCCAGGCCCTGGTCGGACCATGTGGTCATCATGTCTAGAATTCTGAGTGGTCAGTGCCCAGGCTATGCTAATGATTAAACACAACGACCTTCTCCAAGCTGGGAGGCTTCAACATGTGGCGGAGCCAAGGAGAGGACTACAAATGCCCCCACTTCTCCTGGAGAAAAAAACTTCTCTCTCTCTCTCTGTACCACCCCTGTCGAAGTGCCGAACATACAAGCTCAGGGGCTATGAGTCCCCATGACCCCTGTGCCTTTCCCAGGGCAGCCTTTTCTCTCTCCCTCTTGCCCCTTCCTCTCTTTCTGTCTCTGGCATTCTTTGCCTCCACCTTCTCCTTGCTCTTCTATTTTACATCTTTTACCTTTTGTCCCCCTCTGTCTCCCTGAGCCCTCTTTCCTCGCACAGGGTCAGCTGCATCCCTGGGTCATGCCACCTTCCCCAAGAAAGGAGGGCACAGCCTGCTTCGAGGTCTGACGGTACCCCCTGCCCTGCCTGCCCCCTTTCACATGCTGCTGACTTTCTAGGCCAATGCCCTGCCCCAGCCCCAGCCCTTCCCCGATCCCCCCGACACGGTCCACAGCGCTAGCCTGGTTATTTTCTTTTGTTTCCATGTGCCAGTTGGCGCTCCCTGTCTTGGTGTCAGCTCTTTAGAGGCAAGTATCACACCATCACTTCTTTTTGGTTCCCCTCGCAGCCTGGAAGGTGCTTTGAAAAAAAACACTTGTGTGTTGACCGGTTGATGCAGAAACTGAATTAGCAAACCTTGGGTCAGTCCACTTCCTGCAGGGCTAAGGTCAAGGCCAGGGTGAGAACAGAGCCTCTGAGCTGAGTTGTCTTCTCTGGCAGGTCCACGGGGAGGATTAGAATGGGAGCCTGGGGGCCCTAGGCTTTGGAGCCAGAGAACCGAGGGATTAAATCCTGGCTCTATCACTGATCAGCTGGGGGACATTGGGCAAGTGATCCCACCTCTCTGAGCTTCAGTTTCCTCATCCTTAAAATGGGGATTATAATAGCCTCCTGGTTGCTAGGGAGACTAGATGGGATGATGCCGTAGAGTGTCACCGCGTGCTGTATTCTTCTCTCTCCCGTTTGCCGAAGGCAGGGACACAGGTGCCCAGTCCTGAGGCAGCATCCCTGGGGTGCTGTCTGTATAAACCAAGAGGGAATACGTGACGGGGAAATGGAGGCATCAGACCCAGGCCCAGCTGGCCGGGGCTGCTCACAGACACCCTAGGATGTTGGGAAAGTTATTCTGACACCTCAGGGATGGATGACAACCTGCTCTTGTTCAGACTCCTAGTCTGCTCCCCTTCATCAGCTTCCTGGGGGCCTGGGAGAGTGCAGACAGCTCTGGTGTCTGTGTGAGAGGTGAGGGGCTGGCGGAGATGCTGGCCCTCGGTGGCTCGACCACTACTACAAGATGGCTCTCCCCTCACCTGCTAGAAGGTCCAAGAGGACCTTACAAGATCCACATAGCACCTTCCTCTAGTTATCACCTGGATGAGGCTGCAGAGCTCCTGCAGCTGATAAGGTGGAGCATGCCCACCTGAGAAGCAGATCCATCCTGGGTGCTTGGTTACAGACCATCCCCCCACCATGTTGTGGTGATTCCAGAGCATAGGGGTTAAGAGCAGGCACTTTGGAGCCACTAAGACATTAGTTCAATCCTTCATCGACTGACTGTCTCTTTGAGCTTCAGTTACCCCATCTGAAAAATGGGTACGATAACACCAACCTCATGGGATGATCATGAAGATAGCATGAGCCAATGTATGCAAAGCGTGTAGCAGAGGCCACCAAGAAGGCCCCCCACAGAAGGGACCGACCTGCAGGCACCACGTTGCATGGTCTATTGCCTGGAAAGAATGTGGAGGAAATGGAAGAGCTTCACGAATAGGCAAATGATGGCGTTTGGAGCTAAAGCTGAGAGCGCCCCCCTTTGGGCTGGTGGACTCTCTGCGTGTAGGGTTGATGGTCTTCCATCTGAAACTCCTGAAGGGTCGTGGGGGACACCACAGGTCAAATGTGCACAAGGGTCTGGTCATCACTGGTTTGTTGGAGCGGCTGGGTTCTCCCGCTGTGGGATGTTGATGTACATGAGACGTGAAACGGAGCATGCACCGACATCATTTTAATAAGGCTCAGGCCCTTCCCCGGGCACTCCAGGGTCTCCGCTGAAATCGTTTTGCTGTCAGAAGCTGACATTATAACGACATTGCAGGAGAGACTCCGTGGGAAATCACCGCTCATTTCCTTCCAGGCAGTTCGTGCACCTGCAGAAACCAGGCTCTTCTGCTCTGCTCCACAGCATCTGGCGATTGACGTGATCCCCTACGTCAGTTCTGTAGCTGAGTGGACTGAGGTCCCAGAAAGCCAAAGGCCTGAACTGGAAAATATCGAGCAGGTGACTCGTTAAGGCTTGAGTCCAGGACTTGAGCCCAGGGAACAGCCGGTGTGTGGCTGATCTTATTGGCCGTGAGGAGGCCGGATTGGTCGGTGGCCTCATTCAAGGCCAGTGTGAGAAGGGAGGGGGAGCCCCTGGGAGTATTTTCCACTGAGGATCTTTTGAGTTTTTAAATGTATTTATTCTCCCACCCAGCTCACTTTGATTCTTCATCTGATTCTCACCGTCTGATGCTACAACTTTCTTCTGCTACCTTCCATTTTGTTCTATCCAAGGTGCTTGAAGACATGCTTCCTTCTCTGCAGGTACTCCTCACTCTATCCCAACTCAGCAGACGGCCTTGCCTTTGGTTCCCTGAGAAGACCGAGACTCATTGGAGTGATCTCTGGTCATCTCCCTTACACTTCACTACATCTCTGGTTTGTCACCATGTTTCCAATTTCAGAAGATGAGGCAGGCCTCCTCTTCAACAGAGCCAGCCCCTGATGGCATCCCTTTGGTGTGGACCCTGAGTTTTCTCCTGTAGGCTGAATTGTCTCTCTTTCTCTCCATTGGGTCCATCTTAATCAGTCACCCACATCGGTTGCCACCACATTTTCACCCCTAAGGCCCCTCAAACCCTCAATGGCTACCTCTCCTAGGGTCTACTCAAATGGGACCCCTGAAGGTCAGAGGTGTCCCTGCAGTGGTCAAGCTGCCCCACGCTCATCCCTTAGAGCTCTGTAACCAAGGACACTCTTCATAACCCATCTTCCTTGAAACCCTTCCCTCCGTGGGCCTCCATGACACTCAACTCTGAGCTCTCTCTGCCCTTCTGACTGGTTTTGTCTCTCATTCAATCATGTCTCAAAGCTGTATCTCTAGTTTTGACTTATTTTCCGAGTTCTGGACTTGTATCTCAAACAACTCCCAGAATCTTTCCACCTGGGTAGGCTTCCAACACCTCACAAGCGATGTGTGGGCAAAGCTGAGCTGTCTTCTGGGTCTTCATCCAAAGCACAATTATCACGTCGAGGCAGGAAAGCGAGTGGCTGAGTGTGAAAGTGCTGAATCAGACTGTTTGTGTTCGAGGCCTGCACGTGACAGAGGCCAAATTATCGAACCTCTCTCTGCCTCAGTTTTCCCATCTGTAAAATGAGGATAATAGTAAAACTGACCTCATATGGTTGTTGTGAGGATTAATTGAAAAAATACACATAATGTTCTTTCAATAGTGTCTGGTCAACGTTACTAACCGTACATTCTGCTAACTTTTGAGTTCCCTTGATGTTATTTCTCTTTCCTCCATCCCATCTTGTGTCTCCATCTCACGTTTTCTTTTCTAAGCCCTTCACCTTCACCTAGTGCTTCAGGCTGTGCTAGTGCACTTGGCTTTGAACTGGTCTCCTTATTTCCAGGCTCTTCCCCTCCATCCAGCCTGCATGTTACTGCAAGAGTAACATTCTTTAAGCCTCACTTTTATGTGTCCTTCATATATTCACCACTGTTTGTAGGAGAAAGTTTTCCATAGTCTAAATCCAAACCTCTTTTCTCCATCTGGTCTCCCATCCCTCACCTACTTACTCTGCCCCAGGTGGGATAAGTGTTCTACAGACAGACCCTGCTCATATCCACCTTTACCCTTCGGACCCTCCTCATGCCCCTAGTCTCTTTAAGGCCTTGGTAATTCACCAACACTCGATTGCCTACAGCACTCACACTCCAAGACTTTTATTAATGGACTTAAACATACACAACTCTCTGGCCAGTGGAAGCCATAACCTCCCCAAAAGGCTGGGAGCTCCTTGAGGGTAATGACTGTATCATGCATTCCTTTGTACCCCCAGAGCACCGAACATAATGTCATGCTCCCAGTACAATGTCAATAAAGATTTGTTGGCAATAAACAACAAGGTCCTACTGTATAGCCCAGGGAACTATATTCAATATCCTGGGAGAAACCATAATGGAAAAGAATATAAAAAAGAATGTATGTATACGTAGAACTGAGTCACTTTGCTGTACAGCAGAAATTAACACAGCACTGTAAATCAGCTATACTTCAATAAAAATAAATTAAAGAAAAAGATTTGTTGGCCATTTGGCCAAATAATAAAACATCAGATTCACCATTTGCTGTGAATATATACAAAAAGGTAAGGAGGAAAATCCTTACATTCCCCATGAGATTTGGTCTTTGCTTTCTCCACCCAGTAGAGGCATGTGTGTGGGTGAGAGGGCTGGACTGGGACGAAGAGTGGGTTTAAGAAGACTTAGCTGGTAGAAGAAACTGCGATATTGATAATATGGGAAGAGCTGGTTTACTTTTGAGTTTCTTGGTATTTTAAGGGATTGGGCCAGTGCATTTCATAATTATTCATTCCCTGGCTTCCTGTTTCCTGTCTTACATTATGCAAGTGTTAATTAAACATTCCATTTCATTGGCTTCTGGAACCATAGTCTTAAGCTGTGTTGTTTACTGGTTGACTTAGTGATGGATGACAGTTCTAAACCCTTCCTGTCTGGTTTGTGAAAACCACTCATCCGTGCCACAGCCGTGCTGACTAGATGTGATGTAGATCGGCCTTTGAATGGCCTGGTGGGGGGATGCTCAGACCCCTGGCTGGGCAGTGACCCACTGGTTCAATGTGCAGAGCCAGCCTTATTCAGGATGGCTGAAACTGCTCGTTTGTCAGGAGTATTCCTGCTTCAGAAGCAGAGAGGCACATGGGATGGGGGAGCGTCAACTATCCCCTCTTCACTACCCTCCTTTGTTTCCAATGGAGCAACATTTGAACGGCCTCCAAACTGAGCACCCCTAAGACTTGTCCTGAAGACCAAGAGGCTTCCTTTCCCAGTGAAAATCAACCTCGTTTTAAAGCAGCCTTTGTGTCTGAACTTGGCGTTCAAGATTTTTGTGAGATTCATCAGTATCGCTGACAAACTGACAGATGCCCAAATCTCAACAGAAATCAATCAAGTGTTACGATTTTGAAAAAAAAATGTTGCTTTGTTTTCTGACTTGTACCACAAATAGCGGCTCCAATCTGTCATTAGGACTGAGAACATGTCAACAATCTGTTTTTATTCTTTAGGAAAGAAGAACAGCATCTTGCTCTCCTCCAGCTAGGGCTAATTTGGAAAATTTGCAAGCTGACACGCAACTTGATTAAAATGACCCAGAGCCACTAATTCTTTTAAAATGCAACTCAGTGCTCACCACCCCAGACCTTCTGTAGTCCGGTTATCTCTTTACAGCTTGTTTTTAAAGAGGGTAAGGGGGGCAGGGGAGGGAGAAAGAGCTATGTTATAATCCACAGAGAGATTCAAAATTATTTTTTATTTTCTCCCTTCAGCTCCACTGTCACCATGGATTTCCTTCACAGCCCAGAGGAGAGGAAAAGTAGTGTGACGTTTCTAAGATGCTAGCGTGGATTTCATAGTCTGGAGTACAGAGCAGGCATGTGACCCAAATGAAACATCCATACTGGGGTTAGAGACTATTTTGACATTGTGGTTTCACTCCCATTCCGTACTTTTTGAAAATATGTAAGAATCTGTCCCAGTTTGAATTGGCTCCCTAGGTCTTCGTCAAACCCTGGCTACACCAAGAGTAATGATATTTCCTTCTAGGGAAAGCAATGAGTAAAACAAAACAATAACAGTTTGGTCCATTCCAGGGCTGGGAATCATAACATTTCACATAATAGAAACTGAGGCAGTGCTCAGGAATCAGAGTGTAGGTTTGGTCTATAAATACACTCTTACGAATATCTCGATTTTCTTTATGGCATCTAAAAGTGCGTATTATCAGCCCATCGGAGGGAGGGGGTTAACGTAGGAGGTGTTCATGTGGGCTGGCATGGGTGCCCACAGATGTATTGTTCACTAAGACAATGTATAATTATTAGGAGACAATATATAATTACACGTTGAATTATGTGCTGTAAACTGTAAGTGTTGGCATTCTGTCTCAAAGAGGGGAGAGCTAATACTGGCTGAGACCATGTAAATGCAGGCACTCATTTGTTGGGGAATGTACAGTAAAGAGAATCATTTCTGAATCCTGTTGCCTTGGCAACCTATTCTAAAATGATGTAGATAAAGAGCTAGCAACCCTTATTAATGAAGCCAGTGTGTCTTGGGAAGAAAAGCTGCCAAAAACAAGGCATCAAGCATCAGACCAAACCGACTTTTAGGCGGATGGCTCTATTTAAAATCGGGTCAAGATGTGAAATGAGGGCTCAGGCATTAAGGACACAGCTATCATCAATACCCTGCATTACACCCTGGCCAGACACATATCCACTGTCAATTCTGGGGGACATTAATCAAGTCAGGCTCTTACTCACGGCCGTTCTTCTCATGGCAGAAAAATGAATGGGTCATTTTTCTGTGGATGGGCAGTACTGGAAATGCCAGAAGGGACTCCCTGGTGTGGGTAAGTGTGGCGCAGCTCCCCCATTTGGAAGGACATCTGGACACTTCCCCTCTTCCCTGGTCTCTCCTGGCTAAATGTAAATACCCAATCTGATTTGGAAGGAATGATACAGTTAGCTCCTTTTTTTTTTTTTTTTTTTTTTTGTGGTTCGCGGGCCTCTCACTGTTGTGGCCTCTCCCGCTGCAGAGCACGGGCTCTGGATGCGCAGGCTCAGTGGCCATGGCTCACGGGCCCAGCTGCTCTGCGGCATGTGGGGTCCTCCCGGACCGGGGCACGAACCCGTGTCCCCTGCATCGGCAGGCGGACTCTCAAACACTGCACCACCAGGGAAGCCCCCAGTTAGCTCCTTTTTAAAGATGAGGAAAATAAGGCCAAGAAAGTTCATCACCAAGACCAGAACTTGATTTGTTCTCCTCTCGTCTGAGTGGAATCCCTCAGGAATCCCACTGCCCATCTACCTGACCTCAGGACCTGTACTTTTCTTTTCTAAAAAATTTTTATTTTATTATTTATTTATTTATGGCTGTGTTGGGTCTTTGTTGCTGCGGGCGGGCTTTCTTTAGTTGCGGTGAGCAGGGGCCACTCTTCGTTGCAGTGTGCAGGCTTCTCATTGTCGTGGCTTCTCTTGTTGTGGAGCATGGCCTCTAGGTGCACGGGCTTCAGTAGTTGTGGCATGTGGGCTCAGTAGTTGTGGCTCGCGGGCTCTAGAGGGCAGGCTCAGTAGTACGTGGTGCACGGACTTAGTTGCTCCGCGGCACGTGGGATCTTCCCGGACCAGGGCTCGAACCCGTGTCCCTTGCATTTGCAGGCGGATTCTTAACCACTTCGCCACCAGGGAAGCCCACTTTTTTTCATTTTTGACTCAGCACAAGCCCTGACAAGGGCTCACTCTGTGGTTCTGGGTTCAAACCCTGCTTGAGCTGTACACACTCTGAATCAGGAACAAGGCTTCATGGGGATGGGGTGGGGTGAGGACAGCCAACTCCCGCGTGACCCTGGCTTGAGGCAGGCGAGTTTTCTCCAGTGCCCACCCCTGGGTCGGGTGTCTCTTCTGGTAAATGGGGAAGAAAGACTGACACCCTCTCTGGGCATGATAGTTTATCTCAAGAATATCAATAAAGAGATTGGGAGATTGCATTTTGAAAGTTTCTTTTTGTCAAAGTAAATCTTTTGGTTTTGTTTTGTTTTTTTATTTTTTTTACTTGCTGAAAGTATTTATGGATCCCCAGTTATCACAAGGGCAGATACATCAGGGCCTAATACGCTCAGTCACTGAAAAGCACCCCCAACCTGTCTGCCGACATCAAGGAAACGATCACCACTGCCACTCAGTCATATCCTTTGGAACATGGAACATTTGGCCCTCTCGATGAGAGATGGCTCTGGCTTCCTGGGAAATCATCTCCTGCATCTGTGTTGAGAGATATCCCAGGTCTCTGATTGCCAGCGTCATACAAGGTTGAGGGAGAGACCCTACAGGAGCCTGCTGCCACTACAAAGGTAACAACCACCCACTTCATATGGGGTCCTATTTCTACACCATTTCTTCCTCCTCTGGCCAGAGGTTATTCAAATGGAGAGATGTAGGAAGATGAGAAGTTCACTGTAAGTTCTTGTGTGGAAGAAATGTTCATGAAAAGGCCTCAGACATCTTATTAACTCTGACTTTAACACAGCATCTTCAGACGTCTCATTCATCTCTTTGCTGGATTCATCCTCATGGTACAGATTCTGTTTGATATCTTTCAGGAGTGGTCCTTTTCTTTTCATTCTCTGGTATTTGTCCCATTTCTCAAGTCAGGCTGAGATGCTAGCTGTTCCTTGACTCCATCTAACTGTTGTTGTAATTCTTCTGATGTTATTTCTCCAGGGGTGCCTAAAAGATTATGGTCTCTCATTAGCTGGTAATCTTCGTCACTGAGGTCATTAATAAATCGATATAGGCTTCTCTGTGGAGACGCTCTTGCTGCCATCTTCTCTCGTTTTCATGATGATTCTGGTCTTGAGATGAGGTTTCTTCACCATCACCATCTGATCTAGATCTAGACCGATTCATGCTGAGATTCCTGGCTTTCTTATTTGCCTTTCAACATGCTTTTAATATATGCAAAGGTATCCATCCTTCCATTGTTTGTGTTTTTCTTGACAGCTGCCCATCTGGAGAGAAGCGTGTGGCCCCAGAGGTCGGGCGGCGGGCGGGGCTCGCATCAGCGTCTCTGCTCGTCCGCTGAAGAGAGGGCCTGCTGCAGCGGGACCATCCAGCCAGAGTGGAGGCTCTGGAGGAGGGACAGGCAGGCCCCACCCATCTTTCCCTACGGCCGGGCCGCCCCTTGTCGAAGTAAATCTTGTCCAGATTTTTCTAAGCCTCTTTTATGTTCTTTCAAATTATATACCATCAAGTTCAAGCTGACTACATTCAGACAAAAACAATAACCCAGGCATCTTCCAGATATGGAACTTCAGTAGCTGTTTACTATATTTGTATCAGTCACAAGATTGAAGGAAGGAAGGGGCACTCATTTGCATGCTGTTAAAGGCCATCTATAAAAAACACTCAGAAAAAAAGATGAGAGCATAAATTGCCTACAGTGGCATATGTTTAACTCCTAGGCTCCTAAGCAGAGCAAAACTCTTATAAAACACACTTTGCCCTTTGTTAATTACAGAGTAACAGATTGGAGGGGGCTGTTCCCTCCCACCATATTCCTTCATATGTACAGTTCCTTCCTTTCTTCTCTCCTTCCCCTCCCTCCTCCCTCTTCCCTCCTCCCTTCCTTCCTGGCTTACATTCATCAAACATAGCTCTGGGCACTGGCAATATGAAGGTGGCCGAGTTACAGACCCTGCCCATATGGGGGCCCCCTTTTGGTTGGAAATCGATGCACGGCTTTGATGGTCACTGTCCAAAGTCTTATAGGAACACAGAGAAGAGAAATGGGGTCAAGGTCAAGGAAGGGCTCATAGCGCCACCGACCTTTCAACTGGCTCCAGAGGTGGGTAAGAATTTGCCAGTTGGAGAAAGAGGATTTGCGGGAGGGGAAGGAGCTTTCTAGGCAGGAGAAATGGCATGATTAAAGGCATGATGATAAAAAGCCACGGTTTAGGGAATATATTCAGTTGTTGGGTGTGGTAGAGATAGGCTACCGTAATTTGTGCTATCCCTTAAATACCACAGACTAGCTGCCCAGACAAGGACTTCATTTCCCAAGCCCCTTTCATCTAGTTTGGACCACATGACTAGTTCTCAGTTAAGGTGTTTGAGAGCTGAGCCTGCTTCTCTATTTTGTCTTCCCCATCTGCTGACTTGGATTCTGCACCCTAGGCAAGAGAAAAGCCATAAAATGGAAGTAACCTGGGGGAGGGATAAATTAGGAGTTTGCAATTAACAGAGACACACTACTATACATAACACAGATAAACAACGAGGACCTACTGTAGAGCACAGGGAATCATATTCAATATCTTGTAATAACCTATAATGGACAAGAATCTGAAACGTATATATATATATATATATAACTGGATCACTTTGCTGTACACCTGAAACTCACACAACATTGTAAATCAACTATACTGCAGTTAAAAAAAAAAAAAATGGAAGAGTGACTTGGGCCCTGAATCACCACGTGGAAGGGGCCCACTGAGACCTGATGCCTGCACTGTACTAACAGTATAGTGTGAGTAAGGAGTAAACTTTTCCTGAGGAGGCCACTGAAATGTTAGGGCTTCTTTGTTACAGCAGCTGACATTACCCTAACAAACTCACTAGAGGTGACAGGGGCAGTATCTTAATAAGTATCCAATCAAAAAAAGATTCCACAGTCAACTACGTTTGGGAAACACTGGCTTCAACAGGTTTCATGACTGCAGGGTGGTACAGACTTTATAGGCTAAAAAGTGCTATGAATCTCCACGACATCTAACAGACCATGTTTTCTAAACGTCTTTGGCCACGTAAGGTGTTTTTCAGTGCTTATGAGCATATTGCAGTTCTGTAGAAGTCAGCAGAAGCTAGCACACAACACAGGGGCAGGTGTTGAAGTAGGACAGGGAGGTGGCCTGAGTGGGGCTGCCTCCCCCTTGCCCCCTCCTGGCTCCAGCTTCTTTGCTCTTCCCTCAGTCCTCACATGCATTGTGCTTTGTGTTGTGTTTCTGGCCTTTGCATACACAGCTCTGCCTGGATGATTCTCTGCTCATCTATGTTTTTTTCCTAAATCCCAGATTCCTGTGTAGGCTGCCTCTCCTCCAAGAACATGCCCTTCCCCCTTGGCCTTCACAGCACATCACTTCCACGCGTTTTTCACCTACTTTGTTCCTCCTTACAGCATGGGGAGTGGCTCATGTGTCTTTCTCCCTCCTTAGATGTGAGTTCTTTGAAGAGTCAACTAAAAATTGTCATCTGTCTCCACGAAGATTAAGTCGCTAGCCACTGTGGCCACTGACTAAAGCACCCTGAAAGGAGTTCAGGGTGAAGATGGGGAAAGAAGCACCCTGTGCTCTGTGAAAACCTGGCAGAACAGGCCTTCAGATACTTAGACATTTTCAGGAGAAGATTTTATGAGTCCAAGTTCTCGCATCTTCTCATATCTAGAAAAGCACTAAAATCATTAACAGTGACAGCTTCTCCTTGTGACTAGCAACAACCGTTTGCCAAAATGTGTTGATTACATGTATCTGCCTTCACCAAAATCACATATACGTTGACTTCCCCCCACTACCTCTCAGAGCAGGTCCTCAGAGCTATCTGAGAGGCTGTCTCCCAGGCTATAGTCCTCATTTGGCCCCAAATAAAACTTAACTCACAACTCTCGTGTTGTGCATTTTTGTTCAGTCGACAGAAGGAAGTTGCCACGTGTAATTCACTAAAAAAAACTTTGTATTGAAGTATGTCAAAAAAATAAGTCCAACTGAGTAAATTTGAAGGTCTAAGTGGCTTTATTCAATGATTCCTGAATTGGGTGCTTCCACAAAATGGAAGGTTTTTATAGGAAGAAGGGTAGGGCAAGGGAGCTCTTAGCAACAAAGAGAAAAAGGATTATTTTTAGGTCAGGACATCTTTTTCTTTTGGTGGGGGAGGAGGGAATAACATGTTGTTTTTTTCTTTTTTTTTTTTTTTTTGCGGTACGCGGGCTTCTCACTGCTGTGGCTTCTCCCGCTGCGGAGCACAGGCTCCGGAGGCGCAGGCTTAGCGGCCATGGCTCACGGGCCCAGCTGCTCTGCGGCATGTGGGATCCTCCCGGACCGGGGCACGAACCAGCGTTCCCGGCATCGGCAGGCGGACTCTCAACCGCTGCGCCACCAGGGAAGCCCCAAACATGGGTTTTTATCATGTGATTGCCTATTCTTTCTCTGGGTGGGGGGCAGGGAATGGAGAGGGCCCACATGACAGATATCTCTTTGGCACTGCCCAGAAAATTCCAGACTGGTGGATTAAGATTACATTTCTGGTTAAGTCAGGTATTAAGTCTAGGTTTGGTATCATAAGCCTTAGCACATGTAACGCCATTTTGGGCCTGTGGTTTTTCTCTTAACAAGTATAATATACCTACACGAGAAGTGCGCATGGTATGAATGGCTACTTTGATGGATTTTCACAAACTTATCACCTAGGTAACCAACATTCAAATCCAGAAACAGCATAATCAGTGCTCCAGAACCCCCTTCATGCTCCCTTCCAGTCACTACCCCATTGAGATAAAAACCATCCTGACTTTTACCACCATAGATTAATTTTGCTTGCTTTCATAATTTAAAATCATAGACTCATATAGTATGTGCTCTTTTGTCTTTGGCTTTTGTGAGAATCATCCATGTACTTGTGTGTAGTTGTAGGCCATGCTTTTTGTATTCCGTTGTGTGAGTAAACCATCATTTACTTCTTCATTCTACTGTTGATGGGCAATTAGGTAGTTTCCAGTTTTATGCTATTACCAATAGCGCTGCCGTGAATATTCTAGTTCCTATCTGTTGGTAAACATATGGATGCATTTCTGTTAGATATGTACATAGGAGTGGACTTGCTGGGCCATAGGGTATGCATATGTTCACTTTTAGAGGATACTGCCAACAACTCCCAAAGTAATTGTACCAATTACCATATATGAAAGTTCCACTTGCTCTGCTCCCTCACTGACACTTGGTAATTACCTACCTTTAATTTTTGTCATTCTGGTGGGGTATAGTGGAATCACATAGTAGCTGTAGTTAGCATTTCCTTTATGTCTAATGAACACCTTCACTATGTTTATTGCCCATTTGGATATCACCTTTTGTGAAGTGTCTAAGTCCTTTGCCCCTTTTTCTATTGGATTTTCTGTGTTTTTCTTTTTGGTTTATAAGAGTGGTTTACACATTCTGATGTGGACTCATTTAAAAAAATTTCTCCACTGAGCACTACTGATTTCCATATTCAGTAAAATTTTGTAGCATAAAATAGGACAAAAGGGCACTATCAGACCTTGAGCATTGGGATGGGCTTCAACACTAGGCAATGCCTCCCTTCCTCCTTACCATAGCTTCCTGAGCATTTAAAAGGGGAGTATTCATAAAGGGTAAATTTGAACGAGGCTCAGAAAAGTCACAGGGTGCAGGTGAGCCTCATCATGCTGGACAGTTTATTGAAGGTTCTTACCCAATAGTGATTTCCCAGCTGTTTAGCCTGGACCACACAGACACTGCTCCAGGGATGGGGATGGTCTTCATTCACTCATTCATTCAACAAATATTTATCAAACACCTTCTAAGCACTTGAGATACATCAGTGAATAAAACAAAGATCTCTGTAAGCAAAGGGAAAAAGATCTATATAAACATCATAAGTTCTTCAATTGTGTAGTATGTTAGAAGGTGATTAATGCTGTATAAAGAGGGGAAGTAGAGCAGGGCAAGACCAATTAGGAGTGCTTAGGGGACAGTCGACAGCTGGATGAGAGCATGAGTTTGAGCAGAGATTGAGGCCAGCAGCAAGGAGGATATCTGAGGAGCATCCACAGAGGGAAGGGCTGGTGCAAAGGCCCTTGTGAGAGCAAGTCCAGCACGTTCAGGCCATTGCAAGGAGGACAGGAGACCACAGAGGTAAAAGGAGCCCACTCACAGCAGGACCTGGAGGTGTCTTAAAGGGTGTGCTTTGACACTGCACAAGATGAAGAGTTGAGATGAAAAGTCATTGGAGGGTTTGCCCAGAGGCGTCACATAATCTGACTTACATTGTACACAGTTCCAGTTGCTGTGTTGAGAATAGATTAAGGGGAGCAAGGGTAGAAGTATGGAGGCCCATTGGGAGGTGTGTAGTAAACCAAGTGAGAGATACTGGTGGCTGGGACCAGGGTGGTAGCAGTGGAGGTGGTGAGAAGTGGTTAGATTCTGGATACATTCTGTAGGTAGAACTGGATTTTCTGATGGAGTAAATGTGGGGTGTGAGCAAAGACAGGAATCAAGGATGGCTTCCATGAGACTGTCTGGGTCTAGTTTCTGCTTACAATGACTGCTCCTTTCCGCAGAGTGCTTTCCCTTCCCACCTGGTCTGATGTCCTCTCAACCCCACCTGGCATCTGATCCTGGGTCTTGGCCCCTATCCCAGTCCAGGTCACCCTCACCTAGTGGCTGCTCGTCTTCTTTCCAGCCCATTGTCATGACAAAAACTCTTTCCAGCTCCCCTTGGGGCTTCACCTTGAGAAGTAAAGGCTTCTTTTGAAAGTAAAATGATATTTCTTTCCTTTTGTATTCCTGCTAAAGCATTCTTAATTCTCCCCCAGGCCACATGGATGACTATGACTGATCAAGAAAAGAATCACAAAAAGAAAAGCACGATTGATTAATATTTCAAATTAACTTGCTATTTCGTTTACTTACCGTTGGTATGTTTCTTTCTACTTAGAATCAGGGACACAGCTAGTGTTAAGAGACAAAAGATAACCAAGAGATTGTATAGTTGAGGGCTTGCCTTTTATGTATGAGAAACACTGAGACCCAATGTACGGGTTGGTTTTTTAGTGACTGGACTGCAGGCTTTCTACCATGGGGGAAATGATCCTTCCACGACAGCGGTTAGAAACAAGACAACTGGCCCCCAAATGGAGCCAGTTTATGCTCCATTTATGCTAAATCCCACATGACAAAACCCAGACTTAACTTGATTACAGTTTCAGCCTCTCCCAGAAATGGAATCGTAAACCAGTCAATGAGGAATCACCTTGACTGAGGCCATCTGCCTGATAGACCCCTGCCTTCCCCAGAGGAAAGTGGCCTTGTCCCAACCTAGTACTGAGCATAACAGTCTTGCTAGTATTACTTCCTTGCCGTGCTCCCTTCAGCCTATAAAAGTCTTTCATTTTGTACAGCTCCTCGGAGCCCCTTTCTCTCTGCTGGACAGGATTGGATTGTATTTGACTGGAATTGATTTTTGCACAAATAAACGCAACGTTTTTAATACGCCTCAGTTTATCTTTTAACAAAACAAAACTGGGGTGACCTGGTCTGTGAAGTTTCTGGACTTTCCCTCCGGGCTTTATGTTCCCTTTGGCCTTTGTTTCTTCCTCATTATCTGCCTTCAGACAGACTCTGCAGTTGAGCTCTCTTGGTTTGCATCGTTGATACGTTACCCAGTCACATTGATAGAAGATGTGTCCTGAAAAGGCCTTGGGCTCTCTTCGGGTTCTCCGTAGAAGCCTGACCTGCCAGCCGTCTTTAGTCTGCCCCCAAACCCAGTGGCTCAGCAGGCTTCTTCCGGCCCACAGGGGACTGTTGGCAGTTCAGGCTCACCTCTCCACACACAGAGCAGAGCCCAGCCACCCGTCAGGGCTGTTTAGTGCATTCTTTCTGCCAGTCTCGGGCTTCCCTTACAATAGCAGCAGTGTTTCCCCCTGGCTTGGATGGTGTTTGAATTAACTTAAACAAACATAGGCAGAGCAGCTGGGTGGTAGGATGGGAAGCTTGGGCTGGGGGTACAGGCCTACACTGTATAATTTGTGGCCACCTCTGGTTGTAGGAATCCAAGCCCAGACTCATTTCTCTGAGTCAGAATTCGCTGCTTGTGTCCTCAGAACGAAGATGATTGGTTGGCTGGTTGCTGACTGCATTATAAAAACTTACCAGTGTAAACCACATATGAAAATGTACACATTCACAGGGCTGTACAGCACACAAAAATGGCTTAGTTTGCAAATGGGGACGCTGAGGCTCAGAGGGATGAAGTGACATCAGGGTCCAAGGTCACAGGCAGTGAGACGCAGAGCTGGGGTTCACACTCAAGGCTCCCAGGACCCCACATCCCATCCTTTCTCCATGGCATTGAAGGTGAAGGGTCTGACAGCTTTGTAACAAGATACGTGCTCTGTATGAAACTCTATTCCCAAGTGGGTCACCAGGCTTGGTCTCCACCCTTCGGGTGTCAGGGTGGAGCTCAGCCCTCTCCAGCTGCTCCGCCTGGTCTGCAGAGCTTCCGTGTATTGAATCTATTTACCCTTTTCTGGGGCTCCGACAGGCATCGCGGAACCTCCATCTCTAGGCTCAGAGATGACAACTAATGACGCTGTCCTCTGAGGCTCCTTTTTTTCTGGTTCTGTCCTTCTGTGGAACATGGCAGCTGGCAGATGGAGAAAGTGAGGCGCTAGGAGCCAAGCAGCTGCTCTGTGTCCTGGCTTTGCATTGTGTTGTATGACCTGGGGCCAGGTTCCTCTTCCACAGAACAAGGGGGTTGGGGAATAATCTACCTGGTACTTCCCAGTTCTAGAATTCTGTGCCTGTCTTTATAAAAGTAAACAAGCAAACTAAACAGTAAAGCCAAAATTACCTCTCTAAACAAATGTACCCTGAAATCCACATCCAGTAGGGATGACATTTTTGATTTGGGTATTGGCATTCATGGTTATAAGATTCTAGTATTGTTGCTGCTGAAATTTTGTCAGAAGATTTGAAGCAATGCATGCTGGTAGACTTTAATCCCGAAAAGTCCTCTAAGCAATACTTCTAATATATATTTTGTCAAAGATGTGATGCCCTCTGCTTAGGTATTTCTAACAAGCACTCTCTCCAAACAAATCTCCTTGAAAATGCATTAGATAACGCGGTTCCTTCAATTCCATATCTTCCTTTCTGTCTAAATTGAAAAAGCCAGTTCACGTTATTAATGACAAGTCATTTTGCAGAGTGCCTGGGTTAATAGAAGAGATAACTGGCGAAATATAAATGTGTAATACTAACATGCTGAAGATAAAACAGAAGTCTAATGCTGAATGCATAATGTGGAGAATGGAAGAAAAAGTTCGTGGCTGGCACAGAATTCCTGCAGACTGAACAGGAAAGCTATGGCCCTCAGCTGCTTCCTTGGTTTCCCAATGTGCTACTTTCCAGCTTCTTTTTTCAACTCAAGTATATCCTCTTTGAACCCCAATCCTAGAATTCTAGAGTTAAAAAAGGGTCCTTAGGGAATTTTGAGGATGAGGAAACAGGCCCAGACAGGTGACGGGCCTCGCTTAGGGAAACCCTGCCAGTTTTCCCATTTCAGTGCTTTGGCTGGACTCTACCACCACAGGGGCCTTCCCCTGTCTTCCGTGCATCAGCCCAGCCCAGGTAGAGGGAGCAGGGATTTGACAAATTAAATCCAGAGCACAGTGGATTCACAGCCCAGCTTCATGACTCTATTTGTGTGGCTTTGGGAAAGTCACTTCACCTCCCTATACCTCAGTCTCTCCCACTATAAAATGAGTTAATACAGGTAAAGCTCTTTACATTCTAGTGAGTGTTCAGAAAAGTTAGTGGCTATCGTTAATATTTTGTGATTTGTAAGTTTGTTTTTGGTTATACTATCTCTATCTGGAACCGAAAGACAGGACTGGAGGACCTCTTGACATCATATCTGGCTCAGGAATTGTGGTGTTTCTTTTGTTCTGTTTTGTTTTTGTTTTTGGCCATGCCACACCACATGTGGGATCTTAGCTCCTTGACCAGGGATCGAACCCATGCCCCCTGCAATGGAAGCACGGAGTCTTAACCATTGGACCACCAGGGAAGTCCCGGGATTGTATGTTTTCTTGATAGTACTCAAGTTCAGTATCAGAAAGAATGTGATAGTCGGTGGTTTTCTGCTTCCATTGAATATTAGACAAGAGGGAAGGCGCTTAAATGATAGCAAAGGCCACTGGGGCGTGCTATGGTTTAAATGTTTGTATTTCCCTCCAAATTCTTATGTTGAAATCCTAATGCCCAAGGTGATGATATTTGGAGATGGGGCCTTTGGGAAGTGATTAGGTCACAAGGGTGGAGCCCTCATTAATGAGATTAGTACGTTATAAAAAAGACCCAGAGACCTCTCTCCCTCTTTCTGCCATGTAAGGACACAGTGAAAAGTCTGCAGTCTGCAATTGGAAGAGGGCCTTCACCAGACACCAAATCTGCTAGCGCCATGATCTTGAACTACCCAGATCCAAAATGGTGAGAAATAAATGCTTGTTTTTTTATAAGCATCGTACTTTGTTATAACAGCCTGAATGGACTAAGAGTGGATTCCTTAACTCTGAGAGTGTGGAATCTCCTTCAGTGACAAATTTGAAGCAAAGGGACTTCCTTGGTGGTGCAGTGGTTAAGAATCCGCCTGCCAATGCAGGGGACATGGGTTCGAGCCCTGGTCCAGGAAGGTCCCACATGCCGTGGAGCAGCTAAGCCTGTGTGCTGCAACTACTGAGCCTGTGCTCTAGAGCCCGCGAGCCACAACTACTGAGCCCACGTGCCACAACTACTGAAGCCCACGTGCCTGGAGCCCGTGCTCCGCAACAAGAGAAGCCACCGCAATGAGGAGCCTGCTCACCACAACAAAGAATAGCCCCCGCTCGTCACAACTAGAGAAAGCCTGCATGCAGCAACAAAGACCCAACACAGCCAAAAATAAATAAATTAATTAATTAAAAAAAAAATGGAAGCAAAGCTGGGGACTAGCAGCCATCGCATGTAACCGGCACTGAGGCCAAGAGCTACCCTAAGTGACCCTTGGTATCCTTTCCACCATAGTAGTCTGGGCTTCCCACTGCAAAGTGTAATGAGTTGGTCTCATTTTATAAATATTAAATGAATTAAATTCCCCAGGTCCCAGGAAAAGAGGACTCATCCTTGAGGATTATGTGAAAACTAAAACCAAAATTTGAGCTGAGTAAATTGCTTGAAATGCTGGCACTTTGCAATCAGATAAGTGTACCTGCTTTCCAGCTGCATGACCTTGGGCAGGTCACCTCATCCCCCTAAACCTCAGTTTCTGCATCTATAAAATGGGGGGAATGTCAGTTTCTTCTTTTCAGGGTTGTAATGAGAATTGATGAAGCAATACATATCATGTTTTTTTTTGTTTTTTTTTTTTTCGGTACGCGGGCCTCTCACTCTTGTGGCCTCTCCCGTCGCGGAGCACAGGCTCCGGACGCGCAGGCTCAGCGGCCATGGCTCACGGGCCCAGCCGCTCCGCGGCATGTGGGATCTTCCCGGACCGGGGCACGAACCCGTGTCCCCTGCATCGGCAGGCGGTCTCTCAACCACTGCGCCACCAGGGAAGCCCCCATATCATGTGTTTAACATAATACCTGGCACATAGTAAGGACGTAATGTTAATTATTATTATGATTAATTTTTTACAAATGGTTTTAAAAAGCTAAGGCCTCATTTAGACATTAAAATGCCTCAGCATAAATATTCAATGAGAAATGATTTTTGTCTTTTATTTTTCAATTAACCATCCCAGTATTTAAACAGTAAACATATGAAGAGGGACAGGTATCCATCTTCATTTTACGGAGTGTTTTTGTTTGTTTGTTTGTTTGTTTTCCAGGTTCTTCATAGCTTTTATTCAAGCATTGCAGAGTGTTTTGAATGAGTAGTTTCGGGAGCTGCTCTGGGAGAAAATGCTCTCATGTGTCTAAAAAACCCAAACTTCTTGGAAAAACAAACAAAGCTGGACTGATCTGAGTTGATTGTTTTTAGAAATAACAAATTGGCTGAATTCAACTATTTCCTCCCTTCTTCTGTCGGCCGATTTTTGGGTAGATATAGCCTCATTATGAAATCTGACCGAGCTCTTTGCTAGATGATTCAATCTCCAGGTCTAAGCAATCTGGAATGCTCTGTGGAAGACCTTGAAAGTTTTCCCAGCAGGAAATGGAAGGCAGAGAGTGAATGAATTCAGGTTTTCAGTTCCTGTTGACCTTGATTAGCACACAGCAATGTTCGTTGGCTGTCTCCTGGCATCCACCCTCTTCCTCGCTCCATGAGTTTGATCCCTCCTACTCTCAGTCTGGAAAGACCACTGGAGGAAACTTCAGGGATGAGACGGACCAACCCTCTCACCCGGTAGATGAGGAAGCTTAGATTTAATGAGTTTGTGTGACAGCATCTATTACTCTTTGATACTTTCTTCTTGGTCCCAACTCAATGCTCCATTTTCTTCAAGCAAGAGCTATTGAGGGAATTTCCAACCATTTTCCAGTTTCCATGTTATTCATAACAAAGCAGACAGTTATCTTTATTAAAAATGTAACCGTATCAGCTCTTGGGTATACCTATCTGTCTCCCTGGGAGATGGTGGAGAGAAAGCAGGATATCTGGAGTTGAGGGCTTGGGGGGGCCGGTGCCAATGGGCAGGGCAAAAAAGACCTTCACTGCCACCTTGTGGTCCCCTGGAGCCACAGAGGGTCATTGCTTTGGAGCATCTGTGTCTAGCTTCTTTGGCTGCTTGCTTGGGGTCTTTACCAGTGTAGTCAGCATGGCTTTAATGGAGCTTTGTTAGCATTTCTCTGTCCAGTGCATTTTCACTTTCTTTAGCCCCAGGAGAGGGGAAGTTGTAGAAAGCTAGCAAAATTCGATATTCTGAAAAAATATCTGCGGGGAGGTAAGAGGTCAGGATCTAGGAAAGGGCTCTCAAAATGAAATGTTGGAGAGGCTTCCAAGATCCTTATCTTACCTTCTTGTGGCATCTCTCTACAAGAGCAGAGATTTATGGGGCAAAATTCAGGCCCAGAGTTGGTACTGGTCATTGTTATCACCTGGTCAACTGGGGGAGTCAGGACAGATGAAGATTCGTTTCTTATCTCATTTATTGACCTTGATTAGAATCCAAATTAGTTCTCACATCACATTCTGATAGTCTTGGATTCAATATCATCATTTGAAATACTAACGATATTCTTCAGTGCAAAAAAATGACTTTCAAGGCATGTATTATGGAAAGGATTATAATAAATTAAATGCTTAAACTGGCAGACTGCAAACAATTTTGACTCAGATCTAAATGTTTGCACTGGTTGTTTAAACAGTTAATTAAACTTGGGCTTCAGCAATCTGAGTCATCCCACGTACACAGAGCGTGACAGACCCGGACAGCAAGAGTCAATTTGCGTTGGTTTCTTTCATTCCCCAAATGAACACATTGCATCTTTAAACCCCACAGATATTAGTGATTTTTAATGAATTGTTCTGTCTTTCTGAGGTTACTTTTAGATGATGCTGTAAAGTAATGTTAGTCTTGGAAAGAACTTTGTTAATTAAGTTTCAGGGAGGTTATCACCCACAGATAATTGATTAAAGTGGTTACATGGATAATCTGTTGTGTGACTTTACACTAAAAAATAGGAAAATGTAAAGGGTAGGAGATACAAGACAAAACGTCTAAAGACCAGCTTATCAAAAATGAAGACTGTGTTGCCACCACCACCACCATCATCCTCATCATCACATTACCACCATCACATGACTAACACCATGACAATCGTTATCTTCATCATCACCATTCTCGTGATCATCACCATAATATTACCATCACCATCATCACTAACACCATCACAATAATTATCTTCATCATCACCAGCATCATCCCATGTTTTGAAGCAGCAGACTATCCCAATTTAAATTTTCTTGTCTGATGCAGCAAAAGCAGTTCTAAGAGGGAAGTCTATAGCAATACAATCCTACCTCAGGAAACAAGAAACATCTCAAATAAACAACATAACCTTACACCTAAAGCAATTAAGGAAAGAAGAACAAAAAACCCCCAAAGATAGCAGAAGGAAAGAAATCATAAAGATCAGATCAGAAATAAATGAAAAAGAAATGAAGGAAACAGTACCAAAGATCAATAAAACTAAAAGCTGGTTCTTTGAGAAGATAAAGAAAATTGATAAACCGTTAGCCAGACTCAACAAGAAAAAAAGGGAGAAGCCTCAAATCAATAGAATTAGAAATGAGAAAGGAGAAGTAACAACTGACACTGCAGAAATACAAAGGATCATGAGAGATTACTACAAGCAACTCTATGCCAATAAAATGGACAACCTGGAAGAAATGGACAAATTCTTAGAAAAGCACAACCTTCCAAGACTGAACCAGGAAGAAATAGAAAATATAAACAGACCAATCACGAGCACTGAAATTGAGACTGTGATTAAAAATCTTCCAGCAAACAAAAGCCAAGGACCAGATGGCTTCACAGGTGAATTCTATCAAACATTTAGAGGAGAGCTAACACCTATCCTTCTCAAACTCTTCCAAAATTTAGCAGAGGGAGGAACATTCCCAAACTCATTCTACGAGGCCATCATCACCCTGATACCAAAACCAGACAAAGATGTCACAAAGAAAGAAAACTACAGGTCAATATCACTGATGAACATAGATGCAAAAATTCTCAACAAAATGCTAGCAAACAGAATCCAACAGCACATTAAAAGGATCATACACCATGATCAAGTGGGGTTTATCCCAGGAATGCAAGAATCCTTCAATATACGCACATCAGTCAATGTGATACACCATATTAACAAACTGAAGGATAAGACACATATGATCATCTCAATAGATGCAGAAAAAGCTTTTGACAAAATTTGACACTGATTTATAATAAAAACCCTCCAGAAAGTAGGCATAAGGGGAACTTACCTAAACATAACAAAGGCCATATATGACAAACCCACAGGAAACATTGTTATCAATGGTGAAAAACTGAAACCATTTCCTCTAAGATCAGGAACAAGACAAGGTTACCCACTCTCACCACTATTATTCAACATAGTTTTGGAAGTTTTAGCCACAGCAATCAGAGAAGAAAAAGAAATAAAAGGAATCCAAATTGGAAAAAAAGAAGTAAAGCTGTCACTGTTTGCAGATGACATGATACTATACATAGAGAATCCTAAAGATGCTACCAGAAAACTACTAGAGCTAATCAATGAATTTGGTAAAGTTGCAGGATACAAAATTAATGCACAGAAATCTCTGGCATTCCTATACACTAATGATGAAAAATGTGAAAGAGAAATTAAGGAAACACTCCCATTTACCACTGCAACAAAAAGAATAAAATACTTAGGAATAAACCTACCTAAGGAGACAAAAGACCTGTATGCAGAAAACTATAAGACACTGATGAAAGAAATTAAAGATGATACCAACAGATGGAGAGATATACCATGTTCTTGGATTGGAAGAATCAACATTGTGAAAATGACTATACTACCCAAAGCAATCTACAGATTCAATTCAATTGAATTCAATTCATTTCAATCAAACTACCAATGGCATTTTTCACAGAACTAGAACAAAAAATTTCACAATTTGTATGGAAACACAAAAGACCCCAAATATCCAAAGCAATCTTGAGAAAGAAAAACAGAGCTGGAGGAATCAGGCACCTGGACTTCAGACTATACTACAAAGCTACAGTAATCAAGGCAGTATGGTACTGGCACAAAAACAGAAATATACATCAATGGAACAGGATAGGAAGCCTAGAGATAAACTCACGCACTTATGGTCACCTTACTTTTGATAAAGGAGGCAAGAATTTACAGTGGAGAAAAGACAACCTCTTCAATAAGTGGTGCTGGGAAAACTGGACAGCTACATGTAAAATAATGCAAGTAAAACACTCCCTAACACCATACACAAAAATAAACTCAAAATGGATTAAAGACCTAAATATAAGGCCAGACACTATAAAATTCTTAGAGGAAAACATAGGCAGAACACTCTATGATCACACAGCAAGAGCCTTTTTGATCCACTTCCTAGAGAAATGGAAATAAAAACAAAAATAAACAAATGGAACATAATGAAACTTAAAAGCTTTTGCATAGCAAAGGAAACCATAAACAAGACGAAAAGACAACCCTTGGAATGGGAGAAAATATTTACAAATGAAACAACTGACAAAGGATTAATCTCCAAAATTTACAAGCTCATGCAGCTCAATATCAGAAAAAACAAACAACTCAATCCAAAAATGGGCAGAAGACCTAAATAGACATTTCTCCAAAGAAGATATACAGATTGCCAACAAACACATGAAAGAATGCTCAACATCACTAATCATTAGAGAAATGCAAATCAAAACAACAATGAGGTATCACCTCATACCAGTCAGAATGGCCATCATCAAAAAATCTACAAACAATAAATGCTGGAGAGGGTGTGGAGAAAAGGGAACTCTCTTGCACTGTTGGTGAGAATGTAAATTGATACAGCCACTATGGAGAACAGTATGCAGGTTCCTTAAAAAACTACAAATAGAACTACCATATGACCCAGCAATCCCACTACTGGGCATATACCCTGAGAAAACCATAATTCAAAAAGAGTCATTTACCACAATGTTCATTGCAGCTCTATTTACAATAGCCAGGACATGGTAGCAACCTAAGTGTCCATCGACAGATGAATGGATAAACATGTGGCACATATATACGATGGAATATTACTCAGCCACGAAAAGAAATGAAATTGAGTTATTTGTAATGAGGTGGATGGACCTAGAGTCTGTCATACAGAGTGAAGTAAGTCAGAAAGAGAAAAACAAATACCATATGCTAACACATATATATGGAATCTAAATTTAAAAAAATGGTTCTGATAAACCTAGGGGCAGGACAGGAATAAAGACGCAGACATAGAGAATGGACTTGAGGACATGGGGAGGGGGAAGGGTAAGCTGGGACGAAGTGAGAGAGTGGCATGGACATATATACACTACCAAATGTAAAATAGATAGCTAGTGAGAAGCAGCCACATAGCATAGTGAGATCATCTCAGTGCTTTGTGACCACCTAGAGGGGTGGGATAGGGAGGGTGGGAGGGAGACGCAAGAGGGAGGAGATATGGGGATATATGTATATGTATAGCTGATTCACTTTGTTATAAAGCAGAAAGTAACACACCATTGTAAGCAATTATACTCCAATAAAGATGTTAAAAAAATAAAATAAAATGAAAGTAGTGTGATTATGTTAGGACCTGGCATGAGAAAAAAATTTGTTTTTCTTGTCTAGTCCTGGTTCTGCCACAGATTGGTAAAATGATGCTGGTGAAGGCATTTGTCTTCTTTAAGCTTCTGGTTCTTCATTTGTAAAATGAGGGCATTTTTATTAGAATAAGGCTAAGCTGTTGTAAAAAAGTGGCCCCCCAAATACCATGTTTTAAATAAGATAGTTTATTTCTTCATTAGAAGTAACCCAGTTTTTTCAGGGCCCCCCAAATACCATGTTTTAAATAAGACAGTTTATTTCTTCATTAAAAGTAACCCAGTTGTTTCAGGCTGGCAGTTAAGCTCTTGACTCCTTACTTAAAAACACTTGGTAGCCCCCCACTGCCTGCAGAACTAAATTCAATGTCCTTTACACTTGATCCCAACGTGCACTTCTGATTTACCCAAGCTTTGTCCTTCTACCTTCATCTATGTCCTTGCTATGTGGTCCCCTCTGTCTGGAATGCCCTTTTCATCTTCATCTATTGACGTTTTATTCATTCTTCATGACCCAGCTCAAATGCTGTCTCCTTTATGAAGCCTTATACTTTGCCTCCACTGCCCCTTGCCATCCTGTTATAACATTCCTTGTTTCTTCCTCTGCCTTCTGATACCTTTACCTCTTTGATAGCATCCAATTCCATTTGCCTTATAATTAAGTTAGTTATTTAGACAAATGGGCTTGATGTTCCTGGGGGCAACAGACTGCATATCATTTATTTTTCTTCCCCAACTCCTCTCTCCGTCCTTGCCTTGACAAATATCTAGCATCAATTTTGCCCATAAATGTATGTTGAACTGGATGAAGTAAAAAGTCGTTACCAAAAGGAAAACTCAGTCATCAAAATAGCAACCATTTGCTAACTCAAGGGGCCAATTAGGCAATGGGTTATTCATTGGAAAATTCTAGACGTGGATCAAAACAGTACCAATTAGATTCACATCCTGTACTAGACCAATAATAGCATACAGAAATATTCCTTGCGCCTTATATCCATGTGGGCTAATGTTCCATTCGTGTTCATTAGGAAGAAGGCTCTTCCTGAGACAGCCATGATTTTTCTTAAAATGTCCATGAGCCATGTGAAAAAAATGGTTAACACTTATATATGTGCATGGATGTTGTATAACATTTGCTTTAACTTTATCTCCGTTTGTGGAATTTCTGAGTCTATTCTACGCCATGTTAGAATCTAAGAATTAATTGCCTGAGGGAGTTTCATTTCAAGTAGGTAGCTGGCTCAGGGGATCCAGTGTAGGGAGCTCAGAGCTTTGAGACTTGCCATGAGTTTGCTGTACAGCTGGGAAAACTCGTCTCCCTTCCCCAGACCTCAATCTTCTCATTTGTAAATGGAGCCGGTCCAACTTCCCCCTTCTCACAGGGCTGTTTGCACAGGTGATGGCAGCTCATTATGGAAGCGCTTTGAGAAGATGCTATGGAATCCTGTTGGGTACCGTTGGGAGACTAACCTCCAGGCTTATGAAAATGGATATTAAAACCATGCATCTGCTTGTTCCAGTCACTGGGTGCGCATGAACGGTCCCTTAGTTGTATTTATAACACGGCAGTTTTTTTTCTGAAGAAAGAAATTAAATTTGCTTTTTCAAATTTTACAAATGCGACCACGAGTTCGTCTGCTTGAGTGCATTTCAAATCATAATTTAGATAATGTCAGGATGGCAATAAAACTTATGAAATAGAGCAAGGGTGGGAAGAGAGAAAGCAGGAGGGAAAGATTCTGATGACTCTGCCTTTCTGCCTGGCAATTCTCTTTTTCTTTTATTCTCCCTCTCTGCCTTTCAATCCCCTGGAACATGTAAACCTTTCTGCTCCTCTTTGTTGAATTGAATCTGGCCAGGTGGCATTAATGCTTGTAAAAGTAAATGGAAACTGCACAGACGAATGGAGAGTCTGACATGTAGTTTAGGATTTTTCTATTCTTTGTAACTGTCATCTGACAGCTCACCTATGATTGGAACTAACCTAGCTCAAAATGGTGAAGCTGAAGACGTCCGAGTGTGGTGCCGCCACCTTCCCTTCCTGACCACGTTTCTCCACTTGTTTCATTTATTCCAGCAGGAGTGTATGCCAGGCTCTACTTGCGTGCAGTCCTGTATACAGTGAGGACTTAAGGCCAGTCTCTGCTTATAAGGAACCTGCTGTATTGTGGATGTGCTACCATTTTTCAGGGAGACAAGGCTTAAGCCCAAGAATTAACTTGCGATGGTGCAGTTTTAAAAATTTTATTGATGTATAGTTGGTTTACAATTTTGTGTTAATTTCTGCTGTACAGCAAAGTGATTCAGTTTTATATATATATTCTTTTTCAGATTCTTTTCCATTATGGTTTATCACAGGATATTGAATCTAGTTTCCTGTGCTATACAGTAGGACCTTGTTGTTTATAATGGTGCAGTTTTAATAGTGGGAAGAGTTTGGGGGTGGGTGAAGGATGCTTGCGGTGTCTCAGAAATCATACTCTATAGCTTATGTTGTTTGTATATAAGATGGGACCTGATTGTAAGAAAGAGTGTGATCATGTCCATATGGTGAAATGGGAGGCCTTTGGGGTGAGGTTAAATGGCTCCTTCCTCAATACACACACACACACACACACACACACACACACACACACACACACAGAGGAAGGAGGTGAGGAATAACAACAGTTGCTTTACATTTGTCTTCATTAGGGACCATTTGCTCACAGTTTGCTCAAGCTGGCTTAGGCAAAGAGGAAAATTTGTCTCACAGAGTCCAGGAGCAGAGACGGCAGCGGGGCTCCCAGGGGGCCCGAGTCCAGGAACTGAAAAGCCACCGGGAGTCATGTCAGCTACACTGTGGGGCCTCAGGGTCTCTGCTTCCTTTTGTCAGCCTAATTCACTTTTCTCTCCTCTGCTGACTGGTTTTCTTAGCTCACACATGCACCAAGCATATCTGCCTTCCCTGGTATATCAAGAATGCTAGGGTCCCAACTCCAAATTCCCCAAAGCAGTGACTCTAACTGACCTTTACATTGACCTAAAGTTGGTCATTGGACCAAATTGGTCCGATCAGCATGGTCCAGTCAGGAGACCACTTTTTGACTAATCAGCTTTGGCTGGGTCTCAGAGTGGGTGGGGCAAGCAGATTCTCGGAAGGAGAATGTCCAGAGGGTACAGAAATGGGCATCTCTGGCACAAGACTTAACTTTTGATTGTTTATGAAATGATTTTGCAGATTTTCCAGGTTCTTTGCTTTTACATCTCTCTTCTTTTCTTAACCTTAATCATAGCACTGCCTGTTGGCTCAGGAAAAATTATTTCACTTTATTTCTTAATGACAACCATGGTTTAACTAATAGTTTAACAGATAGGGTCTGATGTAAGAAATGTAGGTTTCTCTCCTGGAGCCTACAATTTAGTGGAAAAGACAGATTAAGAAAAAAAAAAAACCCATACACACACACAAAACAAAAAACTAAAACAAGTAAACAAAATAATTACAAGTTGTGTTAAGAGAGGAAACAGAGTGTTGAGTTAGAAAAGATGGGTTGGGCAGGAGGAGAATTTATCTTAGATGCAGTTGCAGGAGGACTACTCCCAGAGGTTGACTTCTTTTTTTTTTAACATGTTTATTGCAGTATAATTGCTTTACAATGGTGTGTTAATTTCTGCTGTATAACAAAGTGAATCAGCTATACATATACATATATCCCCATATCCCCCCCTTGTGTCTCCCTCCCACCCTCCCTATCCCACCTCTCTAGGTGGTCACAAAGCACCGAGCTGATCTCCCTGTGCTATGTGGCTGCTTCCCACTAGCTATCTATTTTATATTTGGTAGTGTATATGTGGAGGTTGACTTCTTAGTGGAGTTTGAAGGAACCAATCATGAAAACGGTGGTGGGAAGGATGTGCTAAAAAATATTTTAAGCAGAGAAAGGGCAGCATCCACTCAAGGATGCAAAATCTCTGAGGAGAAAAAGAATTTAATTTGCTTTTAATTCCCAACACACCCCATGTTCCAGCTCTCCTACATGTCAGATCATTGAGAAATGGAAGGTCTTTTGTAGGCTCTGTCAAGCTGTACTGCAAAAGATTAAATTGTACTACAGCAGGTATACTTTAGCTCACTTACTTCAATGAGTAATTCACTGAATTCAACATTCAAGATGGTAGGATTACATTATCGTATAATATCTGGCCATTTGCTTGGAGATATTAAATGCAGCATTTGGTATTCTTGGATCTTGAGATTGGAGAGATCTGGGTTTGGGGCTTGTCTTTGTGACTTACTAGTTGTATAACTGTGGGCAGGTTATACAATTTTTCTGTGTGCCATTGGTTTCTTCATCTTCCCCATCTCAGCCTTCAGCTCTGGCTCACATAGATTTTTTTGTGAGAATTATATTAAATGGGGAAATGTATATAAAACGACTAGCATGGCGTTTGATACTCACAACATATTAAAAGCAATAAAAAAAAAGTGTGTGCACATCTCCTGTGCATCCAAATCAAATTCTAGCAAGCTGGCTCCTTTTCAGTGCTCCTTGGGGAGTTTAGTACGTAAAATAATTGTGTGACGAATACTTTGGAACACATAGAGGACTGGGTCAGAATATGGGAGGGTACTTTTCTTTCTCTCCAATTCCCTCAGTGCAGTGAAAGGAAATTAACATCAGAAATTGAGAGGAGTTCCTCGAATGGATGGGATTGGAAAGAACCAAGAAAATCACAGTCCAAACCCACCTAGTAGAAAACTACTGTCAAGTAAGAGTAGAATGACGGGAGCTTCCCTGGTGGCGCAGTGGTTGAGAGTCCGCCTGCCGATGCAGAGGACGTGGGTTCGTGCCCCGGTCCGGCAAGATGCTGCAGAGTGGCTAGGTCCGTGAGCCATGGCCGCTGGGCCTGCGCGTCCGGAGCCTGTGCTCCGCGACGGGAGAGGCCACAAGAGTGAGAGGCCCGCGTACCGAAAAAAAAAAAAAAAAAAAGAGTAGAATGAGGGAAACTATGAGCTCAGCTTCAGCAAATGCAATGAGCAGGAAGAGAGTCCTGGCACGATTGTTAGAAACGAAATTGAGAACCGTTTTCAGACCAAGAGGGGTAGTTACAACTCTCACTAACCTCTTGCCAAACAGTAAGTTTGGCTAAAAAACGCAGGTGGGGATGCAAATGATATGACTGACAAAGTGGGAACATAAATTGGTGCATCCATAATGAAAAACAGTATGGAGGTTCCTTAAAAAAATGAAAATAGAACTACCGTATGATCCAGCAATTCCACTCTTGGTTATATATTTGGAAAAAATGAAAACACTAATTTGAAAGGATATACGCATCCCAATGTTCATAGCGGCACTATTCACAACGGCCAAGATATGGAGGCAACCTGTGTCCATCAACAGACAAATGGATAGCTATGTGATAAATATATATATATCACATATATCTATCACACACATATATATCACAGCTTCACTTATATAAATATATAAAAACCACATTATATATATAAAACACATAAAAAATGATGAAATTTTGCCTTTTGCAGCAATGAGGATGGACCTAGAGAATATTATGCTCAGCGAAATAAGGCAGACAGAGAAAGAAAAATATTGAATGATATCACTTATATGTGGAATCTAAAAAATAATACAAATGAATGTTTGTGAAAAACAGAAACAGAATCGCAGGTATAGAGAACTAACTAGTTACCAAAGTGGAGAGGGAAGGTGGGGCAAATTAGGGGTATGGGATTAACAGATACAAACCACTTCATATATAATAGATAAGCACCAAGGATATATTGCATAGAACAGGGAATTATAACCATTATCTTGTAGTAACTTTTAATATTGTCTAAATAAAATATTGACATAGTTTATACAAATAACCCCCCAAAAAACAAAACACAAGAGGGGAAATTACCCTATGTGTTGGGGAGCTTCAGGTGACTGGAGGGCCTGGGGGTGAAATAACCAAGATGACCTCAAGAAAGTTCCAGAATCCATGAGATACGAAGGAGAGAGAAGAAGGAAAGACACTCTTCTCAGGAGGGGAATCATTGAAGTTCTTCACTGAGAGAGTAGAGTCCTCCTCACTTTGGCAGCTGGGGAGGGGTCCCCAGCCTGCCTGCGGTCCAAGCTTCCTGGTTTGGGTGTCCTCTTCACAAAGAACCTTTTCAGGGGAAAGGTCTTTTGGAGAAACCAGTCAGACACAATTATAGAAGAAACACTTGCCAGCTACCCACAGTCATCTGAACATGAAGGGGCAACAAACAAGTATCAGGTATTTGTGCAAAACCAACAGCATGAAGAAGCAATACCAAGATTAACAAGAACTGCTGATCTTGGAGGAAAAAGGGACAATTCAGGAAACAGAAGAGGGGTTAAAAAAAACACTGCGAGGGAAGTGCACTGGTTAAAACAATAACAACAATAGGCCGCTCTGAAAAACAAGACGCAAAGAGCAAGAAATAATCCTAGAAAGTGAAAAATATGAAATGGAGCATCAACTATGCCTCAATAAAAAATGAAATGGAAAATACAGTGAAGGGACTGAGCAATAGAATAGGCCAAATTAGTGATCTGGAAGATAAGACTCAGGAAACCTACCAGAACTTAGAGCAAAAATACACAGAGATGGAAATACAAAGACGAGTTAAGGGACAAAACAGATCAATCCAGGAAGGCCCCAAATATCAACTGAACAGGGATTCCAGAGTCAGAGAACAGAGACATAGGAAAGAAGGAAATAATGAAGGAAGTATTTCTCCAAGCTAAAAAGAGACGATCATCTATTTTTGTAAGAAAATATTAAAAGCAATAATGGCTAAATAGTGGACGATCTTACTCCATTTTGCCCCTTATTTAGATTTCTCCAAACTTCAACAATAAATATCTATTTGATTTAAAAACATACCTATCTTTTAAATTAGAATATAAATAAAACACAGACACACTTGACATAAAAAAATAAAAGGACATAGGAAGTCTTTATACTTTTCATTCACAACTTTTCACCTAAGTCTTTAAATAGGGAGGGGTGACTTTAGTAAATGTCCTAGTGAGCTTTTATCTGGAAACAAACAAACAAAAATCCCATCTATTTTAAAGGCGTCACTAAAAGCCATTAAAACTAATGTAAAAAAAAAAAAATCCATACTAGAAAATCCTGGCAAAATGAACAGAATCTAAGGATAAAAAAAAAATCTGAAAACCTTCCAGAGAGAAAAGAAATTTTATCTACTATAATGGACAATGGTAGGTATAGTTTTTCCTTTCTTATTTGCTTTTCCTTCTCCTTTTTCCCAGTAAGAGCAGCTTCCTTCCTTCCTTCCTTCTCTCCCTCCCTCCTTCCCTCCCTCCTTCCTTCCCTTCCCCCCTCCCCCTTCCTTTCTTTCTTTCTTCCTTCCTTTCTTTCTTTCTTTTTCTCTATCTTTCTCTTTTTCTTTTTGGAGAATCTTTTCTCTCTCCACTCCACTCAGGGACTACAATTTACAGGATCACCTAGCTAAACCCAGGCCACAGGGAGAGGCCCGGGACCCAGGGACCCAGACCTGATCCATTAGAGAATCGCATTCCCTGGCTAGTGTGATTAGCTCATGACGGCAGGTGACTCAAAAGGCTAACCCAGAGTCCCCTCCAGGCTTTCTGCATGTGTTAATGGAGAATGGATCCCTTTCTTATGGGTTCTGTGGCTGCAGGGATGTTAGCTGCAGCTGTGTGTAGCTATCTTTCTTGCACAGAGGAAGCTTGCCTGAGCCCAAGTATGAGCCCAATTTATAGAAAGAAACACAGACAAATGGAGCCACAAGACATCGGAAAGAACCCTGATGACACCATTTGGACCATTGGATTCAGTCATGCTTGAGGCCAGCTCCACCTCTGGACTGCCCAGGTTTGAGTCTCTCAATTCCCTACTTGGCTGAAGCTAGTTTGAGTTCAGTTTCTGTAATATGCACCTGCAAAGGAATGAAAATCAGACTGGCATCCGACTTCTTACTAGTTACACAGATGCTAGAAGATAAGGCAGAAAAATGTTCAAAGTTCTGAGGGAAAATAATTTTTTTCAGGAGTTTTAAAAATTTATTTTAATTTTTATTTTTTATACAATTTTTAATGAGCAAAAAATAACTTTGAACCTAGAATCTTACCTTCATTCAAACTAGCACTCCTGTGTGAGGACAAAATAAAGAGATATTTAGGACGGGTAATGACTTAGAAAGTTTTCTATTCACAGAACTTGTCTGAAAGAATTCCTCAGGGAGGTATTATAGCAAAAAGATAAAATGGTTTCAAGGAGCAAGAAGGTGGAATATGGAAGAGGGTTGCACAAAGTCATTAGTAAAACTTATAATTAATCTGAATACATACGGATGCATAATACAAAAAATATCCACCATAGCCTGGAACTAAAAGTATGAATAACTGCTGCTGTTAGCTTACTAAGATTTTTACGTTGTTAGGAAGAAGCTACAGATACTAAATCTAGGCACTGATAGAAAAATTTAATGATTTGTCAAAATTTAACGTCAACCACTAGAAAAACAGAAATAAGAAGTGTAATTTCCAGATCATAAAAGAGGAAAAAAAAATCCCAATCTGTTAAAAGGCCAGTGTGGGGAAAAAAATTAACAAGACACATGGGAAGAGAAAGCAGAAAACAGGCCAACAGGAATAAATCCAAACAGAAGAGGGACGACAATGCTCGTGTGAGTGGGTTAAAGTCTGGAATGTGAGCACCAGGAAGGTAGGAATCATCGTTGGTTCTGTTCATTGCCTAGTCTCTTAGTAAATATCTGTTAAATGAATGAATGGATCCATATTCTAAGATTAGTTTTTCAAAATCCTGTTTAAAAACTAGATCTAAATTGAACAAACAATCTACACACACCACATGCACACCCAATAAGGCTGAAAATAAAGGGATGGGAAAATATTTTCCAGGAAAAGGCTGACACAGAGGGCAAGTATGGTAATATTTGTATCAGATAAAAAAATTCAAGGTCAAATGAACTAAAGTGAATCAAGAGCAATATTTTATATGACCTTCTAGCTGGGAAGCACAAGTAAATCAACTGAACCGATAAGGGCAGTCAGTACGGAGACAAGATGCAAAATTAACCTGCACAAATTAATAGCTTTTTTATATGCTTGCAATAATAACCAATTAGAAAACTAAAAGGATAAAAGATCCAAATCACATTCACAATAGCAACAAACCCCAGAAAATACCAAGAAGACGGATATGATAAACCTAACCAGAAATGGGCAAGACTGGAATGAACAAAGAACTATAAAATGAAACTGAGAACATTATAAAACAAAACAAAACAAATCCTAAATGAAAGGAGAGACACTTCCTAGGTGGAATAAATCAACATTGTATACTGAGAGTTCTTCCCCAATCAGCCTACAAAGTCAGTACAATCCAAATAAAATTCCCAGGATTTGGCAAACTTATTCCAAAATTAATATGGGAGGAAAGAAGCATGAGAACACTTTAAGCCTGAGAAACACTTGAAGAAGTAAAAGAGGAATGGCTTGGGCTTCCCTGGTGGTGCAGTGGTTGGGAGTCCGCCTGCCGATGCAGGGGACACGGGTTCGTGCCCCGGTCCGGGAGGATCCCACATCCCGCGGAGTGGCTGGGCTCGTGAGCCATGGCCGCTGAGCCTGCGCGTCCGGAGCCTGTGCTCTGCAGCGGGAGAGGCCACAGCAGTGAGAGGCCCGCGTACCACAAAAAAAAAAAAAAAAAAAAGAGGAATGGCTTGCCTACCAGATATGAAAATATGCTTCCAAAATTTAATAATTGAAACTGTGTGGTGTTGGTGCAAAAACTGACAAATACATTAGTAATACAGGATACGGGATCTGGGAACAGAAGAATCAATTTATGGGACATTATGATTAAGATGACATTTCAGTTAGTGGGGAAATGATGTTCAAAAAATGTTGAGATAATTACCTATTCATTTTGGAAAAGAAAGTTAGGTTTCAATCTTATACCATCACAAAAGTAAATTAGTGATGTATTAAAAAGCTAATCGTAAAATCTAAATATAAATCATTGAAAGAAAATATAGGATAATATTTTTTGATCATGTTGAAATGGAGAAGGCCTTCTTATATAAGACACAGACCAACAAATCAAAAAAGAAATCATTGCTGGATCTGACTACATTAAAAAAAAACTTCTCTATGGGCGGAAAAGTTTTCAAGATAAAAATACATAAAAGATTAACGTACATAATACCGAACTCATAAGTCAACAGAAAACTCCATAGAAAAATGAGGCAGTATGGGGAGGGGGAAGGGTAAGCTGGGACGAAGTGAGAGAGTGGCATGGACATATATACACTACCAAATGTAAAATAGATAGCTAGTGGGAAGCAGCCGCATAGCACAGGGAGATCAGCTCGGTGCTTTGTGACTACCTAGAGGGGTGGGATAGGGAGGGTGCGAGGGAGGGAGATGCAAGAGGGAAGAGATATGGGAACATATGTATATGTATAACTGATTCACTTTGTCATAAAGCAGAAACTAACACACCATTGTAAAGCAATTATACTCCAATAAAGATGTTAAAAAAATTCTTAAAAGAAAAAAAAAGAAAAATGAGGAAGGAATATGAATAGGCAATTCACAGTAGAAGAAATATAAAAGGTCACTATGCATGTGAAAAATACTCAACATTATTAAGGAAAGGAAATCGCAAATTAAAATAAGAATGCAATATCAATTTTTACCCATAATAAGATTGACAACAATTTTTAAAAGTGAAAACCTTTCAATAATGGCACATAGAAAGTTTGGCTGCAAGTAATAGTACAAAGACATGACTTCAACTGCCTTGAGGAATTAGTGAATTTGTGATCTATCATAACCAAAAGTCTAGAGGGACAGCCGGTTCCAGGTGTGGAAACTTCAGTGGTTTGTAGTAACATCAGGAACCCAGGTTCCTTCTTTTGCTCTGCGAAACTTTTCTTAAGATTTTCCTCTTAGTGGCAAGAGGGTTGAGGCAATTCCAGGTGCCACATGCAGTCCTGATCAGTTTCAGAGGAAGAGGGAATCTTCTTTTTGTGACCCTTTTAGGAACGAGGAAATCTTTCCAGAAGTTTCCTCCGGCAGATTTCTCTTTGTGTTTCATTAGCCCAGAACTGGGTCCCCTGCCCAGCACTAAATCCATCTCTGGAAGGGACTTGCTTGGGTTTATCCTTATCATCTGAGAGGTCGATCACCATGACTTTTCTAAGGAGGGTGTGGGAAACTGGTACTCTCATGTTGATGGGAGAGTGAATTGGTACAGCCTATTGGTATTTTTCAAAACATAAAATTGGCACATCTTTTGAATCATCACTCCGAGGCATCTTTGCTAACAGAATTAACGGTGCCTTGCATGAGAGACATTTATGAGAGACATTTATGATGGACATTTATAAATATTTATATTTATTTATGAGGATAAATATTTATATTTATGCTGAAACGACGCTTATCTTAAAAATTCTATATCCTTTGAATATCCCATCAGTAGTGGAATAATATATTCACACAATGCAATACATAGCAGTAGTTTCAAAAAATCCCTAAGACATAAGAGAGCAAAAACGGGAGCAAAAATGGGAGCAGAAAAAGAGAGCAAAATTTTTTAAAAATTAAATAAAATTTTATTGTGGCTACGGTACATTGACTTGCCCTTTTGTAGGCTGGTCTGCTTCTTTCAGTCAGTCCCTGCTCTCAAAGGGAGCATAAATTTAAAAAAATCAAGTTACAAAACTGCTACATTTATGTTAAAAACACACATACCAACTACAACTATTTGCATACAAATGCATAGAAAAGAAACTCAAAGGATACCTGAGGAGTATGTAGATTATTCTTTCTCTTTTTTTTGACTTTTTTTCCCCTTACATTCTGTGCTACCAAAGTGAGCACTGCTTCTTTCTTTAATTTCAAGTATATTGAGATATAATTTCATACTATAAATTGCACCTACTTTGAGTGTATGGTCAGATGAGTTTTGACAAATATGTACATGTGTATAATCATCACCACAATCAAGATACAGAACATCACCCCTAAAAGTTACTTTGAGCCTCTTCCCAGTCAATCCCCGCCACCAACGGCCAGCAACTATTCTCTGATTTCTATCACTATAGATCAAATTATCTTTTCTAGACCTTCATGAAAACAGAACACACAGTATGGACTCTTGGTTCTGCATAAAGATTTTGAGATTCATCAGTGTTGTTGCATGTATCAGTTAGTTCACTCTTTTTTGTTACTAATAATTCCATTGTTTGAAAATACTAGGACTTGTTTATCCATTCACCTTCTCGTAGGTATTTGAATTGTTTCAGGTTTTTGGCTATTATGAATAAAGCTGCTATGAAACTCAGGTACTAGTCTTTGTGTGCATGTATGTTTTTATTTATCTTGGTATCTTTCTCTTTCTCTCTCTTTCTTTTAGAGAGGGAGTAAAATTATTTCCAGAAGCCCCCCAGCAGACTTTCACTTATGTACCATTGGCTACTCCTGTTTCACCTTCACACAACCTATCCAATTACTAGAAAGAGGAATGGGGTCACCTTGAATCAATCTGTCCACATCTTTTGGAGCTGGGGGCTGAGATCCTTCCTGGAGCAAATTGCCTCCCCAAATGAAATTGGGATCCTACAAACACAGGGAAAAGGGAAGTAGGAAGTCAACCGCGTCTGCCTCTGTACTTCATCCATGTGTATTTTTACTGTGAAGTATGGTAGTTTCATTACTTGTATATCACAGTAAGAGCCTTTCCTCAACATAAAGGTGCTTAAGCAGATCTGTTGCTGACAGATATTCAAAATAGTCCTAGAAATAAGCCAAGAAGAGAAAAACACATAAAAAACCTTGACAGATAGGAAGAGAATTGCTCTGGGGAATAGGATATGGGGGCACGAGTGTTTTATGCAGAGATTTTTACCAACTGGCTGCCAGATGTGGGCCTGCCCTGGGCTGAGGCACAACTGGTCTGCCCTACAGTAAATCAGATGTAGGAGGCAAGGACCATCTGGCACAACTTGGCAGAGCCTGGAAAGATAAGTTAACTCGCATGTGAAGTTATTATTATTATGGATTCGCATGAATGGAGCCCTGACACCTGCAGCCGGGTGAGCTGCCTCTTTCCCCTCAGGGGCTCCCCTTCTGCTGCCACCACAGGGCAGCCAAGGAGGGGTCCCCTGGCCCCTCAGCACTGCTCTTCCGGTCAGGGCTGGCCGTGCTTTAGCTCCCGAGATGCTAAAGGAGCTCTGGCCCTTTAAGCATCCCTCACTTGGCACTTCTTCCCTTTCTCAGCCCTCCCTCCCTTGTTTTCTCTTCCTAAGAGTTTGTCTCCCTTACTTGCCAAGCTTCTCAAACGCAGGGACCAGATCTCATTGATTTTGTTCCCCATCCTTGCTCCTAGCATCCTACCTTGAACAAAGTAGATGCTCCACAGGTCTTGAAAATGTCCTTGGCACAGGTTAGGACCAGAGGGAAGTATTGTGACAGTAACATTTCCACCTTCCACTATTTGCACCCCCTTCCAGAAACTTGTTGATTGGTAACGTCTGAGAAGGACCCCAGCAAATTCTTCTTTAGTGCACATTTCAATTTGTAAGCTTGGCCCTGAAACATCTTGTTTGCCCTAATTCTCTGATATCCGCTACTAAGAATCATAACCGGAGTTGGAAGGCACCTTGGAGGTAAACATTTTACAGACAGAAGCCCAGAGCTGAAGGTCTTGCTCAGGTCATATTGCTAGTTGGTGACAGAACAGAATGGTTACTTATAACCCACCTTATTCCTGCAAAGGACTTAGAAGAGTTTTCAAGGATAACTAAAATACAAGATAGCAAGATGACAATGAGGAAGAAAAGAAGAAAGCAAATAACTTAAAAAGGAGTTGAGAATGAGGTCCAAACAGAAACATATAACAAGAAGATAACAAACTTGGCTTTTAAACGTCTGTAAGTCAAAACAGAAAGGAGATCTGGCCAGACACAAAATCCACAATGTGTGTGAAAGAAAAATAGCCCAGTAGCCCAGAGAAGTCCAACTCCTGTTGGTGCCAGTACCTGACAGGCATCACCCATAAAAAGGGCTCTGTTTGTTGTAACAAATGTCCTCAACACCATTCCAAAGGTACACAGAAAAATCTTCTCCGAGTGAGGGGCTGGTGGCTGATGGCAACACAGAGAAACATCCTGAAAAAAGCGCTTTACGGTGGATGTGGGGAAAACTGAAAATCAAAGCCCGGATCTGTAGTGGAGGAAAGAAGCTTGCTAAATTGAGATGTGAAAGAATTTAATTCAGAGTTCTGTGACATCAGGAGTACAATAATAATTACTGTTCTTAATTATGACCCAAAGGCACTGTAGATCCTAAAGTATTTTTGGAATCATCTAAGAGAAGCTCTTTTAAAAAAGGTTCAGTCTGGTTTCATGTTAATTTAGCACTTAATTAGGTACTGTCATCTGTTCTAGCTGTTATTTCATATATTTGTTTTATCCCCTTAATTAGATTGTCATTTTTTTGAGGGCCGGGGTGCAGGTATAGGGAAAGTACCATTTTACTTAACAAATGCAATATGAATCCTTTAGATTGATTATGGAGGGAAAAATCTCTCCATAAGGAAGGACAGCTGGACTTTTCAGTTGATTCTTCTGAGCTCTGTGAATCTATACGGTTTCTACCACAAGAATGGGAGGGGGTACTGTTTTCTCTATTAATACCATTTCTTTATTACAGTCCCCTAATATGCTATAGCATATTTGAGACTAATTTGGAATATTAAATAAGACCTTATAAAAGCCTTGGGGAAAACAATTATAGTTAGTAACCTGAAACTATAGAATCTAATTTACAACCGTTACCAACATCAACACCAACAGTATAATATAGGGATTGGGAATCCCAGCCCTACCACTTACTACTTGGGCAATTTGCTTACCATCTCTGTTCCTCATTTTCCTCATGTGTAAAAAGATAATAGTGGTACTTATCTCATAGAGGTGTGTGAGGACTAAACAAACACTTATAACAGTGTCTGTACATAATAAATATGTGCAGACTATCAATATTATAACTGAGCACTATTTATAAGTCAGACATTTTATATATATATATATATATACTCAATCTTCACGTAATGCTCTAATCCAGTGATTAGCAAATTTTTTGATCTCAAGACCTCTTTACACTCTTAAAATTTATTTAGGACCCCAAAGACCTTTTTTTAATGTAGGTTACGTCTATATGAATGATGTATATATGAAAAATTAAACCTGAGAAAATTTTAAACTAGTAACTTAAAATAACAATAATAAACCAAAAACATATTAAAAATAACATAATTATTATAAAAATATATTTTAAAAACAAAAAATTATGGGAAAGGGGCATTGTTTTGCATTTCTGCAAATGTCTTTAATGTCTGGCTTAAAAGAAGATAATTAAATTCTCATAATTGCTTCTGTATTTATACTGTTGGAAAGTATTGTTTTGGTTCAAGTATTCAATACACGAAGAAAATCTGTCATCACACAGATATGTAGCTGAAAAAGGAAAGAGTATTTTACTAGCCTTTTTTTATAGTAGTGGTCCTCTTTGCTACTATACCAAAATTCTACAAGTGATAGTTTCCTAAAGGCTTGTTGCAATCTGGAATCTGAAACCATACCAATGAAATTTTCATTATCTGTTATTACATTAAAATTCATTGGTTTGTCTTGCACTTTGAATGAATCATTTACCCATGCATGCCTTTTTTTTTTTTTTTTTAAGATGTTGGGGGTAGGAGTTTAGTAATTTATTTATTTATTTATTTATTTTTGCTGTGTTGGGTCTTCATTTCTGTGCAAGGGCTTTCTCTAGTTGCGGCAAGCGGGGGCTACTCTTCATCGCGGTGCACGGGCCTCTCACTGTCGTGGCCTCTCTTGTTGCGGAGCACAGCCTCCAGACTGCGCAGGCTCAGTAGTTGTGGCTCACGGGCCTAGTTGCTCCGCGGCATGTGAGATCCTCCCAGACCAGGGCTCGAACCCGTGTCCCCTGCATTAGCAGGCAGACTCTCAACCACTCCGTCACCAGGGAAGCTCCACGCATGCCTTTTTAACATCATGCATTGATCACATGAAAAATGTCACTGAGTTACACAGATCACATAAATTTGGAACATTCACATTTGTTAGTATCACAACCAATCTCATTTAAAAAGCCATTAAGTACTGGAGAGCTGTTAAGCTCACAGGTTTTCCAAAATTCTAATTTTCCCTTGAAAGTTTAAATTTTATTATTGGAACAAGCAGTATCTGTTGTCTCCCTCAAAGCGGTAGACTCACTTTGTTCATACCCAAGCCCAAATAACCATAGTTTGTCTGCCAGTCATTCCTTCCAGTTGAAATGGTGTTCCATGAAAAAAGAGCTGGTTCAGCCTGCAGCTCATTAACATCAGTGCTTTTCCTTGAGACAACCATTGTACTTCTGTCTAAACACAGGTGTTCTGTATGTACTTCCCATTTTGTCACATAACATATTAAAAAAATACATACTATATACGGTTGAGGTTTAATAAAATTAATAATTATTACTGCTTCATGAAGGTCATTCTTGAGGACATTCTTTCTGCAAGTGCGAGGAATACAATGGTTAGTGGTTTGGCACCCCTGCCTTGATTCATGCTAAGGCAACCGTAGTTTCATCTAGCTTTTCTTTTGCGTTGTCAGAGGAAATGTCAACACAGTGAAAAAAAGGCAGGTAACATCTTAGTATTATTATGAAAATAGTTTTTCTCTTGTAGACCTTCTAAAAGATTCTAGGGGACCCCTAGATCTCTTCCCTACATGTTTTGTATTTGAACGGGTGGGGTTCTTCAAAATAAAACGAGACCAAGCTTACTCGCAGGGGTGTGGCCGTACTAGACTGGGTGTGGATATTGTAAAGCTATCATTCATAAAGAAGTGTCTACATCCAGTCTTGGGAAGATGGCCTATCCTATGCTGTCAGAGCTCTTAGTGGCCCCACAGATCCTGGCCTAGTCCCAAGCCCATTGTAGCATGAACACTGCCCTGTAAGGGTGGTCCTCTCCCCTCCATACGGCTGGCTGTGAGTGATGTCGCTGACTCTGACTTGGTCCATGGAGGAGAGATGGGCTGCTAGAGGCATCATCCAGGCATCTCTGACCCTCATGTGCTTCTCTCTGACCAGGGAATCCATACAATCATATCTTTAGGTCTGTGACTATAGTCACCACTCATATGTTGATCTTTATCCTGCCCAGAGCAGTATTCAGTTGAGGATAAGAAGTACAGGTTGGGGATGGTGGCAGTGGTAATATTGTGGGACAAAGACACACAGAAGCCCTGCTCAAGCTAATAAATAGAGTGATTCTTCAAAGTCATACTTTTTTGTTGTAGTTGAAAGAATAAAAAAAACAAACACGCATGTGCCTTACCAACCAGAATTGACAAATGTTAATCCTTTGCCATATTCATTGTAGATCTATTTAAATAAAAGAAATAAAACATTACAAACAAGATTTAAGTCCCCCTAAGCCTATATTCTTTAAATATTCATTTCACATTTATTTTGAAGGATGGCAGTGAGGAAAGGCCAGGGAAGGACAATTGCCTCTCCTCCTCCCAGCAGTTCATCTCTCCCCAACCTTGCCTGCCGCATTCAGCAAACAAAAAGCAACACAGTTTATGCATAAATGCTCCTTAGAAGGCAGTTTTGCAGCTGATCTCCCGCCATCCCACCCCGACCCCCCATTCCAAAATGCCAACCACATGCTGACTCCTTTTTTTAAAAAAATACTACTAATCTAATGTAAATGTGTTTTTTTAAAATATAAATTTATTTACTTATCTATTTTTGGCTGCATTGGGTCTTCGTTGCTGTGCCTGGGCTTCTCATTGCAGTGGCTTCTCTTGTTGTGGAACACAGGTTCTAGGCGTGTGGTCTTCAGTAGTTGTGGCACGCGGGCTCAGTAGTTGTGGCTCACGGGCTCTAGAGCTCATGCTCAGTAGTTGTGGCACATGGGCTTAGTTGCTCTGGGACATGTGGGATCTTCCTGGACCAGGGCTTGAACCTGTGTCCGCCGCATCGGCAGGCGGATTCTTAACCACTGAGCCACCAGGGAAGTCCCATGCTGACTCTTTTTGAGAGGGGTTCTGGAAACTATAATTTTCCAGATCTAGTTTCATTTCATGGGGATTTTGATGCTCCTTATAAACTGGTTGTCTGCGGACTGCCCAGGCCTGTTCAGTCCTTCTTCTCCGGCTGGAGTTACGGGACCCTAGCAATGCCCACACAGATGACTTGGTCAAGCAAATTGGCAGTTGTTTGGGTCTATATTCAGGAGTAAGAAAGAGCACAAACAAGCCAGTCTTGCTCGTTTTCTCTTCCCAATCTCTCCAGCTACAGTAAATCAGATTGCCTGCTCAGTTTTTGTGTGTGCTGCATCTGAATCTAATGCCCTCAACCTAGAAATTTCCGTTATATCACTCAGCGTATGGCAAGAGCAATACGCTTCTCTGATTAGTGAAGCTGAAAAGCAGAAATGAATCACCGCGCCTTTGAATTCTAGAACATGGGTCTGGGATGAGCAAATGCAGGAGGTCGGACAAAACACAACCCCAGGGACTCAATCCTTAAACGATTTTAAATCAACATAAGCCTGGAGACTTTTCCTGAAAAAAATATCCCCATTTAATAGGCAATAAGGAGAGTGGTGAGGTGGCAGGGCTAAGGAAAAGGCTGGGAAGACACCTGCTTCTGATGATCCTTTGCTCAGTTTCCCTCCCTGTAAGATGGAGCCACTCATCAAGATCTGCTCTCAGGGGGCTGTCAGTGTGAGCAGCGTATTTTAGAAAATGGCTTAGAAAATACCTTACAACAAGTTAAAGGCAACTTCAAAGGGACAAGCCTTGGGCTTTATACCATACAAGGAGAAAATAACAGACCTAGTCTCCCAGATCAGCTAAGTTTCCAACCAGGAAAGCAGGAATTACTGTGGCTCTTCTCAGAAAATGGGAAGGAATGTAGGGGCTCTTATAAGCCAACTGGAATAAAAGCTAGCGTGCTCAACTTTCTATCATTTGAGGATCAGGTAGAGCAGGAGGGAATGTTAAGAACATCTGGAGAGTGGGAGAAAGGGCATATCGAGGAATTTGCATAAACTAATAACAAATAGGCTTAGAAGGATGCTTAAAGGTTACCTCATCTAATCCTCAAATCAGATCCCCTACCTGCTCATTCCATCAGCTGATTGTCACATCCTTGCATGAAAGTTTCCAGTGACAAGGATTTACTGCTTCTTGAAGTAGCCCTTCTTAGTTTTGCGTATCTTGCATCATTATAGATTGCTTACCAAATTTCCTTCATGAAGCATTATTGCAATGAGTCTCCTTATCTCCTAAACCATCCTCTTTGGATATGCCCATTGGTCTGGGTCCCCGATGAGGTGTGTCACTCAGTGCTCCAAAGAGAGCCTAACCACCTGTGAGCAGCCTTGAACTGCTATCAGCTGACTTCTTCACTTCCCCTTTTGCCTCACCCCTCACCTTCCCACCTGTGTGCTGTGAGGGGGGAGGGTGGGAGGATGGAGGCAGGGAACATGGTGTTCATGATGGCTTGGTAGATGAGACATGGCCTTGCCTTTTTAGCTTTAACCTCCACACTCACCATTTTACCTTCTCTCTAAAGGGGTTGTATGCCTGCTTTTTGTGTTTGTGACAATTGTAGAGCTGAACATTCTGCAGACGCTGGTTGACGATTATATTCTACAGCTGAAATTCTCCCGGGTGAAACCTGACAGTCACAGCAGGTCAGAAGGTATGTCTTGGCTCAACACTGCATAGTTTCTATAGTGCAATGGTTCTGCAGTGTGGTCCTTGGGCCAGTGGCATTAGAACTTATTAGAAAAGGGAATATGTTAGAAATGCAAACTATAGGACCTCACCCCAATCCTGTTGTGTCAGATACTTCTGGGCTGCAGCCCAGCGCTCTGCTTTAACAAACCCTCCAGGTGGTTCTGATTTGAAATCAACAAATAGAGGGGATACTATTGGCACCTCGCCCACATGCACCCATATAGACTGTGCACTCATTCCTAGCTACCATACTGGCTGCCAAAGGCTTGTGATGGGTCCCTTCTTGCGAGAATTGCCCTCAGCCTACCAGGAGCCTCCTTGCCACGGGAGGTGATGCAATGTACCCCCTTTCTTATCCAGAAACCAATGACTGACATAGGGTAGGAAAGCCTGGCCCATTGCCTCCAGAGAGAACCACTTTGTGCTCCAAAGCTCAGGTGGGACCAGGCTGAAACCGAGACCATGACTGTGTTGAGCTTTCATTCCCTGCGGTCTCCAGCTGCCTTCTCTCCTCTTCTGAGAGCAATTTCTCAATAAATGATTTTCAAAAGACACTGATAAAAGAAATCAAAGATGACACAAACAGATGGAGAGATATACCACGTTCTTGGAGTGGAAGAATCAATATTGTGAAAATGACTATACTACCCAAAGCAATCTACAGATTCAGTGCAATCCCTATCAAATTACCAATGGCATTTTTTACAGAACTAGAACAAAATATCTTAAAATTTGTATGGAGACACAAAAGACCCAAAATAGCCAAAGCAATCTTGAGGGAAAAAAAATCAGAGCTGGAGGAATCAGGCTCCCTGACTTCAGACTATACTACAAAACTACAGTAATCAAGACAGTATGGTACTGGCACAAAAACAGAAATATAGATCAATGGAAGAGGATAGAAAGCCCAGAGATAAACCCACGCACCTATAGTCAACTAATCTATGACAAAGGAGGCAAGAATATACAATGGAGAAAAGACAGTCTCTTCAATAAGTGGTGCTGGGAAAACTGGACAGCTACATGTAACAGAATCACATTAGAATACTACCTAACACCATACACAAAAATAAACTCAAAATGGATTAAAGACCTAAATGTAAGACCAGACACTATAAAACTCTTAGAGGAAAACATAGGAAGAACACTCTTTTACATAAATCACAGCAAGATCATTTTTGACCCACCTTCTAGAGTAATGGAAATAAAACCAAAAATAAACAAATGGGACCTCATGAAACTTAAAAGCTTTTGCACAGCAAAGGAAACTACAAACAAGACAAAAAGACAGCCCTCAGAGTGGAAGAAAATATTTGCAAATGAATCAATGGACAAAGGATTAGTCTTCAAAATATAAAAACAACTCATGCAGCTCAATATTAAAAAACCAAACAACCCAATCAAAAAATGGGCAGAAGACCTAAATAGACATACAGATGGCCAAGAGGCACATGAAAAGCTGCTCAACATCACTAATTATTAGAGAAATGGAAATCAAAACTACAATGAGGTATCACCTCACACCGATTAGAATGGGCATCATCAGAAAATCTACAAAAAACAAATTCTGGAGAGGGTGTGGAGAAAAAGGAAACCTCTTGCACCGTTGGTGGGAATGTAAATTGATACAGTCACTATGGAGAACAGTATGGAGGTTCTTTAAAAAACTAAAAATAGAATTACCATATGACCCAGCAATCCCACTACTGGGCATATACCCAGAGAAAACCATAATTCAAAAAAAGAACATGCACCCCAATGTTCATTGCAGCACTGTTTACAATAGCCAGGTCATGGAAGCAACCTAAATGCCCACTGACAGATGAATGGATAAAGAAGATGTGGCACATATATACATTGGAATATTACTCAGCCATAAAAAGGAACAAAACTGGGTCATTTGTAGAGATGTGGATGGACCTAGAGACTGTCATACAGAGTGAAGTAAGTCAGAAAGAGAAAAATAAGTATTGTATATTAACACATATATGTGGAATCTAGAAAAATTGTACAGATGAACCAGTTTTCAAGGCAGAAATTGTGACACAGATGTAGAGAACAAACGTATGGACACCAAGGGGGGAAAGCCAGGGGTGGGGGGCGGGTGGTGGTGGTGGGCTGAATTGGGAGATTGGGATTAACATATATACACCAATATGTATAAAATAGATAACTAATAAAAACCTGCTGTATAAAAAATTAAATGAAATTAAAAAAATAAAAGAATCCCTGACTCAGGCTGTGCTGCTCAGAAACTTAACCACCCAAGTGAGTTAAGACAATCACCCAAGTAAAAGGAAGAAGTGAAGGATTTATGAAGAATTTAGAGTCCCATATGGGTACCTAAAAATATCTAGATAATTAGTAGAATGTGATTTTTACTAGCTTTTGGGTGTAAACATAGCCTGGGAGATGTTCCACCACAAGCATAGGGAGGAAAGCCAGGGACAGAGTGGTCCAGGGACAGAGTGGTCCAGGGACAGAGTGGTCCAGGGACAGAGTGGTGACACTGAATTTCTTTAACGCAGGAAGACGGCTGACCCAGTGCTTAGCCTTCTTGCTGTACTTCATGAGTTTGTTCTCGCACTCCGGTGAGGCTGGTGATGAAGGGCTTTTGGCAGATAAGCAGAATGAATCACAAGGAGGTTAAGTGATGACAGAAAGTCAGTTGCTGAATAAAATTGAGATTCCATTCCCAGCCAGGTATCTACCACCACCAACAGCTCAGCCCTTCTGATGATCTAGTGACATTCATTTGGAGCAAATCCTCACCCCTCAACAGCTACTTTCCTAGAATTGATAGGGAGAAAATTTGGTAAACTAGACAGGCTCAATAAAATAAGAGATTAATATCTAACATTTAGCATAATAAGCGATTTGATGCCTTCACCAAACTTCGCTGTTTGCTGTGTTTGCCTGGAACAAAGTGGAGATTTGACAATTATCTGGATTATTTGAGCCATGTGGCTTCAGGTACCAACTTCTGGGAATCTCTTGAGTTGGGTCTGAAGAGATGCTGCTGCGCTGAAACTAGAAGATGGGGAGGGCCTCTCCTTCAATAATTAAGGTGACTTATATGGTCAGGACTTGTGCAGCGTCTGAATCCTCTAAGCACTAAGCTGGGTAGATAAGACGCTGAATCTCTCGGTCACCTCTGATTCTGATTCTGGAGGCAGATTTAGCACAGTCCCCCTGTAGAGAAGTCTGTTGACTTGTAGATGCAGAGTCTCTTGGTTGTGGTGTGTAACCATGACCTTTTGTGCTTGGCTCAGTGAATCATTCCATTCAGCAAGTGCCTTTATTGAATCTTTATTAGGTAGCAGCCAGTGATCCAGGTGCTGGGGATGGAGAGATGAAAGACACAGACAGACCTTGATTTCATGGGCCAGGAGTGGGGAGATAGGTAGTGAGGCTACGTGCTGAGGAAGTGCTGAGGAAGCACACAAGTCACTGTGCCTTGTCTGGCTGGTGGCTGGGAGAGGGGCTGACGTGATTCTTGAATAATTTTGATGGATAAGAAAAAGAGCCAGAAAAGAGAAAGGATGGAGTGGGGAGAAGAGAAGAGGAACTAGAATGTCATCCTAGGCAAATGGACCAGGAAGGAAAGGTGAAACACAAGTAGATCCTTCTGGCTGAAGTTCCAGGTGGATGCTGGGGAGTAGGGGGACAAGTACCCAGCCTGGGGAAGGAGGAAGGGACCAGAGGACTGAGGGCCTGAGATGCCGTGGACAGCCCTGCAGACTTTATCCTAGAGGTGATGGAAAGTCATGAGGGTATTAATCAGACGAGTGACAAAATCAGATTTTAGAAAAGGTCTTTATGGCAGCAGCGTGGAGGATGGAGTGAAGGGAAACAGGTAGTGAATCCAGGGAGAGCAGATAGGAGACTCATGCTAGAACCCAGGAAAGAAACAATGAGAGTTCATATAAGGCAGGATGTCTTATTCTGTATCAGAAAGATCTTTTTAAAATCCAAACTCCTCCTAATAGGAGCTTGTGTGATCTATGACAAGTTACCATACCCCTCCAAGTCTCGCTTTCCCCATATGTAAAATGGTTTAATGAGTACTTACCTCATAAGGTTGTGAGGATTAACTGTAAAGTGCTTGGTGCAGTGCCTAAAATGCAGTAATCGCTAAAAACTGGTGTCCTTATTCTTGTTCTTATGCATCCATCCTGATTTAGATAGTCTCCCTAAAAGCAGTTACTAAAACAAAGGCTTGGGTGCAGGAAGTTTATTTGGGAGCAGATCCCAGGAAGTACAAGTGACAGAGTGGGGAAAGTGAGACAGGGCAGGGGGACAGCCAGTGAAGGGGGTCTGGCTGAGTGGCATGCTGCCGTGAGCAACTGGGGTTCAAATTCACTTGAGACCCTCAGGGGAACTGTGTAGAATCCAGCTCAGAGTTTTCCTCCCAAGGGATGGGAAAGCTGGGATATTTATCCACCAATGCCTGTCCCTAATGGGCTGAGGGACAGTTCTTAAACCCCCAGTGTTTCCAGACTGCCCTGTGTACAAGCTGACCAAGCTTCTGTGGCCCCAACGCCGGTGGACCCCCAAGCTCTCAGCAAGTCTCAAGCTGCAGAGGCAGATGTCTGGATGGAGACCGTCATAGGGCAACCGGAAGCGTCCACCGCAGCAGAAGCGAGTGCAGAGGGCAGCAGTGGGGATGTGAGTAGAGCATCCTACCTGCTACAGTGGAGTGAAAGGACAATTAAACAATATTTAGGAAATGGAATCAACAGACCTTGGTGAGTGGAAGGAAGAAATTCGATGGCATCTTAAAATGACTTTAGTATTTGGGGTTTGGTCTGAAAACTGCAGAGTTTAAAACAGTTGCCAGAGGGGTAGTTTTTGGTAATGATGTCAGGGAAGGGAGGATGATTTTGATGGGGACATGTCAAGTCCGAGGTGTCCGTGATCTAGCCAAGTGTCATACTGGGCTGGAAAATGGAATTTTCCTAATTCCCCATTAAACTATGCAGGCTTCACTTGGACTTGTTGGAATTTCTTAAGCAAGTTTTGAGGGAGCAAATCTCACACTCTGTTAATGAGTGAAGATTTTTTCCGTCCTTGCTACAGGAGCACATTTAATCTGGTGGTTTAAGTGATGGCTTTTAAAACAGGCTGTTGTCTCTTTCTGCCTGCTTTTCTCTTATTAGATGACTTTGAACCTGGTGGTGAATTCCACTTCAGGTTATTTCTCCTGAAGAAACAGAATGATAAATACTCTCTTGAGTTATTGCATAGCTGTTGAAACCTAGACAGCATTTTCAAAACCCTTCTGAGTTGTTGCAAAGCACAGTGCCCCATCAAGTACTATATTACTTTGCTTCAGTTTGCCTTCAAAACTTACGGCATTTCCAATTATCTGTTGTTACTGAATTCAGTACTAAAGTGAATATGCTTATTTTCTAAAATGGAATTTTTGGATGATAAAAACTTATATTTGCTGAGTGAGATAAACCAGATATTTAGCTAATTGTGGCATGGAACTCATCCTGATTATATATATACATATTTTTTTCTTTCCATGTGCATGTATATTTGTATGTGGAGACATGCATCCTGTTTCTGCTGTTTCAGAATGCACTTTTCAATAGATGTTGAAACCACTTACATTTTAATTTTCTGAAGTGGTTTCTTTGATGGATATTTTATTATAAGAAGTGTAGGACATCCAGGTCAATGGGGCCAGACATAAAAAAGTGAAATAGATAAAGTCTGGCTCTAGTTTTCTCTTTCAAGGTGACCTCCCACTTCCCCAAGTGCCTTCCATGTCCCAGTGTTCACTGCGAAGGTGCCCCAGGGTTGTAGGCCTCCACCTCCAAAGACAGACTTGTGGCACCATCACAAACCCCTAAGGCTAGTGAGTTTGCTTGTGATGTTCATTTAACCATACTTGCTTGTAGAGTGTCAACTGTATATGAGGCCCTGGTCTACACAGTGATAGTGAAAGAAGCAAAGAGAGCAAACCAGTGTCAGAACAAGGCCAGAAATCCTGAGTCTGTTTCATCTTCCTTAGTGGGTGGGGCTGCACTGATAGAGACTGGCTCCAAAGGAAGGTAAGGGAAGAGGAAGATAGAATTTATTACTGTAGGCCAGGCGTGGTCCTAAGTATTCTGCATATATATTATCTCATTTAATTTAATAAAGCAATATATTTTCTTAAAAATATGCTTAAGAACCAACACTTCTCAAGAAAAGCAGAGAGCTTCTTTCATCTAGTTCCTGTTTCTCTGAGAGGTCCTATGGCTGACTCTGAGATGAGTCCCCTTCCCTCTTTTTTTTTTTTTTTGTTTAAACAAACGATTTTAAGGACTGAATTATGTTTTGATTTTTTTTTAAGTTCCAAGCAAAATCGGGCCTTTTAATGGTCATTTCTCTAAGGGAAAAATAGGACAGTGAAGTCATGGTGATTTTGATAACTGAATTTTGGGGACAATGAAATAGTTAACACAGCACAAAATAAAATAATGACAATGACATTATTTTACTTTTGAAGGACAAGAGCCGGCAAACACTTTCAGAGATTGGATGCTTTCAGGCTGCCATTGCGGGATTATTCATTTTTCTGCTTTGCATTTGATGGTGAGATTGGCTCAAGAATAAAGCTTTAGTTGTTAGAATAGGAGGTCTAGCTGGGGTCTCTTCACTGGGGCTTGGTCATCACTGTTCTGTAGCTGTCCGGTAACCTGGCCATATCCAACATTTTCTTCCAGAACCTGAAGTCTGTTTGGGCTCTCTGAGCTCATGAGGCTCATGTGCAGCTCAGCTGCCTTCAGAAACCGCTGAACTTCGCACAGGCCATGGGTGGCGAAGCACTTGTGTGTGCCCACCCTGCTGTTCAGCTTGGGGCCACCACTGGTTTCAATTATGAATTCAACAGGCAGCTTTGAGGGCTCCTCTATTCATTACAGAGCTTCGCTCTCCATAATCAGTAATAAAGGAACACAGGCACTTCACAAATACAAAGTGCTAAACAATAATCAGTCAGTAAAGGCGATGCATTGGGACTTTTCTACTTAACTCTTTGTTTCTTTCAAGTTAAAAAGAAAACAAAATCATTGCTTATTTTATTTTCTTGCCTTGAGTAATCTGGGTTAAATCTCATCCTGGCCACTTACCAGCTGTGTGACTTCTGGGCATTTTACCTAAACTCTCTGTGTCCCAGTTTCCTTATCTGTAAAATGGAAATAATGATAGTTCCCATCTCATGGGGGTTACTTGAGGAATAAATGAGATAATTCATGCAGAATATCTTTGTAAGGAGCTCCGCTCATATAAAAACTTGTTCAGTAAATGTTAGCTCTCATTATTATTATTTTAATTTCAAATAAAATGAAATTTTATTTCATTTTATAACAGGTCTTTTGAGTGTTTTTTTTAAAAAAAACTTCCATTACGCACATTTTCACACACAAACATGCAAATAGATTGGTATAATCTTCTCCACTCACACATACACACGTACCAATGTTAGCATTGACCATGATCAATATATTTTTCAATCTCATTTCATATAGTCTCATGTTTTCTTCTAGAATATTTTAAAACACATCTCAAGCATCATGTCTTTTCACCCATAAGTTTGAGTCTCTTTTTGATATTAAAATCCTTAATATTTAAGGTAAGAGCTTCTTGGGACTATATCTTCTTAACCTTAAACCCCAGACCCTAGAGGAGTTATTGCAGTTAGGAAACGCTTTACAGATGTTTGTTTAATTAGTGAATGAACAGTCCAAACTCAGCTTTCCTCCACTTTTTGGTAGATGCTCCATAAATATTTGTTGAGTAAATAAATGAGGGCAGGAATTTTATAGAGTGCCTGATGCATATGGAGATGCATATGTTTTACAAAAGCAACAAATATTTTTAATACTTGGATGAGACTCCAATACTTGAAATCCCACAGGTTTACTGTTGCTGTGAACGTTAATAATGCCCAAATAATTAGCACTTGAAGAAGGTTTAATTCTGGTACTCAGATTTTTTGTGAATGCCTGACTGTCGGTAAGTTCACAAAAAGCAATTAGCAGATTCTTCAAACACATGACACATCCTTTATTACTCTGCTTTTAAGTGACATGGTTTACAGAAAACCAAATGTAATTAAATAACATTGAACTTGAAATCTACCACAGACTCAAGATATACAAGTTATACTTGGCAAGGCAAAACTTCTCTAACACTAGATTGTTTCGGGTGAAAGATAAATTTCCATTAAGTAATTCCAACATGTTTTGTTTTTTTGTCTTACAGACAGTTCCTTTGGCAATAACTTCCACTTTAGCTTTTATTATATAAAAATATAACAAAATTTCATTATATACAAACATTACATTACACCATGTACAGGTTAAAAACACTAAGAAAATGGCAAGCCACAAGGGAAATTAAAGTCAATAGCATGATAAGAATTAAATACTGCACACATTTCATAAAAATTACATTAACTACATTTTTGTTTGCAGATACCAAACAGTACCAATGTGATTGGAAATAGCTTCCAACAACTTCATTTTAAGGCACATCTTGCATATTTCTATATACAACACTGAAACCGGTCAATAACTTAGGGGCTTCTTGGAGTGACCTGTATATGCGTGACAACATGCAGCATGGGATTACACATTTTCATTGTCTTCCTTCTTTGGGGACAGGTACCTGCCAGGGGAGGACTCATAGAGGGGTACCCCAATCTCCTGCAAGTCTGGGAGCCTCCCTGGACGAGGAGGGGAGAGCAGAGTGACTGTCCTGTCATAGTCTCTGTGTAGCACTTTCTCATAGACGCTCTGCAGCCCCACTGTCTTGGGCAGCTGGGCCTGGTAGTAATTGTCCCTACGCAGAGGATCCCGGGGCAGGGACGTGCTCTTACAGAAGGTCGACATCTGGGCTGGGGGGTGAGTGGAAGCATGTGTGCTGGGCCCTCCAGCGCAGGAGGGGCTCCAGCATCGGTCAGAGTGGCCCAGGATCTTACACTCCGCGGTGCACGCCCACAGTCCTAACATAAAAGAGAAAGGGAGAGGGTATGATTACTGAGATTACACACACTGTGCCTCCACCTTCAAAGCGTCAGACAGGGTCAGGGCGGCTGAAAAGGAAAGCGTGGAAGAAGATGAACGCCCTGATTCCAGATCTGAAATGAATATTGGCTCCTACAAAGCCACTTTAATACGAAGTTGGCTCAGCTTTAGCTGGAAGCAAAAAAGAAAAAAAAAATTGATAAGCAGAATTTCTCTTCTCAGATAGCAACCTAACAGGATGGGAGTCTGGTTTATTTTAGGTGGTGGAGCTGCCTCGACTTGGCATTTTGAAATTCATGTTTGAGGCAGGCCGGAATCCGGAACTCAAGGACAGAGAAAAGTGAGAAAGAGGGAGGGGGTCCGGGAATGGAGATTGAGAAGAGAGGCTGTTGCAGAAGCGGAGGGACAGAAGAAAGGCTGAATTTGCAGGAAAGAGGAGTCCTCACCACTCTGCATGTGGTTGATGAGATCTTTCTTCAGAGCGTCCCCGCTGATGTCGGAATCGCTATCGTTGAAATCACTGTCCCCTTTGCCGCTGTCTTTGCCGCTGAACTTCTCCGCTTCTCGGCCGGAGATGGTGTTGAAAGAATGTCCTTTCCAGACAGCCACAGGGGGCGCCGGCTCCTTTCCGAAACCAGGGGAGGCGCCGTAGGGCTGCAGCAGGGAATGGGGAAAGCAAGCAGGGGTGAGGGTTGGACAAGAAACAAAAACACAAGGGCGACAGGTTAGGCCTCTCCCACGCACGCATACCCAGACCCCTCCAGTCCCTTCCCCCAGCCTGTCCGCGGAGCACCGAGCGGGGCGCCCAGCCGAAGGAAGGCCTCACCTCGGCGTGCGCGCCGCGGAGCCGCTGCTGCCCCTCGAAGTGACAGGAGCTTTCCCCGGTGGCGCTGCCGCCCTCCGAGCCCGGCACTTCGGCCGCGGCGACCGCGGGCGGGGGCGCGTCGGCCGCGGGGCTGCCAAAGGGCGCTTTGCCGCTGCCAGGGAAGGTGAGCACGTCGAACATGTTGGGCCTGGGCCCGGCTCCCCGGGCGGCCTCCTCCGGGGAGCCGGGAGCCGAGGCTCCGCCGCCCGCCGCCCCGGGCCGCTCTTCCCGGCGGGGCCCCCCTTTGCGCACCTCCTTCTTGCGGCGGTTGCAGGTGGTGGCGATGGCGATGATGGCGGCCAGAAGCAGCGTGCAGCTCCCGGCCAGCACGATGATGACGATCAGCGGCGTGTCCCACTGTAGCGCCGGCCCCGACGTCGCGAGCCGAGAGCCGGGAGGGCGAGAGCGCTCCGAGTTCGCTGCACTGGCTGGCGACACCAGCCCGCGCCCGCCTCCTGCTGTCACCACGAAGCTGACAGCGGCGGTGGTGGAGAGCGGGGGCCGGCCGCCGTCGGATACGACCAGCAACGCCCGGAATACTCGGCCGGGCGGCTCCTGAGATAGGTCGCCGGTGAGCACGATCTCCCCCGTTCGGCTGCCGATGGCGAAGGCTTCTCGCGGCTCCTGCTGTAGCAGGTCGAATGCCAGCTCCCCGTTGGCACCCTCGTCTGCGTCCCGGGCCTGCACGCGCGCCACGGCCGTGTCCCTTGCCGTGCGCCCGGGGACCGCCACTTCCAGGGAGCCGTTGGCCGGTGCCGGGTGCACCAGGACCGGTGCGTGGTCGTTCTGGTCAAGCACCCGCACTTGCACCAGGGCACTGCTGGAGAGCTGAGGGGAGCCGCCGTCGCTCGCCTGGATGCGCACGTCGAGCTGGCGAAGCGTCTCATAGTCGAAGCTGCGCAGCGCGTAGATGGCCCCGGTAGCCGGGTCCACCGAGACATAGGTGGACACGGCGCCCCCAGCGCGGCCCACCTCGGCATCCAGCAGCCGGTAGGTGACCTGGCCGTTGCGGCCCAGGTCCGGGTCCCTGGCGGCCACCGTGGCCAAGTAAGCCCCGGGCGGGTTATTCTCACGCACCGACACCTCGTAGACCGGCCGCGTGAAGAGCGGCTCGTTGTCGTTCTCGTCGCTCACCCGCACCAGGTAGGGCCGTACGGTGCGCAGCGGGGGCGCGCCGCGGTCCTCGGCCACCAGGGTCAGGTTGTACTCGGCGATGCGCTCGCGGTCCAGCGACCCCGCGGTCACCACCAGGTAGCTGCCCGCGTAGGCCGGCTGCAGTCGGAAGTGCTCGTGCCCATAGAGGGCGCAGCGCACCTGCCCGTTGGCTCCCGAGTCCCTGTCCGAGGTGCTGACCAGCGCCACCAGGCTCTCGCGTGCCGCCCCCTCTGGCACCAGAGAGATGGCTCCGGCCTCTGGCGTCCCGGGCCCGGTCGACGAGGTCGCGTCCGCACCCCCGAGAGCAGCGGCGGCGGCGGCGAAGGGCGAGGCGACAGGCGCGCCCGGGGCGGCCAGCGGGGTGATGGCGATGTCCGGCGCGTTGTCATTGACGTCGCGGATGCGCACGATGACCTTGCAGGTGGCGGCGCGGGGCCCGGGGCCGCGGTCCTGCGCCCGCACGTCCAGTTCGTAAGTGTCCTGGCGCTCGTAGTCCACGGGCCCGGCCAGGGTGAGGCGGCCCGAGCGCGGATCGAGGCGGAAGAGGCGGCGCGCCTCCGGCGGGGTACGGGAGCCGAAGGCGAACACCACGTCGCCGTTGGGGCCCTCGTCGGGGTCCGCCGCGTCCAGGTCGAGCAGTAGCGAGCCCACGGGCGCGTCCTCCGCCAGCTCCACCTCGGCCACGGCGCCCTGCGGGAAGGCCGGGCTGTGGTCGTTCGCGTCCAGCACGCGCACACTGAGGGCGGCCGTGGCGGAGCGCGGCGGGCGGCCTCCGTCCTGGGCCACCAACTCCAGGTTGTAGGCGGCCTGGCTCTCGCGGTCCAGCTCCTGCAGCAGCACCAGGTCGGCGCACTGGGCACCGTCCGCGCGCGTCTGCAGCTCCACGCGGAAGGGGCTGTGCGGCTCGGCCAGGCGCACGCTCTGCAGCCCATTGGCGCCCACGTCCTCGTCCACCGGCACCTCTAAGGGTATGCGCGTGCCCACGGCCGCGCCTTCGGACACCTCCACGGGGATCTGGGCCCGGGGAAAGCGCGGCGCGTGGTCATTGACGTCTCTCACCTCCACTTCAACGTGCACCAGCCGGAACTGCTCCTGCGAGAAGCTGACCACGTCGAAGGCCAGCACGCACTGCGGGGCCTGGCCGCACAGCCGCTCGCGGTCCAGGCCCGCGTCTCCGACGGTCAGCTGCCCGTCGCCCTCGCGCACTCGGATCAGCGAGCTGTTGAACTGCTTCATCAGGCGGAAGCTTGTGTCTCCGGACACTTTCATATGCAGGTCTTCAGCCAGGGTCCCGATGACCGTTCCGGGGGCATCCTCCTCGAAAGTGTTGTATCGCACTGTCTTGCTCTGGGCCACGGAGAGCACCCAGCAAAGACTGAAGAGCTGCAGGGGGAAAAGGCAGGGGATTCCCCCGCGCCTCGCTGGACTCATGCCGCCAGCCCCGAGCGCTATTCCAGAAGGCTGAGGGAGCGGTTCCTCTCTGGTTTGCAGGTCTGGGCCTGAGTCCCAGGGTCCCCAGAGCACGCTTTTTGCGAGGCGTGTGCGGGAGAAGTCTGCAGGCTGCAGCCTGGATGTGCCGGCGGGCTCTGAGGACGCGTGGATGCCGCCCACGGCCCACACCTCTCCCTCGCCTTTTCTCGCTGGAGCTGCGCCGCCCAGCGCCGCCTCCGCTCTTATAGCAGCCGATATGCAAATCATCCGAACTGGGCAGCCAATGGCGGCCTGGCCCTCGCGCAGCTCCTACGCCAGCCTCCGACAATCCCTTTAGTGTGGAAAGGCTTAGAGGGGAAAACAAGAAATGAAAATTAGGGAATCTTTCCTTTGTGTCTTTAACTCCTTTTGCTTTTTTTCTTTCCTGTCAGCGCTCTGCCTGTAGAGGAGTTGGCACGGGTCGCCGGGCGTTAAAGGAGCGGACGGTTTTGTTAATTGTGCCCCTCCTGTGCTGGCTGCTTGAACTGACAGCCATCATATGGGATTTCGCCCCAGTGGCTCGGGACCCCGCGCTCACTCTCTGCGTTTTGCACTTCGGAGGCTTTGAAACCGCTCGCGGCCCCCTCTGCACAGACTTGCTCTGCCGGGTGAGGCTCAGTTCGCGTTCTTTCCCAGCTTCCCACGGCGCTCGGCAATAGCCTCTCGATTTAGGAGCCCGAAGGATAAGGGAAAATTGATTTTATTCAAATTTGTGTACGCAGTTGTGTTTTGCTCGTGTGAGCCCCGGTGATCAGAGCTGCCACTTTCCTTTCAGAAAAGAGCTCTGCGACGTGTTAGTATATATGTCATTGTCCAAATGGCTTTCTTAAGCCCTGGGCGCTAGCAGACAAGGGGGAAAAAAGTTCCAAATAGGATTTAGCATAAGCTTGAGGAGATTTGGAAAGGTTTCAAAGATCAGACTGTATCAAAGGCTTATGAAGCTCTCGTTAGTAGTGGAAATAGAATGGCGTGGCAGGCGATCCCATTGGAGGCCCCAATGTCTGTATTATTTAACTGTGACAAGCTAAGGGGAGAAAAAGTTGAACAGTTTCCACAGCGGAGTTGGGCTAACTTGAATATAATGAGCAAACGCCACATGTATCCATTATGTTCCTCTATTCATCCCCAATCACTACCATAGCTCTCTGGCTAAACGGTGATGGGCGCTGAATTCCACACAATACGCGGCTAGTATTAAAGTGCATTTAGAGAACTTTCCCTCCTGATGCCTTGTTCCGCCTATTTAGAGGATTTTCTTTCTGTTCTAATAGGGCCGCTCTGGGAAGCAATACTCATCCCGTTCCAGAAGAACAAAATCACAGCATGACGTTGAAACCTGGCATGAACCTGGGGGAACTTAACCATCTGCCTTGCCTACTAAAGTGTGGAGCTTCGGCATTGCCAGCTCTGGGCTGGGCGGGTCTCCCGGCTGGTCAGGCGTTGAGCTGCCCGCACAGGTATTCCTCCCTCCCCCTAGTATCCCTGAAGACCAGGGAGATGGGTCTCCAAACCCGAGCAAGACAGATTCTTACTGATTCTTATTGAAGAGATTTATTGAGCAGGCTATGCAAATACACACGAAGGAGGAGAGGTAAAAAAAAAAAGTCACCCACAGGGAGGTTTTTTTTTTTTTAAGGCGATGGATTTGATAAGCAGACTGCATTTAGCAAATGTTCTTCTGAATCCTGATTATAGTTCTGCTGTCAACACCCTATCTGTGTTTTCCTTTCCCTCAAACCCGAGGGGGTGTGTCTGGGGTCTTTTCAGAAGAGTTACAGAAGTCCTCCCAGAGTAGGGAGACCAAGCAGGGAGCTGGGTGGGCAGTGAGGGTGGAGAAGGATGACAGAGGAGCTCTGGAGTTGCCAGAGGGCAAAAAATGCAGCCCAAACATCATAAGAGCTCTTATGAGACTGGGGAGGGGGGATGCGCTAGACTGTGGATAGTTGGGGGCTTCCTCAGAGCGATCTTACCTCTCGGTTCCCTTCCCTGCCTCCTCCACCTCGTGGGCCTGGTAATGCTCAAAGTAAAGAAGAGGCCAGGCACAGCGGACGCGCTGGAACGTGGAAAGGGCGACGCCCCCTACAGGAGCCCAATTCCCAGCTTTCTCTTCCACTTTTCCCCCCTCTCAACTGCCATTTAATAGCTTGCTCTCTCCCTCTGCTCCCGCCCAAGAGACACTTCTCGGAGAGTATGAGCAGCCGAAAGAACTTTCCGTCTTCCATCCGGGCCCGTAATACTCCCACCCCGGCCCGCTGGTGACCTTTGGCGCTCCCAGGTTCCTGCACTCGCTCCTCAACCCCGTGCCGGGCCAGCCCGGACGCGGACAGATTCCGAGCTCGGCAGTCGGACAGCGGCCTCCGCACTGCCGCTAGTGTAACCGCGAGAGCTCTGGTCGGTGTGCTGCCGCTGCCGAGCCCAGAACAAGGCAGGAGGAAGGATGGAGAGGGCGGTGGGGCCGGAGTCGCAGATAGAGGATATTTTCAGCTGCCCCCGTGAGTAGACTCTTGCGAAGAGCCCGCCCGCGAGTGGCTGGGAGACGCAAGTGCGCCCCCTGCGCCCCCGCGCCTCTTAGTTCTGGGGGGGACCGCTGGAGCCCAGCAGCGCGCTGTTGAAATTTGGGTGTTTGGCTTGGCGGGAGAATGGGAACTACCTAATATTTTTACTCAAAGCGCGTCCACGTCATCATGCTCATTTTCAAGACTGAAATAAACAAAGGAGTGCAGGTGGTGCGATGGGGGAGGTGGGGGGAGCAGGCAAAAGCAAAGAGGAGGGAGGAGGGATCTGGCGCGGCTAGTAGCCCAAAGCATCTTATCCGCTGCCAGCTCCTCGGCCGCTCCAAGTGGCCGCGAAAGCGGCGGCGCCGGGGACCGCGGAGCGCAGAGCCCAGAGCAGGGAGTCAGGGAGTAGGGCGGCGAGCAACTGTCCCGGCTGGCGCGCGGAGGCCTTTCCGAGCCGGCCTAGCGGTGTGAAGGCACGCGAGCAGAAAGAGCTCCGGGCCTGCAGCCTCCAGATTATGGAAATACGATTTAAAATAGCGCACCAGCGCCTACAGCAACTGCCTCGGGAAGCCAATTGTCCGAGGAGGCGGGGCCGGAGGCGGAGGGGGAAGGGATCGCCGCTTGCCCTCCCCCGGCGCTGATCCGGACGCCACAAAGCCGCTCAAATCGACTTGTTATCATACCAAAGGCCCGGGTTGGCTCAAAGCAGCCCCTTTCTTTGGGTTTTAGCAACTTCACCGGCAACTGTCTCGCAATCCTGAGAACAAACACGGCCCCACAATGGCCCGCGTTTCCTCGGCATGCAAATGTTGCGGGCTCCGCAAAGCTGGGTTTCTGTTACCGAGCCTAATGCCCGCATTGTGAAACTCGCGTGCAGACCCCGAGATTGACACGGGCGTCACGTGACGGATTAGGGCTCCAGGAAAGTTTTCGAAGCAGCGACAATAGGGGGGCTCAGCCTGATCCGATATCTCCCACAGTTTAGCGGGAAAGAAAATCAGGATATATTCTCATACGTAATAGGATTATCTTTTCCATTAAAACTTCTATACAGCATGCAATTTATTTTTAATTAGGATTATATCTACCACGAAAAGGACTTTGCTGGAAAGTGTAATTCTAAGGATGGATGGGGACAGGGGTTATTTGTTTCACCTTTTAACTTAAAAAAAAAAAAAAAAAAGCCAGGGCCCATCGTCTTTCCTCCAACAGGCTCACTCCACCGGATAAACCTTACAGGGAAGTTTGCAGCAAGTGCAAATCCAAGCAGAGAACAGAGGCAGCTCTTCAGAGGCACCCAGTTCATTCTTGTAACCAAAGCACACTTTGTAGATATCTCTTAGAATTACTAAGTCGCTGGGTTTTCTGGGGTTTGCTCTCTAGAAATGCAACCAAGCTCTCTTCTACACTCCAACTGCTTACTTCATATTTTAGAGAGAGATCCCCCGCTCCCATGTTGGTCTGTTAATACTGGCATAGTGACTTTTAAACGTTAATATCACACCGCAGAGCAACATCCTCTACAGCGCTGATCCAAACTCAGCAGTCAGACAATGAGACAGTTTGGGGGTGAAGGTAACTGTTGTTTAAACTTTGATTTTGGAATGATCCCAGTGCCTGATGCTCACAAACCCTGGGCCATTTCCAGGTCCCGGGGCCACCCATCCTTTTGTTTGTTCTGTGTGTCGGGATGCTCTGGGAAACCCACTTAACCTGAAAAGAAACAAAACACGGCTGTTGACTGCAGGCTCTGGAATCATCCTGCTTAGGTTCAATCTGAACATTACTATTGATTTGCTGGGCGACCGTGGGCAAGTTACTTGATCTCTCTGAATCTTAGCTGCTTTATCTGTAAAATGGGGATAATAATAGTACCTTGTAAGATTGTCCTGAGGACTATGTAAGATAATATAGTATCAGGTGCTTAGGAAGCTCTGAATACTTGTTAGTTATCCTTTCCTTTTAAAGCACAGGGGGAAGAAAAGATCCAGGCCATATAATCTAAACATCTTATTTTATAGGTGAGGGATTTGTTCAGAAAGAAAGAAAGAAAAGAAAAGAAAGAAAAACCCTCCCATTTCCTGTCTACATTGCTCTGGCTTCCTGCCCCCTTTCTGGAAATAATAATAGACATAGTGGTAGGTGTACAGATCCCAAAAGAAGGAGAGAATGGTCATGTGAGTGTTCAAGTAACTTTAACGCCCTCATGTCATTTCAGAATCTTTTGGTCCCTTGCTGTCTTATTGAGATCAGATGATGGCAAAAAGGAATTTTCAGTAAACTTTTTCACCACTCATTTCCACAAAAGCCACGTATCATGATTGAAACCACTTACAGATACAAATATTTAGTGGACAGTGACCCATAATTCTGGGGGAGCAGGAATATTCCAAAGGACTTTCCCTCGTAGGATGCCCAGGAGCATGAGGTAACCTCCTATGACTTACATGGAGCTGATGTGTAAAAAAATGTTTGAGCCTGTGCTTCCCCTCTGTGTTGGTCTCCTAGGGCTGCAATAACAAGTATCGCGGATTGCATGGTTTAAACAACAGAAAATTTTTTCTAACAGTTCTGGAGACTAGAAGTCCAAGATCAAGGTGCAAGTGGGATTGATTTCTCCTGAGGCCTCTCTCCTTGGCTTGCAGATCCTCACATGGCCTTTTCTTTGTGTGCCCTTGGCCCTGGTATCTCTTCCTCTCCTTAAAGGGGACACCAGTCGTATTGGATTAGGGCCCCACCCTTATGACCTCATTTGACCTTAATCACCTCTCTAAAGGCCCAGTCTCCAAATATGATCACATCCTGTGGTACTAGGAGTTAGGGTTTCAACATACGAATTTTGAGGGGAAACAGGTCAATTCATACACCCTCATTCTCTCAACAAACACTACTGAGAACTTACTAAGTGCCAGACTCTGTGGTGTGTGATCCATACTGATGTAAATAAATGGGAGAGAAGAGACAAATCTCTCATGCAAGAAGAATACCAAACAGTTTATACAGATATTTTCCCTTCTAGGAGGGTGAGAAGCAGTCCCCATCCTTAGGGGTGAGCTGTGCATAGGGACTTCCTTCCTAAGAGGACAGCATGGAAAAGAGGGAGAAAGAGGGACTTTACATGGAGAAACCTGGCAAACACTACCTCCACCACGTGATCAAGGTCAACATCAACAGCAATAGGTCATGCGCATCGTATGTACCCTTGATAAGATGTGATGAAAATGGCACTTTACCTCCAGAACACAGAACCCCAGTCTAATTATAAGAAAAACATCAGACAAACACAAATTGAAGGATATTCTACAAGATACCTGACCAGGACTCCTCAAAACTGTCAAGGTCATCAAAAGCAAGGAAAGTCTGAGAAACTCTCCCACTTAAGAGAAACGTGACGGGAGACATGACATCTAAATGCAGTGGAATGTCCTGGAACAAAAAGAAAATGACATTAGGGAAAAACCAAGGAAATCTGAATAAAGGATGGACTTTAAATAATAACAGTGTATCAATATGGTTCAGTAATTGTAACCACTGTACCATACTAACGTAAGATGTTAATAACAGGGGAAACTGGGTGTGGAGTTTAGGGGAACTCTTTGTACTATCATAGCCATTTTTCTGTAAATCTAAACTGTTCTAATATAAAGTTTATTTAAAAAAAGAAAACCAACCAAAGAAATGATAGACATTGCCGGCCAGCCCAGAAACAGGGGAGAGAGAAGAGGGAGGAGACAGAATCGGGTGTGAGAAGTGTGGCTGCTGATCACAGGTGCTGCCCGCAGTCCTTGGAGGGCGGACTGTGGTCACATGCAGGTGTGCACTCCCTGCCTGTCGAGCCCAGAGGAGGCAGGGGCTTGACTGTGCAGGGAACTGGAGGTGCTCAGAGAAAGCTTCCAGGAGGAGGTGACATTTGGGCTGCGTTTTGAAGAATGAGTAGAAGTATTAGCTAAGGGGAAGGGGAGGTGGAGGGGTGGAGGTGAATGGGACCTTTCTTGCTCAAGGAACAGTAAGCTCAGTGGCACGAAGGTCTCAGGGCTGGGGTGCAGGGGGCCATGAGGGGCTGGGGTAGCGGCAGAGGGGTGAAGAAAGCCAGGACGGGTGTGTAGGCGCTTTGTACACTGCGTTAAGGAATTTCACTTTTATTCTTAAGGCAATGGGGAGCTGTTGAAGGACGTCACCCCTGATATCAGGGGGCTCACTAGAGTAAAGGGATGGGGAAAGAGGAGCAGGGAAGGGAGTTGGAGCAAAGAGCCTAAACTGGTAGACTTTGATCTGGGAGGAAGGTGAGGGGCCACCCTCTCAGGTTGCCCCTGTGGATTGGGAAGCAGTGACTAGCTGGTTAGTAGTCCGGTGGATTCCTGAGAGACTCAGCGCAGAAAGACACGGGTTGAGACGGCGCTTGCTGTCTGCGGGTTCAGCCAGATGTTTCCTGATGTGTCAGTCCTGCCTTCTAGCCAGAGGTTGCCGAAGCCAGCAGTTGGGAAGAGCTGGCTGGTGAAGCTCCAGCCCTGACCAGTCCTCTGGAGATTACAGTTTCTCCTGGGAACCTCCTCTTGGATGTCTGGTTGCAAGCAGAATGCAGGTGGATGGCAGCGAGAGGGAGGGTTTTCTTTTTGTTCAGAAAGCTGAGGTTTCTCTGGGTTCAGCCAGGAGCAAGTCCACATACCTTCTGTTGTGTGTCTGTCCAAGCCAAAAGGTAGTGGGAGGAGAGCGGGTTGTCCCACAGCTGGCCATGGCTTGGGGCAAGGACAGAGAGCCAGTTTCCCCTTATAACCCCAGGATTTCCTGTTGGGGGAGGCATTCAGAATTTCCCTGGTGTCCTTTGGTCGGAAAGCGTGGGATATGGGATATGGCCTGGGCTCCTGAGACCTTGTTTCTGGTTCGTGGGCACTTTGAGGCAGAATTAGAACCGATTACAGAGTACATGGTGGAAAAGAAAGGTTGTTGAAAACCAAAAGAACCTTCTGTGAGAAGCAAAACCCCCATACATCTCTGCTCAAACCATGCACAAGATTTCTAAAGTTAGATAAGTGGGATGGACTAATTGATTTCAGAGCCTAAAACATGTTGCTGCAAATTTTGGGTTTTGGTATTAATAAATTCCACAGGATTCAAAAGAAATTAAAGCAGGAAGCTAGAGCCTTTTCAAGGCAGAGAGAATTTTAATCATTGATTAGTCTTTTTTTTTTTCCCCTCAAAGTCATTGTTCGGTGAGTGTAAGTGCACAAGACTTCTGATTCAGGCCTTCCTTTGCATCCGATGGCTTGAACTCTCCTGTTCTAAGTGGGTCACAATCCACTTTTGAAATGGAAATGAAGTCTGCACGGCAGTCTCAACCTCAGAGCCCTGGGACCCGGGCCCAGTCAGGGTATGGGCAGTCTGGCGTTATAAATTTCTCCATAGATCTGAGAGCAGTTTTAAGGCCATTGATCTCATGTCATCCAGAATCGAGATGGAGTGACAGCTGATAAACTGCATGGTGACAGGCTGAGGCCTTGGAAAAAAAAAAGTCTAGATGTGGGATAAAAAAATAGGCTGATGGATTAGTTATCGGCCTCCCAGTCCCCCTTACCCTGGATTCTTTCTGAACACTGTGGAAGCATTTATTTTCAGGTAATTTTATAGTTGTCTTTTTGTCCTTCAGAGGTGCTTTGGTCTATGAAATCTCTCAGGGAGTTTAGATGAAATCATTCTTATATGTATTGCTTGATGGTCCTCATAGCTCGGCTCTTAGGTCTAAACCCTTTGGAGGCTTTTACCTGCAGGGAACTGGCATGCAAATAACCATCAGCATTTAATGCTAATTTATGATTCTTTAGCAGCTAAAGAATCACTAGACACTACTTGGTTTAACAGGGACAGGTGGGGAAAGAGGAATGTCGGTGGGAGTGGGAATAGGAGATGGGATGCTCTGTGGCCAATATGTAAATGAGTATTTCTTTTCCCCCAACCTTTTGGCATCCTCTCTTGATTCCAGCTCCTCGGTCCAAAGGGCAGTGTGACTTACATGTTGGTCCAAGAAGGCCTGGGGCACTTCAGAGAGATCTTGAGCAGGGGACGTGAGAGGGCCAGGGTGATTAGGGGAGTGTGGTGGATCATTTGTGTTCCAGGATGAATAAAGCTTGAATTCTCGCTGCCCCGGCTCTGAGCTCCCGCTTTGGCGTCCAGTGTGGGAACCCGAGATGGGGAAGAATGGGCTGCTCCGTTCATTGAACCCAGAGCCCTCCCGGGCACAGCCGGCTGTTTGTAGGGCATCAATCTTGCTCTGCTTTGCTTTGCCTGGGGAGCCTTGTATAGAGAGGCCCATGGTCTCATGGGACTGAGAAGAGTGTTGGATGGAGGGATCAGAGCCTCCACAGGGAAAAATAATGTGACAAGCTGTCAGAACATGGCGACTGGGTGACTCCTGTTCCCTCCGTGGCCAGGGGGCCCCGCCGGGCCCTGTATCCTTCAGGGCTGGGAGCAGGGAGGAGGGAACAATATAGGATGTGTGATGGATTACACACCTTTCCATCAAACCCTGGTGGAGGTTTTGCTGGACTTCTAGAAAAGGAGAAGTGGAGTGGCTTTTTCCAGGAGTTGACTGTTGTGAGTAGAATATTTTTGGAGGGGGATTCTAGTGCTAAGGAGGCCATGGAATCTATAGGGATCAGAAAGGCTGTTCACTGAAGTCAACTGAAGAGATAGGCTTCCAGGAGGAAATTCAGAGGCAACAGCAAAATATAATTTGTTGAAATCTGGGGTAGGAGTTCCTTAATTTGGGATAATTGTATCAGAAGGATGGGCTAGGTTATGCTTCAGCAACAAACTACGCCCCCCCACCCCCAAATCTTAGTGACTTAAGACAACAGATATTTCTTGCTTACTCTGTACATCCATCCCAGCTGGGCTGGGGGATGGTCTATATGTTGTCTTTCCTTGGGACCTAGACCGATGGGAGGAGCCACCATCTGGAACTTGCTCCTTGACGTGACAGAAGGAAGAGGGAATGCATCAAATTGTGCACTGGCTCTTAAAATTTCCACACTTCACTTCTGCTTACATTTCTTCGTTCATTTCAAAGCCCTGTGCTGCAGTACGAAGCTCGTTCTGCCTGGTTATTAGAAGGCAGGCTTTCGGGAAGAGCAGGAGAGTTGGACAAAACCTTTAGACAGGCTGAGTGCCAGGGTACAATGCTCTGAGCTGGTCTCCCCTTCTCAGGTCTTGGACAAATCATTACTTTTTTTTTGGTTGCCACAAGAAAATAGCAGCTGGGAGAAATGCCGGTCAAAGGCATATGTGCCTCTAAATTCAAGGAAGGTCAGAAAGAAATTAGAAGTGTCCTTGTGTGACACATTCCATAAAGTATAGGCTAAATTACAGCTTCAGACTAATTAGTGAGGAAATCCCCCAAGAGTGAAAGATTGAGTATTGGTAATGGGATTACGTGTCCTTTTGCTGGTGCTTGGGGAAAACGTGCATAAAGTATCTTCACTAATCACGGTCTTAATGGCTTTTACTTTTACCACCATCAACTGACTACCAGGATCAAAAACTTTTCACCAAGCAGCTTTCAGAGTGTGAACTATGCTCTGCTGAAGGCTTTACAGTTGGGTTAAACCATCTGCCTTTTAGGGGGTTTACAATCACGTGGACGGAAGTACCCAGGGCAGCCAAACAAATACAGAGAACAACATGAATATGGATGTTGACACTCTGGGAAGCCTGCAGAATAAATTTTTTTTTTTTTTTTTTTTTTCTGGGTAATCAGTAAAGAGGGGATCATGAACAATTTTTAGGAAGAATTGAACCAGGAGAATTTAGTTCATTGTTACGGTGCCATCCATGGTGGGAGGCACTGGGATATAAGCTCTTGCCCTCTAAGACATTATGGTCAGTAGAGAGGGCAGCTGCACCATTGCACCACTGCACATCAGTGTGATGTGGTTAGTAATAAATAGTGATACCTTTAGTGAGAAATTCCCAGGAGAGAAGATCAGGTTCCAGGAGCTCAGTTAAAAAGGGGAGGAGGGCTTCCCTGGTGGCGCAGTGGTTGAAAGTCCGCCTGCCGATGCAGGGGACGCGGGTTCGTGCCCCGGTCCGGGAGGATCCCACATGCCGCAGAGCGGCGGGGCCCGTGAGCCATGGCCGCTGAGCCTGCGCGTCCGGAGCCTGTGCTCAGCAGCGGGAGAGGCCGCAACGGTGAGAGGCCCGCGTACCGCAAAAAAAAAAAAGGGGGAGGAGGTGGCTCAGGGAGCTCTTTGTGAGAAAGAGGGGCTATTTTAGGCCAAGCTTTGGACTTGGGAGTAAGCCTAGGGCAGGGATGATTGCCACTGTGTACTTCCAAAACTCCATTTTTAACCACCAATATCCAAAAGACCCAGAGAATAAAACGTCTATTAAAGATAAATGTAATATAATATTCACACCTTTTTTGGAAGTAGGTGAAGCATAAGTAATACACAAAATAATACATTACTTTATTTTATTATTATTATTATTTTTTGCGGTATGCGGGCCTCTCACTGTTGTGGCCTCTCCCGTTGCGGAGCACAGGCTCCGGACGCGCAGGCTCAGCGGCCATGGCTCACGGGCCCAGCCGCTCCGCGGCATGTGGGATCTTCCCGGACCGGGGCACGAACCCGTGTCCCCTGCATCGGCAGGCGGACTCTCAACCACTGTGCCACCAGGGAAGCCCATACATTATTTTAATATAGAATTTAGAGAATTCGAGGAGACACGATGCTGGTATCCTGGTCTAAACGTTCTGTTTCCGAATTTGTTGAATGAAATGGGTAATTCCCACCTATCTCAGAGTTGAGGTGAGGTTTCCACGATATAAGGAATAAAGAGACCCTTTAACAACAGTAAAGTATTTTATACATTAAGCCCCAGTTTTACAGGCAAGTGTGGCAGGTAGGAAATGATGAGGGAAGGGAAGCAGTTTGGGCAACTGCTGAAAGGCAAGAAAGAGGTTAGATCTGAAGTCCATGGGAAAGTTTTCAGTGCCTTTGATCCAAGAGGTAGGGGGCAGGTAAGGGGAAGGCAGGTAAAGATCTCACCTGGGGATGGGAGGAGCTAGAGGCTGGACATGCATAGAGAGGAGGTTGTTCACCCCGTTATCCACAGTGTCTGGCATAAAGAAGTCACCAACAAATATGTGTTGGAATGAATGAATGAATGGACGAAATGGATGCCTTTCAGTTGTACGAGGGACACAATATCGACTCCCTGCCACCACACATAAGCAGGAGACTCCCGGTTAATTTTAGTAAGTGTGAATTGGGAAAGGTGGTCAGGGCAGATCCAGTGTCTGAGATTCAGCCCAAACATGATGTCTTGAGTCCCCTCAGGCTAAGAGAGGAGGTGGCCAGACCTTGGACAGTGCTACCAGGAAGTTGAGATGCTACAGATGCAATGCCCCAGTTCCAGACTGGAAGGACATCCTGCCTATTCTGCCTCCTCTGGATTCCATACCTGGAAGCGTTTGGCCCCTCTTCCCTGAGAGCCCCCAGACGGATTCCAACTCCTCTAGACAGGGCTGGCTGCCTCCCATTCACCCCTTCTCAACTCCAGGCTGCTCAAGTTACCTCCAGGATCTGACCTTCGACATCAGCATCTTTCTTCTTCATCAGGGGCTTTCTGGCATCACCACTTCCCCACCTCCAGCTCTCCTGATGCCAAATCCAGCTTAGAGGTGATTCTAGTTCATTCCTAGATAAGGTCATATTATTGGGTTGGCCAAAAAGTTCATTCAAGTTTTTCCGTAGGAGGTTACGGAAAAACCCGAATGAACTTTTTGGCCAACCCCATACATGTCATTTATCAAAATCACATTCATATATTAAATCTTGTCTCTAGGAGAATGGGATACAGTCCTAGTACACATCTTGGACAGTTAGTTACTTATTGTACATCCTTTTAATATGTTCTGGCTGGCTCTGTGTGTGTCCTGTCCTACTCTGTAGGTATTCCCAAGACTTAGAATGCAGCCCTTGGCTGATAATAATAGCAGTCATATTTCTAATAATGGTTACCGTATTGAACACTTGATTCTTGCCACATATTGTGCTAGGCAGTTCACATACTTAATTTAATTCAACTGCTCTGTAAAGTAGGTATTATTATGACAAATTTCAAAGAAACTGAGGCTCAGAGAAATTAAATAATGTCTGCAAGGTCTCCCAGCTGGTTCATGGCAAGGAAACATTTAAATTCAATTCTAAAGGTTCACTTCATAGTTAATGGAACTATGCCCCAACTTTACCACCATCTTGCTCTCCAGAAATGTCTGCTCCTTTGGTCCCTCCGTACTCCCAGAGGCTCTTCAAGGTTTTCAGATGTTCAGGACATTAGCTTTTCCACTGCCAGCCCTGGCCCTTCTCTTGAGCTTTACTCTATGTCTTTTAGTTTGACGTCTTGTTTGGATACCCAGCTATAATTTCCCAGAGAGCAGGCAGGAAAAAAACTCATCCCATCACTTCTCCAACTAGTTCTTTTTTCCCCATCATTCCCTCTGTTGGGAACACACTGTCTTTCAGTCCCCCAGACAGGAATCAGGTTTATATGTCCACACTCCCTCATTCCCTCTAACCATCAGCTTTTTAAAGGGTTAGGTTCTGTTCCAAAATTCTCTTGCATCTCCGTCTGACTTCTCAGACTATGGCCCCCACCCTAGGTCAGGCCTCTTCCGCTCAGGCCTGGTTAATTGAAATAGCTTCTGAAGTGAGCCGGCTGCTAGAACACACAGCAGCTTTGTGTACATTAGAAAAAGGCTCTCTTTTCTTTGGATGGATGCAGTCCCAAGTCAGGGCACATGACTTGGCAAGCAGAGCACAGGCTGGAATTCAACTCCCAGTGGCTACTTCAGTCAGGAGAACTTGTGCAGTGAACAGCCTGTACAACTGTGCATGGTGACCCCGGAAGTGATGCTTCTCCTTGCCTCATGTTTCTCCCTCTTCAAAACATTCTCATCTAGGGTTATTGGCACGGGCATTGACCAATCAGAATGGACACTGACCTTAGCCTGGGAGCAGGTTCTGCAGGCTTCCGCTGAGCAGGCAATGACCCTTTAATTGCTGGATTGCGGGAAGCTGAGGAGATCGCTGGGGAGGGGCTAGGTGGCACTCGGGAGTTCACGGCAGTGGATTTTTACCAGTCTGTGTCGCGGATTTTAGTACATATTTTAACAACTGGCACAGCATTTCCCTGGTGTGTATGGGCTGAATATGAACTCTGCTTATCCCACTCTGAGGAACTCTCCACAGGTTGAGATCCAACTCCATTCATCGATGGTGTCTGGATATTTACCACTTAGCGATCATCAGTTTCTCTTGACAACAAGGACCTTAACATAAATGATTGTTTTAGGATAGGCTTAAATTTAGGGGTGGTTTGCTCAGAGCAAGTTCAGGCCATTTGAAGAAATGCCTCCAGGGGGCGCTCAAGATGTCCTCCTCTCTCATCAACCTCCCAATCGTTCCACCGCTCTTCCAACCCCACTGCCCCCCAACAGGAGGACACCCAGCCTGAGGTTAAGACCTAAAGGGGGGACTTTCCTGACGGTCCAGTGGTTGGGGACTTCACCTTCCAGTGCAGGGCGTACGGGTTTGATCCCTGGTCAGGAGCTAGGATCCCACATGCCTGGGGGCCAAAAAACCAAAACGTTAAAAAAACAAAACAAAACAAAACAAACCCATAAGCAGTATTGTAACAAATTCAATAAAGACTTTTAAAAAATTGGTCCACATCAAAAAAATCTTAAAAAAAAAAAAAAAGACCTAAAGGGGTCCACAGAGACATGCAAATGGGCTATGGGATACGGGAGAGACACAGATGTTAAAGTTGACAGATATTAACACAGATGTTCAACCTGGCCATCTCTATCTCTCTCGATAAAGTACTAAGTTTTACTCTTTTTCTAACTACTTCCCATCCCAACAGGTGGTCAAGATCTTGGTATCTGCTTGACTATGCAGTAAAAAACTGGGCGGAAAATAGAAGCTCCTTGAAGAGGCCAGAGGGGAAGGAGAGAAAGGGGTAGGCTTCTGGGGGTGGGAATGGGGGTGTGTTTGGAGTTGTCCCTCTGTTAGCAAAGAAACAGGTGACCAGGCCCTGGGGAGGGGCCATGCCTTGGAGGGCCAGGGGAGTCTGGCTCTCTGGGTCTCCCAGCCTCACTGGAAGGAAGGGACTATCTGATGTCCTAGTATAGCTGGTATGACTCTCTGATGGGAGGGATCCCTGCATGCAGAAGCCAGCGGGAACTTTGGAACCTGGGAAGAGGAGGCCCAATACTGACTACACGGAGTTTCTGGCCAGATCAGCAGGATGGTGTTTTACAGCTGCATTTAATGAAGAAAATAGAATAGATCTTTTATGCCTGTATTTGTGAACAAAGTTTTATACTCAAAGCTTTCTCCAGGCCTCTCTCACGTGTATCTACCTCTCTACCTCTGCCTCTCACCTCCTCTCCTTTTTTAAACTGTTGCTCCCATGTGGCTGATGTGAGAGTCTGGGTCTTGGTTGCCTGCTACAGAGGGGAGCCTCTCTGTAAAGCCCAGCAGAAACCAGCAGTGGCTCAGAAATTGGACAGGCAGCTCTGCCAGGGGCTCGACTTCATGCATGTCTCTTTCCCCGCCTTCTCCTCTGTCTGAGAGCAAACACCTAGGGGCCAGAATCAGTCTGTGGACCAGGGGTAGGGGCCAAGGAGGCTGGTCAGCCTCTCTCTTTCCGGGTCCTGAGTCTGAGGCAAAAAATATCCCTGAAGGGCGAGTCGAAGTCTCACATCCCTTTTCCTCTTCTGCCTTAATAATATAACCCTAAAGTCTTAGCTGGGCACACGGCCATCTAGAATCCAGACTACGTTTCTCAGCCATCCCTGTAGCTAGATATGGCTATGAGACTAAGTTCTGGCATGGGCATATGAGCAGAAATGTCCTGTGTGATTTTGGGGAAATGACCTGGATGGCTGCGACCTTATTTGTCTTTCTTTCTTTTTCTATCTAGAATAGGAGTTAGCAAACTTCTTCTGTAAAGGACCAGATAGTGTTTCTAGCTCTGTGGGCCTTATGATCTCTGTTGCAACTACACAGGTCTGCTGTTGATCTTCGGAAGCAGCTACAGACTATATGTAAACAAATGGGTATGGCCGTGTTCCAGGAAGGACTTATTTACAAAAAACTGTTGGGGGTGTTCAGATTTAACTTGTGGGTGGTAGTTTGCCCGTCCCTGGTGTAGGATGCGTATGTGGTGGCTGGAGTGAGAGCAGCCATGTTGAACCATGAAGTGAAAACCGTGTACTGAGGATGGCAGAGAAATAAGCTCGAAGGAGCTTGAGTCCCCAGTTTTCACAGAGCCATCCTGTGAGCCTTCTGGATTTCGTTTATGTGGGAGAAATAAAGTTCTATCTTGTTTATGCTACAATCAGTTGCAGATGAGTTTAATTCAGACTGATACACCATTCATGTGTGGTTAAGCCCAACTTACCAGAGTAGGAGACTGTTGAAGAATATGAGATCAAAGATCTAACAAGGAGGGCTTCCCTGGTGGCGCAGTGGTTGAGAGTCCGCCTGCCGATGCAGGGGACACGGGTTCGTGCCCCGGTCCGGGAAGATCCCGATCCCACATGCCGCGGAGTGGCTGGGCCCGTGAGCCGTGGCCGCTGAGCCTGCGTGTCCGGAGCCTGTGCTCCGCAACGGGAGAGGCCACGACAGTGAGAGGCCGGCGTACTGCAAAAAAAAAAAAAAAAAAAGATCTAACAAGAAATGAAGCATGCATTTTCCAGGAGTGTGTTCTGTACTCTGTATACCTCTGGAATTCCCCACCCATTTCGATTAACTGAGGCCACAAATAAACCTTTGGGTTGATCTTTGTATGATCCACCAGGTGGTGAGGGGCTTTCAGAGAAAGTCAGCGTAACTGACTTGTGGTCCGTGTAACTGACAGGACTTGGGGGTGGCAGGATGCAGCAACCCACCTGTCTGCCAGCTCAGCACACAGGAGCCCAGCTCAGACAGATGCTAATGAGCTTTACAAGCTGTAAATGCAAGTGCTCTGAGTTTTAGCACTTTTTTGGGGGGGGTAGGGATTTGGCTCTCAGTTGGAAGTTGTCCCTGGAATCAGTAGTATTGGGTGAGCCTCTGGTGCCCTTTAGTAACTCTTCCCATGACTTAATTTCTTGTGCCCGACCGGGACTGACTGCTGAATTCCTTGGAGAAATGCCAAAGCCCAGCGTGTAGAATTTGGGAGTCTCATGCAAACAGAAAGAATCACAGGGTAATAGGAAATTAAAGAGCTATGGGAAAAACTCTGCAACTTGGCTCTGATTCCAAGAATGTTTCCTCCCTGACAGCTGCTGGAACGTTGCAGCTGACTCTTTGCTAGGAGCCTCACCCACTCTTCTGCTCCTCCAAGCAATGCTGCAGTTGCTCCTTCGGGCAGACTGGGGTGCTTTATGGGAGACGGGGGGGTTGTTATTCCCTGAGATGAGAAAGTGGAGTGGTAATGTGGCCACACTGTCTTCAAGCATTTAGGGGTGTGTGTGTGTGTGTGTGTGTGTGTGTGTGTGTGTGTGTGTTGTTTAATGAGGCAGTTGTGGGCAAACTGTTGCCTATATTTCACGAAAGAGGGAAGAAATGGGCTACTTTTGCTAAGACCTGAAGAAGGAAATCTTAGCCTTCTTAGAGTGATGAGCTGCTGCGCTGGGAAGCTAAAGTTAGGGCACCGAATCCCTGATCTGAGATGGTGCAGGGTTGGGTGAGGAGCACAGATTTCAGAGTCCCACAGGCCTGGGTACACACCCTGGCTCAGCCTCTCACTTGTTGGTGGCCTTGGGCATGTTGCTCAACCTCTCTGTCCCTTCGTTCCCTGGCTCACAGGGTAGCTCTCTGATAACCAGGGACTCAGGTTCCTTCTAGTTTGTTTCTCTGCCATCCTCGGTAGATACTTTCACCTCATGGTCCAAGATGGCTGCTCTCACTCCAGCCACCACACATGCATTCCAGACCAGGGATGGGCAAACCATGACCCACAAGTCAAATCCAATCCTTCATCTTGTTTTGGTTGGCAGGTGTTAGTACTGCTGAGTTGCCAGGGATGCTGTAAAGAATGGATGTAATAATGTTCACGAAGTGTTTAAACTCAGAGCAAATGCTCAGAAAATATGAAGAAAACAGCTGAGTGTCCAAAGGCCCCATGCAGTTCAGACCTTCAGCCTAAGTGAGGTAGTTTAGGCAACGCCTGGCATCTGTGCAGGTTGAATCGCGTTGAGGACCATGACAACTTCCATTGTGAAGGCCTTTCTGGTTTCCTTCTTTCATGTCTTCATCTTCTGGATCTCAGGTCAAAGCTTCTTCTGGAAGACTTCCCTGGCTTTCCTGGCTTGGTCAAAGCCCTCAGCACATACTCTCGGGACCCCTTGGACCCTGCTTCGTTGCACTGGCCTCAACAGCTGCTGTTCATGGCTTATGGGATCACTTGGTTAACGCCTGTCTCCCCCATCGGACTGGGAGTTTCTAGAGGGCAGGGGCCGTGTCTGTTTTTCTCACCACCATCATATCCTCAGCAGCTCCTCAGTACCTAGTGAGTAGTAGATGCTCAAGAAATGTTTGTAGGATGAATGACTAAGTGACGGTCCCTCTGGCTGTGTTTAAATCAGCGCTATCTGTTCTCTCAGATCTATTTGCATAATGATTTTCCTAACATGAGCGGTCTGCCCTTTGCCCCCAGCGTCATATGCCCATCAGGAGGGGGCTTGGACCTCACTGAGCTCCAAAACGTCTGGTTCAGGAGGCTGGAGGCTGACCAGAGGCTTCAAGAGGGTAAAGGGTCAAAAGGCTGGGGAGCTGTCAGATGGCAAAAGAATTTTGCTTTAGCTGGGCTGCTGCATGAGTATCCACTTTCAAAGGCTTCCGGCTAATCAGAATTTCAAAGGATACTTTTAAATGTGATAGGGTTCTACCTGAAAGAGCAAAACAGGAGGCTTTGGAGCTGTTTACTCCTCTAGTTGCTATTCTAGGCTTGTATCAGAGCTAGCTGGGACCTCGCGATTTTATTTTCATTCCTGCACAAAATGGAAAAAATCTCATGTGCTGGCAGGATGGTGACGATGGCAAGACCGCAAAGAAATAATCCACCCAGCTCCCTGCCTCCGTTATTCTAAGGGGATAGTTACAGACAAGGGCATTCTTAGCCTACTAGTCCTATGAAATAGGCATAAACTTGCCTCCTGCCTTTACCAAAACAGCCTTGGCGTGTCTTCATGGGTTAGACAGATCCCCAAACACAGAAGAGCAGTTCATGTAGAAAGTGCTGAAAATCCACTTTGACGTTCAAATCACTGGGATTAACACTTTTCCTCGTTTTTATAACTGCTGCTTTCAACTACAGCAGTCTTGGGGAAAACCGTATAGAAGAAAATATAAAACAACCCAAACAACCCCTTCTCAAAATTGTGGCAGGGGAGGCGAGGAAGCTGGGAGAGTACATGAATACATATGGCATTTTAAAAACCTGCACCTGCTCTTCTCAGACCAGCTGGCAGGCTGCTCAAAAAAAAAAAGTCCTGTTCTTTCTGGGAATACTCGGGACTGAAAGGAGTTGATAGGAGCTTTCTGGAATTGATTGCATGAAGACTGTGCCAACCATCATTGCAGACGTTTGAACAGAATTACCACAGGTACTGTATTTTAAAGAGTGGCTTTGCAGTGTCGACACCCTGTAAGTTTCGCATATGCCTAAGAAATGGCATAAGAACACACATCTGCTTTACACGAGAAATTGTTGTTTCCATACTAAGTTGCTTTATAACCAGGTTCCTGCTGCTACTTTGAAATGCAGAGGAACAAGAGTATTCATCACCCCAGCTGAACAGCAGAAACATCAGGCAACAGCTGGGAGGTGGCCTGTGCAGATTCCTAAGTGGGGCCCCATCCTCCTGGGCCTCTGGGCCCAGCATTTGGAGAATTAATTCATTGCACAAGGCCTCCTGGTGACCTGCCTCTCACCCCTTGGCCATCCTGGAGCCTGCATCCTTGATTTGGGTTCTTAGAATCTAACTTCTTGGAGACAGTTACTGAAATTTAATGGAAAGCATGCCAAAAAAATGATGTATTTGGGCCAATTCGATAGCTATCCTAAAAGACTGTGCCTGGGCATCCTTCCTGAGAAATTACATTTAGTTTCTCACAGAGCACACAAGCCCAAAGGGTCCAAATAGCCAAACTCTGCTATTGAAAACCATCCAGGGTTCTTGCTGTGCCGTTTATTGAGTGCAATTGCATTATCTAATGAATAATCAATGTTCAGCTGACACCTGAGGGTCCAAACACTAATCCTGAACTAAACTTACTGATTTGTTCTCTGTTTCTTACCTTTACCACTGAGCTTATCCTCCTAACGCTGAACCCATCTTTGGCACAGCCCTTCAGCTCACCAGTTTCAGTGGTCACATCCGGAACCGCAGATGTTAGAGTTTAGGAGGGGTGAACAACGGATCCACCTGAGACTTTAACCTGCCATTAGCTATTTTATTTTTCTCATTCATTCATTCACTCATTCATTCATTCACTCACTTATTTGACAAATATTTCTTTGACAGTGACTCTGCCCATTATGGGCCCGAGGAATGATTTTTTTAAAATTTAATTTTATGTATTTTTTTATATAGCAGGTTCTTGTTAATCATCCATTTTATACACATCACTGTATACACGTCAATCCCATTCGCCCAATTCATCACACCACCACCACCCCCACCCCCACCGCTTTCCCCCCTTGGTGTCCATACATTTGTTCTCTACATCTGTGTCTCTATTTCCGCCCTGCAAAACGGTTCATCTGTACCATTTTTCTAGGTTCCACATATATGCATTAATATACGATATTTTTTTTCTCTTTCTGACTTACTTCACTCGTATGACAGTCTCTAGATTAATCCATGTCTCTACAAATACCCAATTTCATTCCTTTTTATGGCTGAGTAATATTCCATTGTATACATGTACCACATCTTCTTTATCCATTAGTCTGTCGATGGGCATTTAGGTTGCTTCTGTGACCTGGCTATTGTAAATAGTGCTGCAGTGAACATTGGAGTGCATGTGTCTTTTTTTTTTTTTAATATTTATTTATTTTGGCTACTCTGGGTCTTATTTGCGGCACGCAGGACCTTTGTTGTGGCATGCGGGCTTCTTAGTTGTGGCATGCGAAATCTTAGTTGCAGCATGCGTGTGGGATCTAGTTCCCCAACCAGGGATCGAACCTGGGCCTCCTGCATTGGGAGTGCAGAGTCTTACCCACTGGACCACCAGGGAAGTCACTCATGTGTCTTTTTGAATTATGGTTTTCTCTGGGTATATGCCCAGTGGTGGAATTGCTGGGTCACACGGTAATTCTATTTTTAGTTTTTTAAGGAACCTCCATGCTGTTCTCCATAGTGGCTGTATCAATTTACATTCCCACCAACAGTGCAAGCGGGTTCCCTTTTCTCCACACCTTCTCCAGCATTTGTTGTCTGTAGATTTTCTGATGATGCCCATCCTAACTGGTGTGAGGTGATACCTCATTGTAGTTTTGATTTGCATTTCTCTATTAATTAGTGATGTTGATCAGCTTTTCATGTGCTTCTTGTCCATATGTATGTCTTCTTTGGAGAAATGTCTATTTAGGTCTTCTGCCCATTTTTTGATTGGGTTGTTTATTTTTTTAAAATTGAGCTGCATAAGCTGTTTATATATTTTGGAGACTAATCCTTTGTCCATTGATTCATTTGCAAATATTTTCTCCCATTCTGGGGGTTGTCTTTTCGTCTTGTTTGTAGTTTCCTTTGCTTTGCAAAAGCTTTTAAGTTACATTAGGTGCGATTTGTTTATTATTGTTTTTATTTCCATTACTCTAGGAGGTGGATCAAAAAAGATCTTGCTGTGATTTATGTCAAAGAGTGTTCTTCCTATGTTTTCCTCTAAGAGTTTTACAGTGTCCGGTCTTACATTTAGGTCTCTAATCATTTTGAGTTTATTTTTGTGTATGGTGTTAGGGAGTGTTCTAATTTCATTCTTTTACATGTAGCTGTCCAGTTTTCCCAGCACCACTTATTGAGGAGACTGTCTTTTCACCATTGTATATCCTTGCCCCCTTGTCATATATTAGTTGACCATAGGTGCGTGGGTTTATCTCTGGGCTTTCTATCCTGTTCCATTGATCTATATTTCTGTTTTTGTGCCAGTACCATATTGTCTTCATTACTGTAGTTTTGTAGTATAGTCTGAAGTCAGGGAATCTGATTCCTCCAGCTCCATTTTTTCCCCTCAATACTGCTTTGGCTATTTGGGATCTTTTGTGTCTCCATACAAATTTTAAGATTTTTTGCTCTAGTTCTGTAAAAAATGCCAGTGGTAATTTGATAGGGATTGCATTGAATCTGTAGATTGCTTTGGGTAGTATAGTCATTTTCACAATATTGATTCTTCCAATCCAAGAACATGGTATATCTCTCCATCTGTTGGTATCATCTTTAATTTCTTTCATCAGTGTCTTATAGTTTTCTGCATACAGGTCTTTTGTCTCCCTAGGTAAGTTTGTTCCTAGGAATTTTATTCTTTTTATTGCAATGGTAAATGGGAGTGTTTCCTTAATTTCTCTTTCAGATTTTTCATCATTAGTGTATAGGAATGCAAGAGATTTCTGTGCATTAATTTTGTATCCTGCAACTTCACCAAATTCATTGATTAGCTCTAGTAGTTTGCTGGTGACATCTTTAGGATTCTCTATGTATAGTATCATGTCGTCTGCAAACAGGGACAGTTTTACTTCTTCTTTTCTAATTTGTATTCTTTTATTTCTTTTTCTCCTCTGATTGCCATGGCTGGGACTTCCAAAACAATGTTGAATAATAGTGGTGAGAGTGGACATCCTTGTCTTGTTCCTGATCATAGAGGAAATGCTTTCTGTTTTTCACCATTGAGAATGATGTTTGCTGTGTGTTTGTCATATATGGCCTTTATTATGTTGAGGTAGGTTCCCTCTAGGCCCACTTTCTGGAGAGTTTTTATCATAAATGGTGTTGAATTTTGTCAGAAGCTTTCTCTGCATCTATTGAGATGATCATATGGTGTCTCTCCTTCAGTTTGTTAATATGGTTTATCACATTGATTGATTTGCATATATTGAAGAATCCTTGCATCCCTGGGATAAATCCCACTTGATCACGGTGTATGATCCTCTTAATGTGTTGGATTCTGTTTGCTAGTATTTTGTTGAGGATTTTTGCATCTATGTTCATCAGTGATATTGGTCTGTAATTTTCTTTTTTTGTAGTATCTTTGTCTGGTTTTGGTATCACGGTGATGGTGGCCTCATAGAATGAGTTTGAGAGTGGTCCTTCCTCTGCAATTTTTTGGAAGAGTTTGAGAAGGAAGGGTGTTAGCTCTTCTCTAAATCTTTGATAGAATTCACCTGTGAAGCCACCTGGTGCTGGACTTTGGTTGGTTGGAAGATTGTTAATCACAGTTTCAATTTCATTACTTGTGATTGGTCTGTTCATATTTTCTATGTCTTCCTGGTTCAGTCTTGGAAGGTTATAGCTTTCTAAGAATTTGTCCATTTCTTCCAGGTTGTCCATTTTATTGGCATAGAGTTGTTTGTAGTGGTCTCTTAGGATGCTTTGTATTTCTGAGGTGTCTGTTGTAAATTCTCCTTTTTCAATTCTAATTTTATTGATTTGAGTCCTCTCCCTCTTTTTCTTGATGAGTCTGGCCAATGGTTTATCGATTTTGTTTATCTTCTCAAAGAACCAGCTTTTAGTTTTATTGATCTTTGCTATTGTTTTCTTTGTTTCTTTTTCATTTATTTCTGCTCTGATCTTTATGATTTCTTTCCTTCTGCTAACTTTGGGTTTTGTTTGTTCTTCTTTCTCTAGTTCCTTTAGGTGTAAGGTTAGATTGTTCATTTGAGGTTTTTCTGTTTCTTGAGGTAGGCTTGTATAACTGTAAACTTCCCTCTTAGAACTGCTTTTGCTGCATCCCATAGGTTTTTTTTTTTTTTTTTTTTTTTTTTTTT
>NW_021703785.1:49825051-49831618 GCF_005190385.1 Monodon monoceros | reverse complement strand
TTTTTTTTTTTTTTTTTTTTTTGCTGTATGCGGACCTCTCACTGTTGTGGCCTCTCCCGTTGCGGAGCACAGGCTCTGGACGCGCAGGCTCAGCAGCCATGGCTTATGGGCCCAGCCGCTCTGCAGCACGTGGGATCATCCCAGACCAAGGCACGAACCCATGTCCCCTGCATCGGCAGGCAGACTCTCAACCACTGCGCCACCAGGGAAGCCCTCCCATAGGTTTTTGATCATCGTTTTTTCATTGTCATTTGTCTCTAGGTATTTTTTGATTTTCTCTTTGATTTTTTCAGTGATTTCTTGGTTATTTAGTAACGTACTGTTTAGCCTCCATGTGTTTGTGTTTCTTACAGGTTTTTTCCCTGTAATTGATTTCTTTTTAACATCTTTATTGGAGTATAATTGCTTTACAATGGTGTGTTAGTTTCTGCTTTATAACAAAGTGAATCAGTTATACATATACATATTTCCCCATAACCCTTCCTTCTTGAGTGTCCCTCCCTCCCGTTCTCCCTATCCCACCCCTTTAGGTGGTCACAAAGCACTGAGCTGATCTCCCTGTGCTATGTGGCTTCTTCCCTCTAGCTATCGGTTTTACATTTGGTAGTGTATATATGTCCCTGTAATAGATTTCTAATCTCATAGAATTGTGGTCAGAAAAGATGCTTGATATGATTTCAATTTTCTTAAATTTACTGAGGCTTGATTTGTGACCCAAGATGTGATCTATCCTGGAGAATGTTCCATGTGCACTTGAGAAGAAAGTGTAATCTGCTGTTTTTGGATGGAATGTCCTATAAATATCAATGAAATCTGGTCTATTGTGTCATTTAAAGCTTGTGTTTCCTTATTAATTTTCTGTTTGGATGATCTGTCCATTAGTGTAAGTGAGGTGTTAAAGTCCCCCACTATTACTGTGCTACTGTCAATTTCCTCTTCTATAGCTGTTAGCAGTTGCTTTATGTATTGAGGTGCTCCTATGTTGGGTGCATATATATTTATAATTGTTATATCTTCTTCTTGGATTGATCCCTTGATCATTATGTAGTGTCCTTCCTTATCTCTTGTAACATTCTTTATTTTAAAGTCTATGTTATCTGATATGAGTATTGCTACTCCAGCTTTCTTTTGGTTTCCATTTGCATGGAACATCTTTTTCCATCCCTTCACTTTCAGTCTGTATGTGTCCCTAGGTCTGAAGTGGGTCTCTTGTAGACAGCATATATATGGGTCTTGTTTTTGTATCCATTCAGCAAGCCTGTGTCTTTTGGTTGGAGCATTTAATCCATTCACGTTTAAGGTAATTATTGATACGTATGTTCCTATTATCATTTTCATAGTTGTTTTGGGTTTTTTTTGTAGGTCCTTTTCTTCTCTTGTGTTTCCCGCTTAGAGAAGTTCCTTTAGCATTTGTTGTAGAACTGGTTTGGTGGTGCTGAATTCTCTTAGCTGTTGCTTGTGTGTAAAGCTTTTGATTTCTCCATCAAATCTGAATGAGATCCTTTCTGGGTAGAGTAATCTTGGTTGTAGGTTCTTCCCTTTCATCACTTTAAGTTTATCATGCCACTCCCTTCTGGTTTGTAGAGTTTCTGCTGAGAAATCAGCTGTTAACCTTATGGGAGTTCCCTTGTATGTTATTTGTCATTTTTCCCTTGTTGCTTTCAATAAGTTTTCTTTGTCTTTAATTTTTGTCATTTTGATTACTATGTGTCTCGGCATGTTTCTCCTTGGGTTTATCCTGTATGGGACTCTCTGCACTTCCTGGACTTGGGTGGCTATTTCCTTTCCCATGTTAGGGAAGTTTTTGACTATAATCTCTTCAAATATTTTCTCAGGTCCTTTCTCTCTCTCTTCTCCTTCTGGGACCCTTATAATGCAAATGTTGTTGTGTTAAATGTTGTCCCAGAGTTCTCTTAGGCTGTCTTCACTTCTTTTCATTCTTTTTTCTTTATTCTGTTCCGCAGCAGTGAATTCCACCATTCTGTCTTCCAGGTCACTTATCCATTCTTCTGCCTCGGTTATTCTGCTATTGATTCCTTCTAGTGTATTTTTCATTTCAGTTATTGTGTTGTTCATCTCTGTTTGTTTGTTCTTTAATTCTTCTAGATCTTTGTTAAACATTTCTTGCATCTCCTCAATCTTTGCCTCCATTCTTTTTCCAAATGGAGATCGGAATCATCTTCACTATCATTATTCTGAATTCTTCTTCTGGAAGCTTGCCTATCTCCAATTCATTTACTTGTTTTTCTGGGGTTTTATCTTGTTCCTTCATCTGGTTCATGGCCATCTGCCTTTTCATTTTGTCTATCTTTCTGTGAATGTGGTTTTTGTTCCACAGGCTGCAGGATTGTAGTTTTGCTTGCTTCTGCTCTCTGCCCTCTGATGGATGAGGGTATCTAAGAGGCTTGTGTAAATTTCCTGATGGGAGGGACTGGTGGTGGGTAGAGCTGGCTGTTGCTCTGGTGGGCAGAGCTCAGTAAAACTTTAATCTTCTTGCCTGCTGTTGGGTGGGGCTGGGTTCCCTCCCTGTTGGTTGTTTGGCCTGAGTCAACCCAACACTGGAGCTTACTCAGGCTCTTTTGTGGGGCTAATGGTGAACTCTGGGAGGGCTCGCTCCAAGGAGTACTTCCCAGAACTTCTGCTGCCAGTGTCCTTGTCCTCACGGTGAGACACAGCCACCCCCCGCCTCTGCAGGAGACCCTCCAACACTAGCAGGTAGGTCTGGTTCAGTCTCCCCTGGGGTCACTGCTCCTTTCCCTGGGTCCCGATGTGCACACTACTGTGTGTGCCCTCCAAGAGTGGAGTCTCTGTTCCCCACTCCTGCCGAAGTCCTGCAATCAAATCCCACTAGACTTCAAAGTCTGATTCTCTAGGAATTCCTCCTCCCGTTGCCAGACCCCCAGGTTGAGAAGCCTGATGTGGGGCTCAGAACCTTCACTCCAGTGGGTGGACTACTGTGGTATAAGTGTTCTCCAGTTTGTGAGTCACCCACCCAGCAGTTATGGGATTTGATTTTACTGTGATTGCACCCCTCCTACCATCTCACTGTGGCTTCTCCTTTGTCTTTGGATGTGGGGTATCTTTTTTGGTGAGTTCCAGTGTCTTCCTGTCCATGATTGTTCATCAGTTAGTTGTGATTCTGCTGTTCTCGCAAGAGGGAGTGAAAGCACGTCCTTCTACTTTGCCGTCTTGAACCAATCCCGAGGAAAGATCTTGGTTCTGTCCCTGGCTCCAGGAGTTTGTGGTTGTTTCAAATCCCAGGATGTGGCGGTGACTCACCTCGACTTTAGACTTTCTCTCCCGGCATCTCAGTTGCTGGAATGGACCACGTCTCTGATTTCTCAGAGCCTGGGGATTCAGGTTTGTCAAGGCTTGGTTCTCCTGGGTATGGAAAGTTTCTCTGTGCGTTTAGTGACGTTGCACTGCCTGTAGGTGGCGAAATCAAGTGTGTGGATTCCGTACTAGAGAAGACAGTCTTTCATCTTTCACCTTGTAGAGGTCCGGCACGGTATGTCAGAGCCCCCAGAGGGTAAGGACCATATCTGATTCATCTTTGCATTCTCAGCTTCAGTTACAAAGCCGAGCATGTAGTAGGAGCTTTCAAAATGAACAGAGTGTGAACAGCTCTATCTGCTCAAAGCATATATTTCATTCCAGGATCAATAGGGTCAGCGTCCCAGATGAAGAGACGCTTTAGTGTTCCAGCACATCGTTGGCTTCTGAAATGGAGACGGGAAAGAGCGAGTCATCAGCTCCCCATGTATGCAGCCAGGCTGGATGTGGTCGGACTTGCCACACAGCACAGCTCATGTTCTCTGTTCTGCGGAAAGTCGTGGGTGAGGTGTGGACTCTTAACTGCAGGTGGCAGTTGGCAAGAACTGGTCTCATGCTGAGACTGATCAGAAGTTTGGGGACAAAAATGGTCACTGGGGTGGAATCCCTTCTACACATCTCCCTCCGGAACCAGGATTTTACTTGTTCGAAAAATAGCATATGAGATTCTGTTCTGGTTATTGAGCATATAATTGTGTAAAACAGGCAAAAATCCATGCCTTCGTGGGGCATTTCATAGGGCGTTTGTGCCAGGGTGTATATGTATGATCAGTAAAATAAGTGCTTATAGAGTACATTAGAAAGTGACAAATGCATCAAGCAGGGAAGGGGATGAGGATGCTGGGGTGGGGGCTATTTTCAATAGGGAGGGAAGTCTAATGGAAAAGGTCACATTGGAGGAAAAGATCTGAAGCTGGTGAGGGAACTAGCCATGTGGATTTCTGGGGGAAGAATAGTCCAGACAGAGGGAACAGGAATGGTGAAGCCCGAAGCGGGTTGTGCCTGCTGTTCAGGGGTCATCAAGGGGACCAGTGTGGCCAGAGGGGAGGGAGGCAGACTAGGCAGGGCCTTTTAGGGAAGGGGAGAAGCAAAGTATCATCCACACATCTCTCTGTACTCCGCACTTACCAAATCTCTTCAGCTCGTTTGAGGGCCTACACAGGTCAGTCGTCAGGGAATCTGAATCAAAATCTGCCTCAAAAGAAAAAAAGGCAGTCACTGGCCAAAGACGAGGATAGAACACTGAGATTGCTCTGCTCTGAGTCTGGTGCTGCATGGGTCAGGGGCCGAGAAGGAAGCATGGCACCTTAAATTAGGTGCCTTGGGAATTTGATAAAGGTACTATTTACAAAGAGGAGGGTAGAGTGTAGGGAGAGCAAGAAAGGACAGTGCAGTGTCCAAGGGGACAGCACCGGAGATATCACCACCCCCAGGCATGAAGGAGCATGGGAGGGAGCCGTTCCTGGCACCAGTGAGAACAGCTGTGTGGAGAGTCCCCTTCGGCTGAGCGTAGGGTTAGTCTGCAGTGACCCACACAAGAGAGTGGAAGTAACACAAGCCCACCCTCATTCTCTTCTTTCCTTCTGGTGCTTCCCAAGGGCTGACTTCCACTGGAAACCAGAGGGCAAGGGACCTCGTTGATGTAGTCTCCATGGGAAAGAACTGCTGTTCACAGAGATGGGTGGAGGGGGATGCAGAGTGGATCCGAAGGAGTGAATGGAAGACATCTGGCACAGACACAGAGGGCTAGAGAGAGAGAAGGGGAGACACGGGATGGTGTAGAAAGAGAGCCTGAGAAACCACAGCCTCTTTGCCGAAGCAAGGTGGCCTGTTCAGGATGCTGCTCAGAAGCCAGGCTGCCTGAGGTAGTCCCACTCCTGCCCCGGGAGGACCACCCACTGTCAGCTGTCAGCTCCCTTTGGATTGATGCTGAGCCGTGGAGCGTGACTGTCCAGGGCCCCCAGCTGCCCGTTATTTATAAACAACAACCAGGGCACTTGTTTGTGCCCACAATGGGAGGTGGAAGACTTACACCCCCTTTTAAAAGTTAACTTAATGTTTAAAGGTAAAAATTGTGTGTATTTAAGGTGTACAGCGTGACGATTTGATATGCATATACACGGTGAAATGATTACCGCAGTCAAGCCTATTTACTTATCATCTCCTCACATAGTTATCTTTTTGTTTTGTCTTTTTTGTGGTGAAAGCAACTGAAACTACTCTCTTAGCAAATTTCCAGTATTCAATACTGTGTTATTAACTATACTGGTTCTGCTGTGCACTAGATATCGAGGCTTATTGAGGGGTGTTGCTGGCATGAAGGCAGAGCCTTATTCCCAGTCATGGTGGGACCAGACCCAGCCTGTCCAGGAGGGCTGCAGTTGACTACGCTGTTTCAGTTAACATGATATAACCTCGAACATTCCAGAGGCAGGACAGCAGAGCCTCAGAGCTGCAGGTGCTGGAGGATATATTTATTAAAATAAATTTATTTATTTATTACTTTTAATTTTTGGCTGTATTGGGTCTTTGTTGCTGCACGCTGGCTTTCTGTAGTTGCGGCGAGCGGGAGCTACTCTTCGTTGCCGTGTGCGGGCTTCTCATTGTGGTGGCCTCTCGTTGCGGAGCACGGGCTCTAGGCACTCAGGCTCAGGCTTCAGTAGTTGTGGCACGTGGGCTCAGTAGTTGTGGCACGCGGGCTCGTAGTTGTGGCACGCAGGCTCAGTAGTTGTGACTCGCGGGCCTTAGAGCGCAGGCGCAGTAGTTGTGGTGCATGGGGCTTAGTTGCTCCGCGGCATGTGGGATCTTCCCGGACCAGGGCTTGAGCCCGTGTCCCCTGCATTAGCAGGTGGATTCTTAACCACTGTGCCACCAGGGAAGTCCCTGGAGGATTTACAGTTCCCTACAAACTGTCAGTGGCATTAGGTATTGGGCAACGTCTCAATAGCCGTGGATTTGTTTTCTTTGGTTACAGCTCTGACTTTGAAATTGATGATATGGATGACTGGGAATGTTTCAAATTGCATTACTCCAGGTAGAGCCCCAAATCATTACTATAGCCTGCTGGGCAGTGCGGAACCTGCCCCCTGCCTGCCTCGCCCCATTCATCTTGTGGCTCTCCCCTTGTTCTCTGTGCCCTTGCCACCCTGGATCCTTATTTCAGGGCCTCCAAGGGCCACATTCCTTTCCACCTCTTGCCCTGCCCCTCTGATTCCCTCTGTCTCCTGTAGCCAC
>NW_021703785.1:49635051-49822551 GCF_005190385.1 Monodon monoceros | reverse complement strand
TGTAGTAAAAGCACTTAACATAAAGTTTATCCCCTTAGCAAAATTTTAAGCATACATTACAGTGTTGCTGGTCGCAGGCCTTGGGTCGTACAGCAGATTTCCAGAACTTCTTCATGTTGGATAACTGAAATTTGCACCCTTTGGTCAACATCTCCTCGTTGCCTCCTCCCCCCAGGCCCTGGAAACCACCATTCTCCTCTTTGCTTCTATGTGTTTGATGAGCGATTTCTTTTATTTTATTTCAAAATATTTATTTATTTATTTGGCTGCATCAGGTCCTAGTTGCATCATGCAGGCTCTAGTTTCCTGACCAGGGGTGGAACCCAGGCCCCCTGCTTTGGGAGTGCGGAGTCCTAACCACTGGACCACTAACGATGTCCCAAGTTCTTTTATTTTTGCTTCAAGTTTTGAGTTAATGTTTAGTCATCGTGATAACGTTATTCCTCCTAGGTTACATTGACCAGCTCCAGGGCTTAGCTTCTAAGAATCAATGAAGAACCTCTCTGTCCTTTCCTGCTATGCTGACTCCTGGGAATGCTCCATGCCCTGATCACTGTCTGGCACAGGCCTGTTTTTCCCAAGCCTGTGGTAGAAAATTCTGAGATTTACAGTAGTTGACACAATAATATACAATAGATTAGAAGATAACATATCATACCATGTACATAATTTTAATACACTGTAATAGAACATAATAGGAGATATATTTTATATGTTATACATATTTATATGTAATAAACAGTAGAATACATGACTATATACAGTAGAAGATAAAACACTAAGTTCTATTGTTATTTATCTCAGAGAGTATGTGAAAGGAGGTTCTGATAAATTGAAGATTGTGGTAAACTGAAAGCTGGAATCAGGTCTGGACGCCTACCTCAGCTCAGCAAGCCGTGGTCTGTATGTGTGACTTAAGGAGGTGGTGGTAGAGATTTCTACTCCACAGTTCAAATTCCATAGCCTGTAATTTAATCATGAGCTAGGTTTTTTGTTTTTGTTTTTTTTGGTCTCAAGTCTTCTTAGGAACCATCAGCAAAATCCAAACATCCTGGACAGGCGTCAGACTTAGTTTGTATTAGGTGAGCCTGTAATTGTCAGGTGCTGGAGTCCCATGTCCCACTTCTCACTCCTACACACTTTCCCCTTTTTAGTCCTCATATACTACTTCAAACCTGATAATTCTTACTCCCTAATTCTCACATGACAAATTTAATCATCTTACAACAGTATAATCCCATTTACCTTTCTCCCAACCTTTGTCCTATTTTGCCATCTCTTCTACTGCTACATAAATTGTAAATACCACCTCACAGTACAACTATGCTTGAAATAGTTTTTTTTCTTCCTCCCTCCCTCCCTCCCTTCCTTCCTTCTTCCTTCCTTCCTTTCTCAGGTCTTAGATGTGGCACGAAGTCTCCAGAGCACGTGGGCTCACTAGTTGCAGCACTTGGGCTCATTAGTTGTGGTGTGCAGGCTTAGCTGCCCTGCGGCATGTGGGATGCTAGTTCCCCGACCAGGGATCAGACTTGCGCCCCCTGCACTGGAAGACAGATTCTCAACCACTGGACCACAAGGAAGTCCCGAAATAGTTTTCTATTAAGGAAATTATGGGAAGAAAATAAAGGAGCGTTTCATGTTTACCCACTTACCAATTCTAGTGCTCTTCATTCCTTCTAATAGATCCAAGTTTCCATCTGCTATCATTTCCCAAGACTACGGAACATCTTCTGGTGTTTCTTTTAGTGTAAGTGTGCTGGCTACAAATTCTCTCAGCTTTCTTTTATCTGAAAATGTCTTTCTTCACTCTGGAAGGATATTTTTGCCTGATACAAAATTTGGGGTTGATCATCTTTTCTTTTCAGTGTTTAAAGATGTGATTCCACTGTCTTCTGGCCTCCATTCTTCTTTTTCTTCCTTGCCTCCTCCCTTTTATCTGATGATAACTCAGCCATCATTTATATTATTGTTTCCCTGTTTGTCGGGTCTTTTATTCTCTGACCATTCTCAAAGTTTTCTCTTTATCCTTGATTTTCAACAGTTTGACTATGAAATATAGGCAGACCTCGGAGATACTGCAGGTTTGTTTCTAGACCACTGCAATAAAGTGAATAACACAGTAAAGAGAGTTACTTGAATTTTTTGGTTTCCCGGTGCATGTAGAAGTTATATTTACACTACATTTTAGCCTGTTAAGTGGCAATAGCTTTATGCCTAAAAAACAACGTACATACCTTAATTAAAAAATGCTTTATTGCTAAAAATTGCTAACCATCATCTGAGCCTTCAGTACATCATAATCTTTTTGCTGGTGGAGGGTCTTGCTTCTGTGTTGGTGGCTGCTGACTGATCAGGATGGTGGTTACTGAAAGTTGGGGTGGCCGTGGTCATTTCTTAAAAGAAGACCACAGTGAAGCTGGCTGCATTGATTGACTCTTCCTTTCATGAATGATTTCTCTATAGCATGCAGTGCTGTGTGATAGCATTTGACCCACAGTAGAACTTCTTTCAAAATTGGAGTCAAGCATCTCAGACCCTGCTGCTGCTTTATCAACTAAGTGGCTGTTATTAATGTCTAAAACAGGCTTTTATGCAAGAATGTTTTTTAAAAGGGTTTGCTCAAGCTGGCTCATTCTGCTCCTTCAGAAGCGTCACCAAGTGCAGGATGTGTTTGATTATCTGCTTGAGGATGTGAGGCATATGGTCCACGCTGGACCGAGGCTGTGGCATCTACACAGCTCGCGTATCCGCCTCCGGATCCAGTGCTGGCTGCTTATATTCGCTGATACAGCCCTGCGTGGTCAGAGCCCAGACTACAATAGACGGGTTTGGTCGGACTCTGGCACACATCTCCCTGTACCATATCATATAAGTTACAGGTGCACGATATAGTGATTCACAATTTGTAAAGGTTATACTCTATTTATAGTTATTGTAAAACATTAGCTATATGTCCCGTGTTGTACAATATATTCTTGATATAATGTCTGGGATTTGATTCAAAATAATCAAATATAGAGATGAGGGTGGGAGAGGGTGGGGTATAGGTGAGACCAGACTGACCACGAGATGATAATTATTGAAACTAGATTATGAGTACATGAGGGTGTATTCTATGAGTTTTTCTACTTTTGTATATTTGACATCTTCAAATTAAAATTAAAATAAAACAAAACAAAGTGATCAGAGTTATGAAGCTGGGAGGAGTATTGGTGAAGTTGGGAAAAGTGCCCAGTTTTCTCTCTGTTGGGTTCTCTACTGAAGGCCAGGTGGCCCTCTCCATGCAGTTCCCCTTTCTGGGTTTTTTTTTTTTTAGTTGAAATATATTTGCTGGAATGATTTCTAGAGGCGTTTTGCGCTGTTCCCCTTTCCACACTGCCTCCCTGGCCAGCTCTACCTGCCTGGAGCCTCCCTGAATCTTGCTGGCACTCAGCTGCTTCCTTCCATCTAACTGTGGACTCCGTAATTGAGCCCAAGAGAGGAACATGTTCCCACGGCCTAAGGACTTGCAGAAGTAGAGAGACTTTTCTACATGTTAGAAAAAGAAAAAAAAAAAAAAGAAAGAAGAAAAACACACTCACTTTCCTATTTTCTGATTTCTTTTCTCATTTATTCAGCACATCCTTTTAGGTGCCAGCTGTGTGCCAAGTTTTGTGTTAAGTGTTGACTGGGGCTTCAAAGGTGATGATTCCTCAAGGATCTACAGCCTGGCAGGGGAAGAGAGACACATAAACAGAGTAAGAAGGTCACAAGGACCATGCTACATGTTTGTACTGGGACCAGGGGGCACACGGAAAAAGTGGACAACCATTACTATTTTCTCTCTCCTTGGGTTTGGGTTTTAATACTGTTCTTGCTATTATGCACAATCTAGTCTTTCTGAATCTCAATTTCTCTCTTTTTTTTTTTTTTTTTTTTTTTGCGGTATGCGGGCCTCTCACTGTTGTGGCCTCTCCCGTTGCGGAGCATAGGCTCTGGACGCACAGGCTCAGCGGCCATGGCTCATGGGCCCAGCCTCTCCATGGGATCTTCCCAGACCGGGGCCCGACCCCGTGTTGCCTGCATCGGCAGGCAGACTCTCAACCACTGCGCCACCAGGGAAGCCCAATTTTCTCATTTTTGTATAAGGCTAAGTATATGTACTTGCAGTTTTTTCTTTTTATTAATTTATTTTTATTCATTTATTTTTGGCTGTGTTGGTGCGCACGGGCTTTCTCTAGTTGCGGCAAGCAAGGGCTGCTCTTTATTGCGGTGCGCAGGCTTCTCATTGCAGGTGGCTTCTCTTGTTGCAGAGCACGGGCTCTAGGCACGCGGGCTTCAGTAGTTGTGGCATATAGGCTCAGTCGTTGTGGCTCGCGGGCTCTAGAGCATAGGCTCAGTAGTTGTGGCGCACAGGCTTAGTTGTTCCGAGGCATGTAGGATCTTCCCGGACCAGGGCTGGAACCCGTGTCCCCTGCATTGGCAGGTGGATTCTTAACCACTGTGCCACCAGGGAAGCCCTGTACTTGCAGTTTTTAAGATGGTCACACTAAAAAAAAAAGTCTGAAGGGACTTTGCAAACCGTAGGGACTCATGACAATGATTATCATCTTTCCTTCTTCCCAGGCACACCAACGATAACCATGGACTGGCTTTTCCCAGGCGACAGTCAAGTGGTCATGGTCACCAGCACGCTCAGCCGCCTTAAGGTAAGCTGGGGGCTGCAGCCATTTCCAGGGAAGATGCATAAGTAAGAGGAAACTTCTTTTTTCCATGTAGGTAATAAATCTTCTGTCTATTGACTTTTAAAAGTGTAGAACCAAATGTTCCTTTTGTCTTTTTAATATAAACCACCACCTTAACATTTGTTTTGCTTTACAGTTTACAAAGTCCTTCTAAAGTCATAAATCACTGGTGTCTCATGATAGCTCTTTGACTTAGTAGAATAGATTTCACTTTGACCCTCATTTACAGGTGTGGAAAATGTGGCCTGAGAAGTTAAATATATTTGCCCAAGATTCATAGCTAGTAGCGGCAGAGCCCGGGACTGAATTCTGGTCTTCTCTTTCCTAATCTTTAAAATGAACACCTCCTCCCTGTAATTTTCTGTAGCAGGCCAGGCTCCCCTTTGATGTCTTTAAAAGAAAGTTTCACTGTCTGACTCACTTCACTCAGTATGACAATCTCTATGTCCACCCATGTTGCTGCAAATGGAATTATTTCGTTCTTTTTTTATGGCTGAGTAATAAAAGAAAAACAAATAGCATGTGATATCGCCTATGTGTGGAATCTAAAAAAAATGGTACAAATGAACTTATCTACAAAACAGAAACAGAGTCACAGATGTAGAAAACAAACTTATGGTTACCAGGGGGAAAAAAGGGGGAGGGATAAATTGGGAGACTGGGATTGACATATACACACTACTATATATAAAATAAATAACTAATAAGGACCTACTGTATAGCACAGGGAACTCTATTCAATGCTCTGTAATGACCTATACGGGAGAAGAATCTGAAAGAGTGTATATATATATATATATATATATATATATATATATATATGTACAACTGAATTACTTTGCTGTATACCTGAAACCAATACAACATTGTAAGTCAAGTATACTCCAAAAAATTCTTTTTTAATATTTCAAAATATATTTTTTAAATGTTTAGGAAATTCCTTTTATTTGGACTTATCATGGCCATCTGAAACCCCCCAGCCCCTTGTGCGGTCACAATAAATCAAACAAATAAATAACCGTCTCCATTGTTTTGTGGATTATTTCCCCATGAGGCAGATGTTTACTTTTTCCAAATGAAAGCTCATTGTTGTCAGGAATATTTAAGAGGCTTAACCTGTCTCCTCTGGCATATGGCGCTGGCTTTTCATGATGAGGCTGGTTGTGTGCAGCAGCAGTTGAAATTGCAAGCCTCTCTCTGAAACTTCAGCAGTTAGAACCGCAGAATGTCACTGCTGCCCTAGGTGGGGGCTTGTCTGGGACTCTTCCACCGTGAAAGGGAAAAAAAAGAAAGGCTGTTTCCTTTGGTAGCAAATACTCATATTTTAATGGGTATGATGTCATGAATTATTAAACTATCTTAACTTCAAAGCCCAGCTGAAAGAACACAGAGTGAAGAATGACCTTGAGACTCTTGAAAAATGGGATTGTTGGCTGTGCCTGCAGACTCAAAGATGGATTTCTCCTTTAGTTTATATTTATGCAACTGTGACACTTGGTCCTTTGTTCTCAGAGAAATCCTCTGTGCAGCCGTGTGGAGAAAGTTATTACATTCTAGTGCAGAAGAGCTGTAAAGTTTCTTTCCTCGTGTCTCCTGAAAACTAGAGGGCCAGGCGATCCTTGTGCTGGGGGGGGATGGCCCTGAGGAATGAGATGCTGAATCTTTCAGAAGACGAAAGGAAACAGACAGGCATTGTGCTTTAAAAAAAAAGAGCCTAACATGAGGTTTTTATAAGGAATTTGTGCCTAACCCAGTCCCGTCACAATGCTCTCTTGTTTTGGCTGTAAGGTGAATCAAAGGAAATTAGGGTCCAGGAGGACGAAGATGATCTGTCGGTCCCACTGTAGTGTGACCACGTGACGTGCCCGCCAGCAACTCCGCATAACTAGCGCTGCTGCCCATGGAGCTCATGACGTGATGCAGGATAGGGTCTTTCAAAGCTTTGGGTTTAGCCATTCCTAGCTCATTCTCTGGCCACAGGTTGCTGGGCAAAACCACCGATGCTAAGAGTGGGATGAAGTGTCCTTGAGTCTTCCAACGGGTGCTGTGAAGCTGTGTCTACACCCACAGAGACTGGTGACTCAAGTCTCCTTCTCTTTCATCTTTGTAACAGGAGTTCAGTTAACAGTCTTTGTAGACAGGGAAGAAGTATTAGTGGGGAGGGCGGTGGAACCAGTATTTATTGAGAATCTATTAAATGTTTGGTTTTGCCTCATTATGGTTCATCATGGAGCTGTGTGGTGTTATCCCCGTTTTACAGGGAAGAAACTGAGGCTCAACGTGTAAGATTTTCAGTACCATACAGTTTTTGACAGGGCTGGGCTTTACCTGAATCTAGATCTGCCGAAAATCAGCAAATTCGCCAATCTTACTATGAGGTTTGGGTTTGACTGACTTTTCACTTTCTTCTTGTTTGTTTGTTTGAACTCTTTGGCCATATGCTGATGTCTTCTGTTTGTTCCTCCGGATCCCCTCTCCACCCTCCTCCACTCTGCTCTGTGACCTGGTAGACTGACCTGTCTTCACTGCTTCAAGGGTTACCCTGTTCTTGCGCTTACAGTTGCGTTTGGCCAACGTGAAACACAAACAGGGCATTGGAGGGCAGATAGGTGAGAAATGAGATTGGGGTGTTGATTTCCCCAGTTTTCTCTCTGTTGGGTTCTCTACTGAAGGCCAGGTGGCCCTCTCCATGCAGTTCCCCTTTCTGGGTTTTTTTTTTTTTTTTTAGTTGAAATATATTTGCTGTACCATATCATATAAGTTACAGGTGCACGATATAGTGATTCACAATTTGTAAAGGTTATACTCTATTTATAGTTATTGTAAAACATTAGCTATATGTCCCGTGTTGTACAATATATTCTTGTAGCTTATTTTATACCTAATAATTTGTACCTCTTACATGCCTACCCCTATATCTCCCCTCTCCTTTCCCTCTCCTTACTAGTAACCATTAGTTTGTTCTCTGTATCTGTGAATCTGCTTCTTTTTTTTGTTATATTCACTGGTTTGTTGTATTTTTTAGATTCCACATATACGTGATATTGTACAGTGTTTGTCTTTCTCTGTCTGACTTATTTCACTCAGCATTTCTGGGTTTTGGTACCTGCTCCTTCCCCTTGTCCCTTCCGGCTTAGGGGTAACATTAGGTCACCAGCCCCTGGGTACTGCACAGTCCCTTGTTCTTTCCTAGATACTGCCCACACTTTTGTAAATTAGCCCCTCTATTAAGACAGTTGGATTGTTCAACATGAGTGTGCCATCTGTTACCTTCCAGGACCTTGACCGATACAGGTACACATCCTTTTAGTGCTATCATACTTAACGTTTTGCTGTTACACCCATTTTACCAGGAGGGAGATGATTTTTGTCTCCTCTTTTTTCCCTAAGGATTTCTTATTTATAACTTCCGGAAGGGCTATTTTATCATCTTTCATCTTCCTTTTGCCTTACTACTTGCTCTTTGAATTTTTTCTTTTCCCCTCAAATTGAGTCTGTAAGACCTGAAAAAGCCAGTTTCCATTCTTATTTTCCAAGACTGAGTTGTTTTGGTCTTCAGAGTCTCAGCTCTATTCTTTTATTAACATTTCTTTGTGAAACCGTCAGTTGGATTGTCTTGAGAAAACAATGCACATTTTCTAACCTTCTAGGGAAAATGATTATTGCTCCAAAGAGGAGTGGAAATAATGAAAGTATGTTCAGTAAGTAACAGTAAAGACAGTAAAAGGGGGAAAAAGGCAGGAGATTCAGAATTAGGGTCAGTTTCCTCCGTTGTTGGATTGCAGCGAGTTTTTAATGGTCATAAAATCTTTTTCCTGTAAAATACATTTTATATTTAAACTGCAGCCATTTAAATGAGGGATTTTATGTCTGCACAGTCTTTATTGAGTATGAAGGATTTTAAAATGCTTTTGGTTTCATTATTTTTTTTTTTTTCCTTAAAATTTTTTTGAGGTTTGGAAAGCCCATCCCATGCCTCCCGGGCTCCCAGACGTGAAGATGCAGAGCTGGGGAGTGTGGCTTTCACAGTTCCTTGCTTATGCTATTTAACCTTAGACCCCTGTTATTCGGGGCCTCTGTGTCTCCTGAATAAACAGTAAATCTTTCCTGATGGTGTGGCAGCTTTACGCTGTGGATTCAGGCCTATTTTCGGAGAAGCATGAGAGAGACTTTAATGCCTTTTCCCTCCTTTTACTGGTGATTTAGCCAGAGCCTGTGTCCATCATCAGGGTACGGCTGGTGGTTCAGCCTGTGTCTGGTGGAGGGCAGGCCCGGTGCTGCAGTGGGCAGCGCTCAGATGATCAGTGTTCTGGTTCCAGGACAAGGCGGGGTTGGCCGTGGGGTTATTTCATAGCTTGGCTTGAAATGGATTCGTTCTTCTGTTGAAGGTTTATTGACTCATGTTTTCCTGAGAACTTTGTCCCTGCATATTGAAAAATTTGTGATCTACTCCTGATCCTAAGATAAGCTATCAAGACCTTGAGAGGTCCACCTTCTACCATAGGATCCTGCAAGGTGAAAGTTTGCTAGATTGATTTTAAGGCTGTTCATGGTGGGGGTGGTCTCAAGGTTCAAGGGCATGTTGACATTAGACATACCAGAAGGAAAAACTCAACTACAGAGCCATTGCCTTTTTTTCTTGGTCATTGCTGACATTGGTGGGTTGAGCTGTTGGATTTGGATTATTCTTGGTCACGAGGATGGTACAGCAGAAACAAAAACCCTAGGCTTATAGTTTAGAAGTATTTGAAATCTGCATTCATATAGGCAATTACCTGCCAAGGGAAGTAGACTATTGTTGGTGGGGATCTGACCTATAGCAGGAGATGCCTTATAATCTATAAACGTCTGCTCTTTGAGCCAGAATGAATTACCTGAAGAAGGCAGGCTCCACGTTTTAATCTTAGATTGCCAGAGCTGCATTTTCCACTGGGTTGTTACCAGCAGTTTAAAAAATCTCAATTTCCCCAGTGCATTGACCTGACCTGACTGTTCTTAGCCACAGCTTTAACTATGCTTTAAAAATAGCCTCGAAGCCAGAATAGCGGAGAAAGCATTTATTGAAACAACTATTTTTTCCCCCATAATGTCATGTAGATGTAAGTCTTTTCTGTATCTTTCCACTACAATGGCAGCATATGGTCTATTGTTACAATCAGATATTCTTGTGGGAAGTAAGAAGCCCCTGGGTGAACAGAGAGGATATTATTGTTGACTCTAAAGCTGTTGTTTCCAGCCCTGAACTAAAGTTTTGTGCAGTTTCATTTTGAACAAACTCAAACCTTTCAGGAGGCTTCAACCGATAGGCTCTGATTTTTATTTTTGATAGTGTTGACTAATGTTTACTCTGGGCTCCTGGATATTGGCTAGGAGGACTTTCCGTGGAGGAGAAAATGTGGACAAATACGGTTAGTTTACTTAGTGCTAAAGGCATTGGCTGGTAAGGAAAGGTGATGACACAGTTCCTTAAGCCAAAAAGTCATGATTTTTTTCCTCTTGAAGTATGTATATTTGAAACCTTAGGAGAGGTTTGTGAAAAAGAAGAAAGCAAAAAAGAAAAAAAGAAAAAGAAAAAAATAAGAGCAAGAGAGCTGACGGTAACAGAAAACAAAACTAATGAATTTTTACTACATGGAACGGAATAAAGAATTTCAGCGAGTAAACACATAGCGCACACATACTCGCTTGGACAAACACGCATACAAAGAAAAGAAGGAATGCGAAAGCAGAAGCATGTCGGTGTGCTTTATAAATGTGGATTTGTTTTTCGAGTTTTGAATTAATTAGATACCATGTTGAATTCCAAATGTGATAATTAAGCAAATTAATGCTGCAGTGTAGTTATTAATGAGGCAAAATATGCTAATATGCTTTTGATAAAGAGCTCTTCTTCTGTCTTACCAAGAAATTGGCAAACATCTTTTATTTGGGGCCAGACAGCTTATCTCAAGTGATGTACTAAAAAGGTTCTCAGCCGTATGCTGTGAACAAATGTTGTAAATAGGGGTTAATGTCTAAAGTTTTGATATGTATAAGCCTCGATGCGATGCATCAAGTCCCGTGACGCCCTGAGCCTGGTTTCTTCCGTGCTCTTCAATGCCAGTATGAATACAGCAAAGCCCACTGCTTGCCGGTGTCATTATTATTAAGTGACATTCAATGTGAGGCAAACAGTGGCTGCTAACTGCCCAAACTCCTGGGTTCTTTTCGGCAGACTTGGTGTCTCCTTTGGTTTTCAGATGTTCGAAACTCCTAGCCCAGGATCATTAGGGAACCCACTTAGTGGTTTGAAAGTGACGCAGCAGAATTTCTCTTTTTGACCTTAACCTTGCTATTCAGAGCTCACAGTGTATCAGGAGACCAGCGAGAGACACCATCTACCCAGGGGGAGCTGGCCATTAAAAACAAAATTTATGGAAATATGAAAAGAACTTTCCCCATGAGCATATGATTCTTTTAATCCTTTTAATCACATACTCCATGAAGGTGTAGCCTGTATAACTTTGATTCATTCCAGATATGATGTTTGCTAAATGAGTTTGGCTTTGCAGCCCCAGGCAGGACAGTTCTGATGGCTTTAAATCAGAGGAGGAAGCCCCCGAGGTGTGTTTGAGTGGGGCAGCCCAGTGGTCAGCCCTTGGCTAGTGGGCACTGTCGAGGCACGTCCTATGGCAGGAAAGAGACTGTATATCAACTGTAAAGTGTCACAGAAAGTGACTGGAACAGTTAGGAATGCATTTGACTGCAAGTTACAGAATACCTTACTAACAGTGGCTTCAGCAAATAGGGAGTTCATCCTTCTCCCATAGAAAGCAGATCAGGGTAGGCGATTCACAGCCAAAACGTGTCTCAACCATTTTGTCGGGGCTATTTCCATCTTTCCACTGCATCATCTTAGCGGGTGTCTTTTGTCTATGTGGGCACAAGATGGCTGCTGCACCTCCAGGCATGATGTCTAGGTTTCAGGCAGGAAGAAGAGGGAATGGTCAGCCAGTCTGTCCTTTTTGAAAAGTTTTCCCAGAAACCCCGTCCAAAGACCTCCATTTACATCTCATTGGTCAGAATTTTGTCACGTGGTCACTCTTAACTGGGTCAGTAGGTGAGGTTGGATCACGTAGCCGGTTTTGTTACCATTCTTTTCTTGGGCACCATGATCCTGGGGATGAAGCTGGACCCTGAGTTGACTGCCACTTCCAGGGTGCTCACATGAAAGTCTGGTTGCCTGGACGCATGGGATATGAAACGGAAGTGCAGGTGATAAAGCAATTTTACTCTCCTCAAGTTCCTTTGTATGATCGAATCGTAACATGAGTGTGATTTGAGCATATTTGAAAATAAAACACTTACGGAAAAATTTTTTTGTACAACATACTTCTAAACAAATGCCAATTACTGTATTTGGTTCTTGATTGGAAAATGCAAACCAGCAATCTGTTTCAAAGCCGAAGAAAAGCTGGCTGCTTTGAATGTACTGAATAATGGCACCGTACTGTATTGTTACGAGTAGATCAAGAGATTTTTCAAGGGTGCTTGTGAATATATTTGGTTTTCACCACGCTGGCCAACTTTGGAACTTAACCCTTGAGTAAAATGTGATTCCATTGGATATTAATTAAAAGTAACCAACGCACTAATATGTAGCAGGTACAATCGTGGACCGCAGACTCACCTATTTAAGAAATCTGGCTTGCTTTCTTTCCTCTGTCAGGTTTGTATCGCTACTGCACCAAGAGGTAGAGACTTAACTGGATTCACTTCTGAGTCTCCCCTCCCTTTCCTGGAATAGGGACTTACTTTGGGCTGGCGGGAGGAGGGGCTTTGTGTCAGGTCGCAGGAGTGGGGGGGTGCGTGCATCTGGTTCTGGGATGTCATCTACTCGTACACTTGCTAGGACGTGGTCATTCTAACTTGATAACTTGTCATTTGTTCAATTGGATCACTGCTGGGGATTTTGACTCTACCATATCCTTTCTGAGTCTGACTGTTAGCTGCTTTCAGGTCCTCCCTGGCATGTGGGCATGATGTTTGGTCCCCAGTTATTCTGGGGCCACAGGAAACTCACAAATCTGAGCCAGACCTTCTACCTTCACACTCCACCCAGCATGTCTCCTCTACTCTTCCTGAGCTGCAGGATGTGGGGACTCAGTGGTCTTAGTAGATCTTTGGGGTCTCCTAGCATGAGGCAGGGCCCTGGGGCTTTCTTGGGATGCCACGTGCAGGTTGATTTAAGCAGGGGTGAAGGACAGAGCCCTTGCAGAGGCTCAGAGATTTCTCAACCCTGACTCTTTTTTTCCTTACCCAGCTGGGGCAAACCTTATCCAGCTCTCTCTCCAGAAAAAAACTGGTTCCGAGGGATCACATTTTTTTCCAAATCTTTTGTTTATGCCCCAAGTCCTAGGCTTTTGAAACTCAAAACCCTTTTCTCTCAAACTATGGCTCTCATTCTCTTTTGTGTCAGGACTTCCCTGAGGAAACACAAACAGAATTGCTGTCTGCCTGAGTGGCAGAAAGCATGGCCACTCTGTATTGGAAATACTGGCGAGCATCAGTTAATGTTTCAAACGATTACCTATGCCTGACTCATATTCACTATAAGGAACTGGAAGAGCTGTGCCCAGATCCCCAAGGGCATCTCTCTTTGCCCCCCTGCCTGCTCCTACCACCATCTTGGCTCCTGTACCCATGAAGCTCTCGGAGAGGAGTGGGCAGACATGGCACTTCTTGATGGCAAGAGGTGAAGGGGTTTAGCGGACCAAAGGGAAGGATCCGAGATAGGATATACCAGTGCTGTAACTGGGAGAGAAATGAGGGGATTTGGCAGCCATGGAATGCTTCCCAGTCCCTCAAATTCACTACGGCAAAGAAACCAAGGCCTTAGGAAATTTTTAATTTTAATTTTTTAAAATTGTGGTGAAATATACATAACTTAAAATTTATCATTTTAAGAACCTGAAAAAGAATATGCATATACATACGTATATATGTTAACTGAATCAATTTGCTGTACACCTGAAACTAACACAACATTGTAAATCAACTATACTTTAATTTAAAAATATATAAAATTTTTTTTTATCATTTTAACCATTTTAAGTGCATGTCCTCAGTGGCATTAAGTATATTCACATTGTTGTGTAACCATCCCCATCATCTAGCTCCAGAACTTCCTCATCATCTCATATTGAAACTCTGCACCCATTAAAAATAACTTTCCATTCCATCCTCCCCTGGCCCTAGTAGCTTCTATTCTAGATTCTGTCTCTATGAATCTGACCACTGTAGTGAGCTCCAATAAATGGCACCATATAATATTTGTCCTTTTCTGTCTGACTCATTTCACTTAATGTTTTCAAGGTTCATCCATGCTGTAGAGTGTGTCAGAATGTCCTTCTAATTTTAGGGCTGGATAATATTCCACTGCATGTATATTCCACATTTTGTTTATCCGTTCATTTGTTGATAGACATCTGGGTTGTTTCCATCTTTTGGCTACTGTGAAAAGTGCTGCTGAGAATATGGGCACACACATATCTTTTCATATTTTCAGTTCTTTCGGGTATATACCCAGAAGTAGAATTGTTAGATCGTATCATGCTTAAATTTTCAAGGATCCACTCTACGGTTTTCCACAGCGGCCGCGCCATTTCACGTTCCCACCAGCAGGTGCATAAATGTTCCAGTTTCCCCACAACCTCACCAGCACTTGTTATTTTCTGTTTTTTTTCTTTTTTCTTTTCTGTAAATCCTAGCCATCCTAATGGGCGTGAAGTGTCTGTCACCTTACTGCGGTTTTGATTTGCAATATCCTAATGACGAGTGATGCTGAGCATCCTTTCATCGTGTTTATTGGCCATTTGTATATCTTCTGTTGAGTTGTATATCTTCTGCTGATGTTGAGTGAGCCTTAGAAATTTTATTCCCATACCACTCTCTTCTCCTTAATGAAATGTGGCCGTACATTGATACGTTTGCCAGAAGGAGAGGGGTAACTCAAGAGGGCTGGGCGACTCCAGGAAGGGGGACCATCAAAGTGCTCATCGCACAGAATTATGTCCAACCTCCCATCATATGAAGCCTTTCCCACTGGGCCCCACCTGCCGGTCCAGTCTGATTTTCTGCCCCTGACAAACCCAATGCTCCAGCACATTAATTTCCCTGCGGGTCCACAGATGCACTAATGGGGGAAATGGGTAAGTTATCTGCCAATTATAATTCATTGTGCGTAAGTGCCAAGATGTAAGTAAAGAGGGTGAAGAAGATCATCTTCTTGAGCTGAGGGCTGAGTCAGTATTTATGTGTTATTGTGAACATTCTCATCTTCTGCACATCAGATTCGAGCTTGTAGTTTACTACTTTTTTATCCCTTTACAGAACTGTTTGTAAACAGCCATTGGCTTCCAGAATGTACGGTTTCTTCTCACAACAAGCAGCATTCCAACTGGGAGATGGCTTCCCTTACACTGGGATATTTGAGGGCTGTCTGAAGACTGCAGTTCAGACTGCCTGTATTCAGGCGGGCATGTGGGTGCATCTGGGGACTTGTGGGCCTAGCCCTGCCCTGACTGGGCTTCCTGGGTGTGTGAGTGTTTGTGTGGGGATGGCCATGAAGAGTTATGGAACATCCACTGTCGATTCTGGCCTCGTGCACTGAATGTGGCACAAAGCAAGAGCTCAATAAATGTGTCTGGTTTTATTGGACTCTATGTATCATGGAGGGTAATTTATCTCCTTTACCAACAATGAGTCACAGTGTAGGGTAGGTGGGAGTAGAGTCCTTCTAAAGGTGAATCAACATATTAAATTTGATTCAGAAGAAGCATATGGCAAAGCATTTGTCTTTTGCTCTTTTGAAAAACAGGTTGTTTACCTGGGTTTTTGGTAGTCCTAGAGGAAGGTAAAAATGGGTCCTACTGAAAAAGTTAAAGGAAACTAGTGCAGAAGCAGGAAACCTGAGGGAGAGGTGACGAAGAGGCCAGATCGATTGTTACAGGGAGAGATTTACACTTGAATGCAGGGTTTAACTAGGGAGCAGTGAAGGGACCCTTCTGGGGATTACTGTGAAGGAAGAATCAACATAATATGGATTTTGACTGGGTAGGGAATGGAAAAAAAGAAAAAGGATTTGAGATATTGGTTTTAGGATTTAGAAGGGAGGATTTAATTTGGAAGATCAGGGATTTACTGTTAGATATAGTGACAATTAAACGTTGAATACAGGCAGTCTGAATTGCAAGCTTCACATGCTCCTCAAATACCCCAGTGTAAGGGAAACCACCTCCTAACTGGAATACTCCTTTGGTGGGAGAGGATGTGTATTATGGAAGTCGATGACTGTATATTAATGACTCTGTTTAGGACACAATTCTCCTTTCAGCTCAAATCCGTTACTTAAAGGATTATTTATTCACAAGTTTGAAAGAGCTCTGTCCCTCCCTCTGTCAGGACTCTGCTGCCTTGGTGTCATCGGTTCCACCAGGCGGGATGAGAGGCCATCAGCCTACTGACCAAATGATAAATCATCCCTAAATGCATATTGAACAGGGATTTGTGCTATCTCTTCGAACATAAGCACAACTCTTGTTGGGTCTGGCCTTCCTGGAGCCCGAGTCAGGCCACTTGTCGGGGTCCTCAGGAGGCTTGTGGGGCTAACCCCTCCCAGACCAGGCTGAGCACGTGTGAGTGTTTATGTGCGGATGGGCGTGAGGAGGTATGGAACCTTTTGGAAGAGCGCATGCATCACGGATGCTGTGCCCGGTGCCGGTCCTCGGGGAAGGGAGCCCACTTATGTGAGTGAAGGGGGTCGGCACAGCCTGGCCAGTGTGCCTCCCTGAGTGATATCAAATTTGTACACCTCCGTCTCTCACCCTCACTGCTTAGAGCTGTTCCAGGTCTGTTATTCATGCAAAATCTTCTTGGCTGTGCCTGAGGGGAGAGAAAGACCTGGCTGAAATCCCAGGTCTGCCTTTTAACAGCCATGAGGTTTTGGGCAAGGTACTCGGATCTCTCCTTTGTTTTTTTAATTTGTAGAAGTGAGAGAGTAATATGCCCCTTCAGAATGTTATTGGGAGGAATGCGTAGGACGGTTTTTATAAAGTGCCTGGTACAAGGTGACACCCTTAATGGCTGGCACATAGTAGGTGATTTACAAAGGAGGAGTTGCAGTACTCACTAATAATGAGGGTGATGCCTCACAGGCATGCAAAAATGTAAAATGATTCTTTTTTTAATAACTGAACTTAATTTCCTTTCTTTTTTCTTTTTAAGGCTCCATTCATATTGTCAGGTAGTGGAAATTTCATCTCAGTCAATTCAGCGTCTTAGCCTACTTGCATCCTTGGAGAGGAGATCTGGTTACTGGCTGCTGTCATCTCTTGCCTCCTCCCTTCCCCCCCCCCCCCCCCCCCCCCCTTCACAGTCCACAGCCCTCTGAGCTTCTGTCAGCAAAGATGGAGGCTGTTATTTTCTCCTCCCACCAGCACGGCCTCTCCAGATCTGTCTTTTACTTGGTTACTTCTGTGCTCTTCTTAGACACATGGAATGTCTGGCTGTTACCCGCATCACGCTGGAGCGAGGAAAGGCTCTCTCAGGTCTGCCTGCCTACAGTCCCCACACCACCTTACCCCGTGTGTGCGGTTCATCAGAAAGGTCTTAAGGTAGAATCCCTGTGGGGGTCTTTATGGTACCCTTTGCACCAGTGCTTGCCTGGGGATGTGGTGGGGATACACTCCAGGGTCTGCTGACCTTCGCTTCCCCTTCGTCTGCACACATTTTCTGTAGGAGTCCAGTGGGACAATAGCTTTCTCCTAAGCTTTAGGAATGCAGAAGTCTTTGCTTAAACTCAGCGGTGAGTTTTATATTTGAAACTCCCAAATCAAGAATTGACTTTTTCTTTTTCTCAACATTTCTGCTGTGCCATCTCTTTCCTGAGGCACTAAGTGTTGGATGTCGAGTGTCTGCCTGGGGAGAGAGAGGTGGGTAGAGGGAACAAGGGTATTGCAGAGCATGAGAACCTTGGTTAAAATCTCAAGATATTTTTCTACTGCACTGCTGTTATTACATCCATCCTCCATACAGTTTCAGCCCGTGGGGCTGAGTTGAAGATTGATTTGCTTCAGTGTTGGAGCATTTGAGAATGATTCTCTTTGACCTGTTGTTGGCAAAGTAAAAAAAAATAAAAATAAAGAAGTAGAGAGTGAAGCCAAGAAGAAAATCAGACACAACTTCTGGTCTATAAAGTGTTGGTTTAGTGTGGAGCTAAATGAAGCTCTGGCCACATTCTGCTTTTCAGTCTCCCAAAGGTCATGCCACTTTTCTTGATCCATTTTTCTATTTCCTTGTTCACAGTCCATCACTGGATGCTCTGCTGCCTAGGCAACAGCATTAGGGCAAGCTCTCAGCAACGTGGTACTCGAGAATGTTTCGAGCTCCACGCGTGGAGCGTTTTGTGCAACCTGCTATGTGCTCTTGGTCTTGTTGTCGGTGGAGAGTCTTGTGCCGACTCAGCGAAGCCATCAGATGCACTTGTGTATCTTCTTGGGTATAGGATCTGAGAGGAAAGAGTTTCTATATTTCAACGATGTCATCATCAACATCATCATGTTCGGGTGACCGTACTGATGCTGGTGGCATCTCCCTGCGTCCCCTTGCTTGTAAGTGTCTGATCAATGTTCTTTTGAACTGTGCTACGTTGTCAGCTGGGCACTTGGGACCAAAAGCATCGACTTTCACCTGCAAGGCGACCACAGGAAAAATGCAGGAAACAACATTTGCACGTCTGCACACGATTCACCAGCTGTGCTAAAACAAGATAGGTAGAGCTGAATTACGGAAGCAGTGCAAAAAGTCCACCACCACGACCCCCAGTTATAACAATAGCTGCCATTTATGGAACAGCTCTTTTGTGCCTGGTGCCATGCTAGACTCTTTACGTTGCGTTCTCCAATTTAATTTTCCCAGCAAACCTAGAAGGCAGGCACTTTATAAATAGAAGAATGAGTTTAGAGAGATTAAGTGACTTGTCCCTGGCCACATAGACAGTTAAGTGGAGCCAGAATTTGAACCCAGATCACTCTGATCTTGGAGCCCTCACCCATAGGCTGGGATGGTGCCAGGTGGGCAGGCTTGCTGGGCATCTTATTGTTATCACCGAATCCCTAGCACTGGTCCTCACCTAGCACAACAGTAGGTGCACAATCTCACTTAAAAGGAAACGATTGATTGCTCGTATTAGAAATTAATGCTCTGTGCTTTGAAGCGTTTCCTTTCACCAGGGTCGTGAGGCAAAGTTACCTAATAGGCATAGGTCCTTCCCTTTCTGTGTTCCAAGAACCATTAATTCTCTCGCCAGCTCTCCGGTGCATCTCCATGCCACCCTCACTTTCTGGTGTGGCTCACCCTCGTCTTACATCAGGATGCTGAGATGGTTTCCGAACTCGTCTTCCTGATGCTTTTCTTATTTTCCTCTAATCCAGGCTCTACACAGTAGCCAAGGTACTCTTTCTAATCTAGCAATCTGCTCACAACCCTGCAGAGATCTCCCACGTGCCTAGAACAACATTTGGCTCTTTCAGGTGGTCTTTGAGGCCCCTTATGAGCTGGTGCCTCCTGTTTTTAGGGCCTCATTTCTCACACCCCTCCCCCCCCCCCACACCCCGGGTTCCCGACTCTGAAACTTGAGCAGCGTCTTTTGCCCACCTCCGAGCTTTTGCATGTGCTGGTCCGTCTCTTAGAACTCCACTCTCCCCTGCCGTTCGCCTGGCCAGCTTCTGTTCCTCCTCTAAAAAAAACTTGGTTCGTGTGTCATTCCTTCTGGGCAGCCTTCCCTGACCCCCTGAGCCTGGTGCAAGCCCCTTCTGTGCTCCCACAGTGCCCTGCACGTCCTGCATCAGAGTGATAACCATCCCAACTCATTTGCGCTCGTGTCCCCCTCCTTCCCCACCACACGGGAAGCTCTACCACTAGCCGCAGTGTCCCGCTCCAAGCCTGGCATCTTATCAACACTTAATGAATATTTGGCGAATAAACGGAGAGTTGTTTTTAACCTATTTCTTACAGCCATTTCTGAATGGGAAGAGCTTCCTGAAACCTTGGGCTTGGGATGTCATTATTCTTGGGGGCAACACTGCCAAGGCAATGAATTAGAAATGGCTTCAGAAGTCCTTGATATGATCCTTTAGGAACTGTGGGAAGGCCTTTGTTCGATGATGGAAATCTAAACATCTTCAAATTTGAAAAAGCTAAGAGAGGCAAAATGTCATGTAAAAAGCACACGCCCAAGGACTCTTTCAAGTTTCTCTTTGATTCAATCGGGTTGTCACTAACATTAGACACAGGAGAACCACACTTTAACCTGATTAATGAATAGTCCCATTTAGGCCACTCTGCAAAATACTAAAGAAGAGAACTACATCTCACTGTGGCTTTCTCACTTCCCGCCCGTCCCACGCAGGACTTAACCCTCTGAAAAAGTCTGTTCCGGTTTTTCCTTTGCAGAGGAATTGTCAGGCCGCGACTCTCTCTCCTGCGGCGGAAGGACAAGATGGGACTCTTGACTCCATTGGGAAGCTGAGAGTTCTAGCCTCTTGGCCCTTGTCCTTATTCTCATGTAATTCCTTGCTGGATTCTCATACAAATTCATGCGTTCCCTGCTTTTTTCTCCTGCACGATCCTGGCTCTTGCCCCAGCGATTACATTTAGCGGCTCAGGTTTTCCAGGCTTTGATATCTGTGGGCATCCGCGGGCTCTCGGAGCAAAGGAAGCGGCTGGGTTCTGGGGCGGCTGTTTGCTGTATAGGCCCCGGGTGTACCCATCCCCACGCACCCCGCCCGTGGCTGTCATCGTCCTCCCCTCCCTCTCTGGCCCTCTGAGCCCTGGGAACCCGGGCAGAATAAGCAGAGGGTGAGTAAACACACAGGGCTGCATTTAGGAGGGTTTCTTTACCGCCATCTGCCGCCTCCACAGAGGTCACTGGAATAAACTCATTTGTAAACAAAATGGTTAACTCATAGTAAGAACTTTAAAACAAATTCCGAAAGGGGGCTTCCCTGGTGGCGAAGTGGTTGACAGTCCGCCTGCCGATGCAGCGGACACGGGTTCGTGCCCCGGTCCGGGAAGATCCCACATGCCGCGGAGCGGCTGGGCCCGTGAGCCATGGCCGCTGAGCCTGTGCGTCCGGAGCCTGTGCTCCGCAACGGGAGAGGCCACAACAGTAAGAGGCCCGCGGTACACAGGGCAACAACAACAACAACAACAACAACAACAAAAAATTCCGAAAGGGATGTGGGTACAACTTTTCTGACACTACGGGTTCTTGTGTCCCTTTCACTTCTCTGCCCTCCTCCCACGCAATGAAGACACCCCATCGGAACCTGCACTTCCCATGGATTCCAGTAGGGGGCAGCGGTCATCAGGCCTGAGAGAGACTTTCTTTTTTCTTGTAACATTTTCTTTTGTGTACGTGTATGAAGTACAACCTATCCACAGGAAAATGCGTAAAGCATACATACACAGAAGCAAGCAAGCACCTGTGTGGCCATCTCCTTCATGTGAGGAAATAGAATATTGCCTGCACCTCATATATAACCCCCTCCAATCCCCACCCCCCTCACAATTCCTTCCTTCCCTTAGAACTATCCACACTATACTGACTTTTGCTCATAACTTCCTTGCTTTACATTAATGTTTACTACATCCAAATGCATCTTTAAACAATATGGTATAGTGTTGGATGTTTTTGATATTTTGATGATTTTGAACGTTATGTAAATAGAATCATACATTGTGTATTCTTTTGTCTTTCATATTTTTTGCTCAAGATTATGTTTATTTATTTTCATTGCGGTATAATAACGATGGCAATGGTATTGATTGCCACCACCACAACTCATTTATCCATTGTACCGCGGATGGACATTTGGGTTGTTTTGAGTTTGTGGTAATTATGAACAATATTACTATGAATATTCTAGTCTGTGTATCCTGGCACGCAGGGACATGCATTTCTAGAGGGCACATACCTCAAGGTGGAACTGCAAAGTCCCAGGAGATGGATATCTCTGAATTTGGTACATAATGCGGTACAGGTTTCCAAAGCGGTTGTCCCAGTTTAGAGGCTCCTCGGCAGAATCTGAGATCCTAATGTACCATATATTTGCCAATGCTTGGTCTTGTCAGATTTTTTAGTTTTTGAAGCTAGTGTCTTTTCATCAGGGTGGGGCCAAAAAGTGGCAAGGGCACCCTTCCTGATGGTGTCCATATGGTTCCTGTAGCCAGAAGCGGCTGCTGGTCCTTCCCCTCGGACACAGGTGGCAGAAGTGACATTGCGGGATGCTCATCTGTATTAAACACAGGCAGTAGGTGGCTCCTCAGAGAGAAGAGATAGTTTCTCTCCTGGCTGATTTTCTCTCCTCTTTTGGAATGCACCATCAGTGCTCACAATGGCAATTAGGCGCTCCGTGCCATCTGGAGGGCTGAGGCTGCTGTGGGAAGGACATCTGCTGGCAGCTGGAAAAGGAAGAAAGATGAGCCGGGACTAGGCACGACCCAGGGGCTGCTTCCTCCTGTGGACCTGCCGCCTCAAGCCAGCTGCATACATAACAAAAGTGTTTCCTCACTCATTTTATTTACTCAAGAGGGACCACCCAATGGTCACCGTGGGAGTTCCTAAAGGAATGAGATGGTAATAATTCCCAGTTAACGGACCCAGCCCAATCAGTTCTGCTTTTCATCAGGTTTGATTACCTCCATTTCAGAATTGGTTGCTTTCACCGCTCTTGTCTGAGCCTCATGTATAAAACAGGGATAATGTAACCTGTCTCTCATATTGTTGGGAGGGCAAAAATTAGATAGGGATGAGAGAGTGCTTTGAAAATGATCAAAGAATGCATTTATTTGCTTGCAGTATAGAGTTATAGATTCCAGGATGGGGGCCTTGCTATAGAGACTTTAAGGGGAAATTTTGATTTTAGGCAAATTGTCCCTTTGTAAGACGTGACCCTCCAAGGATAACAGTGAGAGGGATCTCCGTGTGGGGAGAAAGGGAAGGTTGGACCTTGCTTCATACTCTGTCCTCCCTCTCGGCTGGTTCTATCTAACTATTGTCGGGGTGCGGGGTGGTAAGAAGGGGGAGGGCTACATTTAACAAGTCTTTACTGGAGTTTGTGGATAATGAAAGACAAACAGGCAGAAATGGAGGAAAGTCCCGTGCCCTCACTACCAACTAGATGATCAGGTTCTGAGTCTTGGTTTCTTCATCTGCACTTTCACCTCCTGTTTTCTCCCTGTTTAGATTCTGTCTGTCCTCAGACTGACACAGACCATCCTTAACCCTTAGTCCTACCGGAGAACCCTACGATGAGCCCCTAAAACACCCAGTTTGCTGGGGACCGTGCTGACTCAAATCTGTCCCAGCATAGTTATTACTAAGCATCTCATTTTGGATGATGAATTATATGTTTGTCCTAAGACCACCCGACAAGGTCTGGTTTCTTCTAGGAGAGTCTGCTTCTGCCTGTCTCCAAGAGAGATGCCATTTTGTATCCACAGGGGTGGCTGTCACTTATAGGAGGCTCTGTGGCTCTACTGCCTGCTTCCAGATCTCCGCTCTGGCCTTTATTAGCTGCATGATTGCAGGGCAAGTGACTTGGTTGGCCTTGGCCTCAGTCTTCTCAAGTGTAACATGGGATAATGACAACAGTGCCTGGTGTGTTGTACGTGGTCAAAACATTTTAGCCAATATGGTTATAACTTTAGGGCAGGGAGCAAAACCTGGCAGCCCTGCAGACAGACCCCAGCAGGCTAACACTTCTGTTTGGTTAGCATAGTGTTCTGAAAGTTTCGAAGCTGAAAGGCTTTAGGAAGGATGCCCTCCAGTAGGTCAGAGGTGTTATCACCCCCTAGGGACTTACTGATACCAGCCCGAATCGTGCATTGATCGCGTGCTCCATTCCGTCGTTTGAGTGTGCGACCCCTCTTCAGACCTGGACACGATTGGGCTGCCATTGCTCTGGACTAGGGGATGCGCCCCGGTGTTGCTGTATGTGTCCCCTCCCTCCCACCTCCCTCTTTCTGAGTTAGACTCCAGCCCAGGCTCAAGTCCTCACAAGAGGGAGATTCACCCTTGAAAAACCCTTCTTGGTGCTGGAGCTGTTTCTCCCCAACCCCATGTCCCTTACGGAAGTGCCTCCATGTGCCTACAAATTGCTGGGAATCTTGTGAAAAATGCAGATTCTGGTTCAGGTGATCTGGGGTGGGGCCTGAGATTCTGCATTTCTAATGAGCTCCCAGGTGATCCTGATGCTGCCAGCTCAAGGATTTAGGGAACAGTGGAACTTCGGGGAAAAGTGTCTCTACTTGAGGCTGAGAGTAAGGCCCCTTCCCAGAACACACTGAAGACTTTCCCTGAGCAGCGATTCATCGGTTCTCTCCTGCTGGTCCCCTCCCCCTGCTCTCCACCCCCCATATCCAGAAAGGCCACCAGGAAAACACCCATTTCTCTATGCAGAGGGGGAAATCTACTTGGGAGATACTGACTCCTTCTTAAGGGGAGGCCCAGTCTCAGAGAATTCTGACTGCCTTGCCCTTCATTCATTATGCAGAGGTGAGCTTCTCCTGATCAAGTTTTAGAACCACCCTCCCCCCTGCCCTTCATCTTATAAGTCAACTAGGAACTTGCTACTATACACTCTCAAATAGAGTGGTTCTCAACGTGTGGTTCTGGGACCAGCATCAGCATCGCTGCGAAGTTGTTTGAGTTGCAATTGCTCAGGCCCCACCCAGACCCACTGAATCAGAAACTCTGAGAGATGTGTCCAGCAACGGTGCTTAACAAGCTCTCCCGGTAACTGCCATGATGTTCTAAGATGTCACATTCCTTCGATGAGATGTGGGGTCTGCCCAAGTTCCTGGGGCTTGTTGCTGAATGGATGGTCTCAGCTGGTAGTCGGGGAGTTGCTTCCAAGAAGGGGGTTTGAAGGATGGCAACTTCAGGTAAGGAAAAGCAGGAACAAATGATCCACCCCCTGGGGATAATTGTTTGACTTTACGCAAATATTCTAAGCAATAAAACCAGCCAGTGACGCACAGGAAATGTATGCTCCCCATGTCCAGTGGTCTAAATACAGCCTTATCAGGGATTGGTCTGTTCCACAAAGCCTTAACGGCATGAAATATACCAACCTGCGAAATGAAACGCACATGGGGAGGTTATGGGAGTTTTCAAGAGCATTTTATTTTGCATAATACAGTTTCTTTTTTTCCAGGCCAGAAATGGTATATTAAAAAGGCAGCAGGTATATAGCTTGTTTTTTTTTGTTTGTTTGTTTTGTTTTGTTTTTGTGGTACGCGGGCCTCTCACTGTTGTGGCCTCTCCCGTTGAGGAGCACAGGCTCCGGACGCGAAGGCTCAGCGGCCATGGCTGACGGCATGTGGGATCTTCCCGGAGCGGGGCACGAACCCGCGTCCCCTGCATCGGCAGGCGGACTCTCAGCCACTGCGCCACCAGGGAAGCCCTATAACTTGTTTTAAAATTGTTGTTACTTTACTCCGGCTCTGCAGAGTTTTATTTTCTTCCTCCCGCTGCTACTGCACAAACATATAGAATATTCTATCCAGAAGGGACCATAGAGACCAGCGAGTCCGCTCTCTGCAGTTCACAGGTGAGGAACTGGTGTCCAGAGATGTGAGGCGACTTGCCCTGAGCGAGCACCTGGGGCAGGTACCCAGTACTCCTGAACCTTAGATCCCGGGATTCCCACTGATTCCTTTTAGGAGCTCTAGGCCAGGTAAGGGACCTGGGAAAGTGGCCTCGTGCATTCTCTTGCTTGTGGACAAGCATCGGAGGAGTCGGGGTGGGGTGGGGGTTGCAGTGACATCATTTACATGTGTGCACATAACCTGAGTATCTAGCTACTGGCAAGGGCACTTCTGAGGCTTTAGATCAGTCAGAAGCATCTTCTATTCTTACTGAGGCTTAGAACCCAATCTCCTGGAAGCGAAAACCATCACTACTGCAGGCCAAGTCTCAGTCACATGTTTGGGGTTGTGGAGAACATCCCTTTTCCCAGGACTGGCTTCGTGGGATTACGACCTGTGCCATAGCACCACGCTCTCTGCTTACAAGGACTCAGCACTTGCTTTAAATGCTCTGTAGTCATGGTCTTGAAAATCTTAATACTTTTTAAAAAAGGAGACTTGCATCTATTAAAAGGGTATTATTGTCACCATACAGTGATGAGGTGACAAAGGCTTAGAGAGAGTGAACTGGGTCAAGGTTACAGAGCTAGGAACTGGGGTTAGAACCCAGGTCTGCTTGACCCCTGAACACAGAGCCTTCGCTACGATGTAGCACGATGTTGTCTGTTTGGTGTTTAACACTCTTTGATGTTTCCCTGTTTCTCTTAAGCGACTGTAGGGAAGAGACTGTGTCCTTTATTGCAATGACCACGTCCTTTGTCCAGTTTCACCCAGCACCATGCCCAGCACAGACAGGGCGCTCAATAACTATTTATGTAATAAAGGACATTTGGCTAAATTGAACTTGTGTGTAGCCGTATCAGAACTTCCTGTAAACCAAAGAGGCTTCCAGATTTGTGTGTAAATTTCTCCTGTGAGTGAAGCAGCTCAGCATGGCTGGCAGGGGCTTAGAGATATCTTATATTTGACTTCATGAATTATTTATGGAATTAACACCGGAATCATCATTAATTTGTGGAAGGAGAGAAGTTGCTACGTGGCTGGGTGCCCATGTTTTTCTGGCAGGGATAAATTACCTTCACGATGGCTGCTGGATGAAGACCCGGGATGCTGGTTTCCAGGGGAGACAAAGCACTTCAGTCCCCTCCTCCTTTCTCTTTCCGACAACTGAAAAATTCAGGAAGCACCTGGTAGCCACAGACTCCTGGCAGTAAGCCAACTCAGCTTCCCTCAACATTTAGTTTACATACATTTATTAAACACCTACTGTGTGTGCAAGGCATATGCTAAGGGTGGGGATGCAAACCAAGAAGGCATGTAAGCAGACAATTACGTTATCAGGTGATCAGTGGCAAGAAACACATGTCCTCTGTGTCATGGGTGGGGCAGGGGCATGGGGGAAATTCCTGGCGGGGGTGTGGCTCACCCCTAAACCAAGTCTTACAGGGCAAAAAGAAATCAGTGGAGCTAGAGACAGGGGTAGGAAAAGTGTAGGGGCCAGGCTTTCCAATTGGGAGTAACCCTGTCAGAGAAAGACCTGTAAATAGTAGGGATGGCTGGTGCAGCAAAAGGGATCTTGAGAGGCGACCTGCAGAGGTTGGCAAATGGATGCTGGTCCGGCCAATGGGCCTGGATTTTGTCCAGAGGCTGAGGGTGTTGGTGGGGGATGGCGGCAGCGCTATCAACGGCTCTCAACGGCCAGCTGTGGTTCCTGTGCCATCATTCCACAGGAACCGCTCTCTGCGGGGAGTCGGGTCTTTCCCACTCCAGGTGCGCAGTGGCTTTTTTGGGCTTCCAGATCCCCGAGGTGTCAGGGTGAGGGAGTGGCATGCTTGCCCACAGAGGGAGAGCGGAGGAACTGTAGTTGAGTGGAGCCACAATCCTACCCCGTCCGTCAGCAAGTTTGCTTTCTGAGACCTACTGTATAATAGCAATCTCTTTCCCATTTTCTTCAAAGCATCACGAGGAAATATAACTGCAGCTGGGTTCAGTAGCCCTTGCTTTTGAGCAATAAACTACAAATAATCTCAGTTTACTTTGATGCCCTCAGAATTCCCCTACTAGTCGCCGTGGTTTCTTGCCATTTAACTAGGAGGAACATTGCCTGTACACACACGCTCCGCCTTTGGAATGAGCCCTTGCCTCTCCGAGCTTGTCTTATCCTGTTATTTATTCTGCAGTTCTTCTCTGGGATGGAGCAGTGCTCTGGGCTCCGGGGCTGCTGCCACCACTCTTAGGAGTCCAACCTTGCTGTCTCAGCCTTTACGGGGAGAAAAGATTGCTCCCGACTCCATTTATTTCAGGTAGAAAAGAATCAGAGAGCCCTGCAGGGTGAAGGCGAAGTCGAGGCACTCCAGATAAGTGGTTTTTTTTCCCCTCTGTATTACTTATTTATTAAAGCCAGTGAGGCATAACTAAGAGAAGGGAAGGGAACCAAGGAAATAGAGAATACAATGGCCCCTCAGATTTTAATGGGAGAGATGGCTGGAAGTGATTCCTAAATTATTAAACAAATCGATTTGATTCTTGCAGCCAGGCTCCGAGGTGTATTTGTCAGTTTCGTTATCACTGTCTTCAAGGGTAGGAAGAGTCACTCATGGAGAAAGTTTTATTTTCTTTCCCCTCTATTTTATTTTGGAGGCTGCAATTCATGGCCCCTGTCTAATTAAACACCAATTTCTTTATGTAACAGGAGCAGCAATTTTTCCATTTTTATTTTGGCTTCCATTCTGATCCCATTTGTCTTACATGTCCTTGGACTTGGAACAAGACCGGGTCAGCTGTAGGGCACACATACTTTGGAGAGCCTTGATCCCATTTCAATTATAGGGCTGTTTGGTCACAGATGAGTTCTATGGTAAATTGTCCACACACAAGAGTCCTGTCATTTAGTTGTTTGCCTAACAGAATTCACTGAGTGTTAGAATAATAGGTTGCGCCATCCCATATGCCAACAATAACACCTTAATGCACTTTAGGGAAATAGTAGATTTCATTCTGGGGTTTTGGTGGTGACTGAGGTACTGTTTGCTCCTTTCTCTCATATTTTCCTCTCTCCCCCCTAAACACTTCGACTGCCTCCAGCCCAATGGTAAAAAGTGCTTGAACATCTAAATTCTTCTTCTTAATTATCCTCCCAAGGAAAGCAGGCCAAGCACCAGGGTGCAAAAAATTTAAATCATAAATAACCAGCCGAGAGGAAGTAAAAGAAATGACACCAGAATAAGCTAAGCTATTAGCTGAAAGCTTTACATTTCTGCCCTCCTCAGGTCTGAAAAATCTAAGGTAAGATGGTTAAGTATTTATTTTCCAAAGAATGTCATTACGAGCTGCAGGAATTAAAAATGGATGAAGGAAACATTTCCTTCCCCATGATTTCCGGTGGTACTTCAGGCACTGACGCCTGAAACATTTTGGGGAGCATAGTTCCCACTCCCTCCCTGAAGACAAGTGATATTAAAGGACATCTGTGTCTTTGGGGGCATCACTGCTGCCTGGATCTGGGGAGGACGGCAGGGATGGGAGAGAGGAAGTGAGCAAAGTAATGGGTGGCGATTGAATGCTTCCCAAGATAAACGAGTGCACCTCCCTGGATCCGCTGCATAATTGTTTCTTTCAAATTGAAAGAAAGGTACAAATTCTGTGTGTAGGTGTATAAAGGGCTGTACCAGATTATATAAATTCAGAGGAAAATCTAGGGCACATGCTGAGTTCTTAAAACGACTTACAGAGGCGGGAGTGTGTGAGAATGCACTGAGGATGCCGCTGTGAGGTGGAATAAGGCGTCTGTGATAACAGCATTTATCAGATGACCTCATTTATGCAAAACTATTATCTATATATGTATTGAAGGTTAACTGTTTCACCCTACTTTGCTCATCTTTTCTTCAGAATTGCTTCCTCTGAAAAATCTCCCAGTACCAGGTACTAAGTATGTTCAGTTTTATGTGGGATCTTTTCCTGCAACATTTAGGGTCACTGCTCTGCAGCTGCCTTATGTATGTATGCCTTATGTATGTATGTGTGTACGCCTTATGTATGTATGCCTTATGTATGGCATGAGCCAAGAAAAAGTAGAGTTGCTTTGCCTCAGGGAAAAGCTGTTATTAACTGTTCTTCTCCACCCTCCCCTCTGTCCTGATCAAGGGGACAGGGCTGGGAAAGAGGGCTTTCTCAGAAAGCCTGACTCCTTTTAAATGGACATGGTGCCCTTGGGGCAAGCGGTGCCCTTGGGGACCTCAGAAGACCTGACCTGGGCTTGTCTGGCCTCTGGAGCCTGTGTGGGCTCCTCCCATCAACCCCCCCTGCCACTCAGGGAGGGGAGAGACTTTGTAGAAAACAGAGCTGGGATCTGAAGATGCAAATAAGAGGGCAGCAGTTTTCAGCTCAACATGAGGAAGAACTTTCTGCCCACCTGAGCTGACAACGGGCTGGGCCACTTTGCGGGAAGAGTGGGAACCTCATTACTGGCAGGGTCAGGTCCTGGCAAAACCTTGGTTACGATTCCTGCACCAAGTGGCCCTGGATTATAAGACCTCCAGAGCTGCACTCTAGTACAATAGCCTAGCCACATGTGGGCTCTGAGCACTAGAAAGGCGTCTGGTGCAACTGAAGAACTGAATTTTAAATTTTAATTAAGGGTATATATCTGAAGGAAACAAAACAGGTATCTTAAAGAGGTATCTGCACTCCCACGTTCATTGCAGCATTATTCACCATAGCCAAAATATGGAAGCAACCTAAGTGCCCCCCAATAGATGAATGGATAAAGACGTGGTATATATATCCACACAATAGAATATTATTCAGCCATAAATAAGGGAATGTTGCCGTTTGCGACAACATGGATAAACCTGGAGGACATTATGCTTAGTGAAATAAGCCAGACAGAGAAAGATAAAAATACTGTATTGTATCACTTATATGTGGAATCTTTAAAAAAGTTAAATTTATAGACACGGAGTAGAATGGTGGTTGCCAGGGGGTGGGGGGTGGGGGAAATGGGAGATGTTGGTCAAAGGGTACAAACTTTCAATTATAAGATGACTAAGTTCCAAAAATCTAATGTACATCATGGCGACATCGTTAATAGTATTGTATCATATACTTGAAATTGACTGAGAGCACATCTTAAGCAGTCTCACCAACAAAAGGGTAAATACGTGAGGTAATGGGTGTTAATTAGCTTGATTGTGGTAACCATTTCACAATGTGTGTGTATATCAAGTCATCGATTTGTACAATTTAAGTATGCACAATTTTATTTGCCAATTATACCTCAATAAAGCTAGAGGAAAACAATTAAATTAAAAACTTCATTGTTTTAGCTCATACAACTCAATAACAAAAAAACCCAAACAACCCAATCAAAAAATGAGCAGAAGACCTGAACAGACATTTCTCCAAAGAAGACATACAGATGGCCGATAGGTACATGATGCTCAACATTGCTAATTATCAAAGAAATGCAAATGAAAACTACAATGAGCTATCACATCACACCGGGCAGAATGGCCATCATTAAAAATTCCACAAACCATAAATGCTGGAGAGGATGTGGAGAAAAAGGAACCCTCCTACACTGTCGATGGGAGTGTAAATTGGTGCAGCCACTATGGAGAACAGTATGGAGTTTCCTTAAAAAACTGAAAATAGAGTTGCCATATGATCCAGAAATCCCACTCTTGGGTGTATATCTGGAGAAAACTGTAATTTGAAAATATACATGTACCCCTGTGTTTATAGCAGCACTATTTACAATAGCCAAGACATGGAAGCAACCTAAGTGTCCATAGACAGATGAATGGATAAAGAAGATGTGGCACATATATACAATGGAATACTACTCAGCCATAAAAAAGAATGAGATAATGCCATTTGCAGCAACATGGATGGACCTAGAGATTATCATGCTAAGTCAGTCAGACAGAGAAGGACAAATACCATGTGATATCACTTATATGTGGAATCTAAAATATGATACGAATGGACTTATTTACAAAATAGAAACAGACTCATAGACATGGAAATTAAACTTACGGCTACCAAAGGGGAAAGGGGGAGGGGTAAATTAGGAGTTTGGGATTAGGAGACACAAACTACTATTGATATGTATAAAATAGATAAACAACAAGGTCCTGCTGTATAGCACAGGGAATTACATTCAATACCTTGTAATAACCTCTAATGAAAAATAATCTGAAAAATATACATGTATAACTGAATCACTTTGCTGTAACCAGAATCTAACACAACATTGTAAATCAACTATACTTCAATTAAAAAAAAACCCCGAGAACTAAAAATCACTTCATTGTTTTCATAAGACTACATTTAACTTTAACCACTGAAAATTTAGAAGCCGAATTGAGATGTCTGCAAGAGTGAAATACTTAATATAAAAAAGAGTGTAAAATACTTCATTAATAATTTTATATTAATTTAACATTAAATAACATTTTGCAAATGTTGGGTTAAATTGTTAAAATTAATTTCATGTTTAAAAAAATGGGGCCACTAGAAAATGTGAGATGACATATGGGCTTGAATTGTATTTGTGTTGCATAGTTCTGCTCTAAGTCTCTGCCAGCGCTGGGAGCTTGTGATTCTACACCGTTGTTCTTGTTTCTGATGTGGATTCTTACATCTCTTTAGACAGAAAGACGCTCCATAGACACTTGTGGCTTCCACGATGGCCACTCAAGACAATTTTTATTGGTGACGCTGGTGGGAATCATGGGACAAGTGTATGGACTTCAGAGAAATGACTAGAACAATGATGTCAGGAGCTCTGAGAACTTCTGGTGCAATTTATTATCCAGGAGCTGAGCTTGGATGTGTAAAAGCTGGTGTTTAAAATAATAAGATAAGGTTTCTTTTAAAAATCAGAATACGTAAACTGATTTTTGTTCACTGCCTTTCTCACGCAGTTAAAGTTGAATAAGACCCTTTCATCGTTCTGTATCATTAAAACACATCCCAAGAAAGGCCTAGAAACAAAGTGGTAGACTCTAAATTAAGCAATAAGGTATGCTCTTTTAGTTTCCCTAATTACCTACCATTGAAAGTAGGTTGGAACTAACATAAACATACTGCCTTGAAATGAGAATTAATATGTGCTAGAGCTTTGGGGAAAGCCCCATGAAACAGTTGAATTTTGGAATATTTTGTTTTGTCAAAAAACCCAAAGGCATTCTTCCTTTTGAACTGAATCTTCATTTAGAGCTTTTTTTTTTTTTAATTACTTGTTCCATGTGTTTTACAAAGTGCCTTTATCAAGCTATTATGACATTTTTTCCCTTATGTATTGAATCCTGTCATAGCCCATGAAGGCAATAACCACCTTCTCTGTCGCTCGTTGAGAGGCCAAGTGTAAATGGTGCCATGATTCCACGGGGGAAAGGCTGTATTAATTACAGAACATAATGCTGGGAGTTCTGGAGAAGACACCGCTCTGTCATTCTACTAGGGGCAGGTGAGGGGAGATGGAAGATGGCAAAGGGCAGAGTAGAGGGTGGGAGAGAGTTGTGGTGGGGTGGGTGGCACCTCAGCCTTTCAGACTAGTTCTGCTGGCCCTATGGATTGTGGATCATGTATTTTTCAAATCAGGGGTGAATTCTAATCTTGTTGTCCAAGAGATACACTCTCCATCTAGAGTAGGCTATAGTAAAGACTGGTCTCGTTATCAACAGAGGCTGCTAGAATGAGACCAGGTCTCTTCTAGAGGCTGAGTATGAACGGATTGGAACAGAAAAGAATCTCGAAGAGTCTTGAGCACGTCCACATTTCTGTCTCCAACTGGGAGAAGAGGAGAAGGAGCAATGCAGTCTGAGCACAATCTCAGAGCCTATTATCAGGGCAAGAGCTAGGGAAGGTGTTGATGTTAGGGCTGAAGGGAGACAGTTTAACTATTACCTTTTACAATGAAGGTTTAAAAAGACAATTTAAGTATCTCCCTTTAAAATGAAGGTGCTAAACTGTTTAGCCTAGGCTGTTAACAGAACTACAAATGACACCTCTTTTTAAAGAGAGGAAAGAAAAACACCATTGCAGAATACCTGGCCACAGAAATAACAGGTAGCTCAAATAGTGACCTCATAGTTCTGTGGCTTAACTCCCAAAGGAGAGTTTAAGACCCTTTTCCCTGAGTAGCCCTGAGGGCTCTATGACACAATATTTATTTATTTTTCTTTATTGTTTTTGGCTGCGTTGGGTCTTAGTTACGGCAGGCGGGATCTTCGTTGAGGCATGCGGGATCGGGCTTCTCTCTAGTTGTGGCGTGCAGGTTTATCTCTCTGTAGTTGTGGTGCACGGGCTCCAGGGTGCGTGGGCACAGTAGTTTGCGGCAGGAGGGCTCTCTCGTTGAGGCGTGTGAGCTCAGTAGCAGTGGCACGCGGGCTTAGTTGCCCTGCAGCATGTGGGATCTTAGTTTCCCCGACCAGGGATCGAACCCACGTCCCCTGCATTGGAAGGTGGGTTCTTTACCACTGGACCACCAGGGAAGTCCCTCAGTGACACCATAGATCCGAAGGATCCAAGGTCCTTGTGGAGTTCCTGGAATCCATCCTCCTGCTTCGAGCTAGAATTACTACAAACCAACTGTTACGCCATCTAACCTCAAAAGTTGCAAGAGAGAGATTTCCTATTTCAGGTCTATGATGATTTAAGGGAAGTAACCACTGTGCGCCAAGGGTTTTACATGTTCTGCCTTTGATGCTCACAGTAACATGTAAGGTAGGTATTATTTTGTCCATCCTGGAAATGAAGACACTGGGGCTTGGAGAGATGAAATAACATGTCCAGAGTTAACCAGCCACTGAGGAAAAGAGTTGGGATTTATTGCCGGGTCTGTCTGCCTCCAAAACCATGTGTTTTCCCTCTACTTTATGTTGCTCTTTTTTTTTTTTTTTTCCGGTACTCGGGCCTCTCCCGTTGCGGAGCACAGGCTCCAGGCGCGCAGGCTCAGCGGCCATGGCTCACGGGCCCAGCGGCTCCGCGGCATGTGGGATCCTCCCGGACCGGGGCACGAACCCGTGTCCCCTGCATCGGCAGGTGGACTCTCAACCACTGCACCACCAGGGAAGCCCTATGTTGCTCTTATTCAGTTCTTTTCAATATCTAATCGGTATCTTTCCGGCTATAATTTAAACTCATTATCTCAGTGCTTGGTGGACATGGAGCAATTATTCTCAAAGTTCCATTCAAAGCCTTTCGTATATTTGAAGATGGCTACCTCCGCCTTCTCTTGCCTGTGTCTTATCTGTTGCACAAATCGTTAAGGATGAGTGGGGTTCGTGTCCTTGAAATATTTTCGTTTCTTTTAATTGGCGTTTAATGTGTATCTATGCAGATGCGTCTTGCTTACAAGAACTATATGAATCTTCCATTTCATCCCTTCATTCATCCAAAGGGTTTAACAGGGTACAGACTGTATGCCATGCACTGGGCTGGATGTTGAACATTCAAAGACTAAGATCTATGCCAGAGGATCAAAGGGAGCGCCCGCTTCTGTCTGAGCAGGATGGAGAGCTCTTCACAGGGCTGGTGGCAGTAAAACTGGGCATTGAGGGATGAAGAAGAACATCGCTAGCAGATGGGGGGCTCTTGGGAGGCAGGACAGGCAAAGGAAATCTTATGGGCAGAGTTCTGGGAGCTGGTCACACCACAGTGTGGGGGAACAGGAGGTATTTTTGTACAACTGGAGAATGTAGAGTGTGCACAGGGAAAGGGCAGGAAATGATTCAGGGCAGGAGTTAGATCAGAGAGAGTTTCTATGTCATGTTAAAGAGATTATACTTTGTTTTTAATTTTGAGAATTAAAAAAATATATAAAACACCCATATTTGTATTCCTACCGCCCAGAATTAAAAACTATTAGCATTTCACCAAATTTTTTCTAGCCTTTTAAAAAAGAAATCAAACACTACAGATACATGGGAAGCCCCCTTAACCAACACCTCTAATTCCCTTCTCTCCACCCTTCCCCAAAGCAATGATCATCCATTTGATATTTATCCTTTAGGTTCATTTAAAGCACACATTTTACACACAGAAGTATTATATTATACTATAACACATCATTCTGTATCTTGCTTTTTCCTCCCCTCAACTTGGTTCTATCCATGTTGATAGATCAAGTTTATACATTTTAACTTGCACAGAATTCCATTTTATGAATACTACATTTTATTAATCTGTTTCCCTATTGATGGGGGTATTGGTTGTTTCCAGTTTTATACTATCAAAAATGATGTTGCAATCAGTGTCGTTACCCTTATTTCTCTAGGGAAGCCGTGTCCAGTTTTTCATGATGAGAAAACCGGATGATGAAAACCATGTTGGAGAGTGGGGATTTATAAAGAAAACAAATAAAACGCGAAGCAAAAACAGAGCTCCAGGTCTTTTCTCTGGAGATTCTCACTCAGAGGGCCTGGCAATTTGGCCGGGGGAAGGATTTTTTGTTTTGTAACCATTTCCCCCAAGTGATTCTTTTCATTAAGGAAGTTGTGAAATGGACAGAGAGTACACGGGTACTGATTTTATGTCAAGAAGTTCCACAATGAGATTTGTGTTCAGAAATATTACTTTGATAAACTGAGCCCCGGCTTCATTTGTAAGGCAGTGGCCTTTCAAGGATGCAAAGCAGAGTAAGGCATGGTTCTTTTTTTTTTTTAAATAAATAAAAAGAGTTTTATTATTTTAGCTCTTACATTTATGTCTTGGGTCCATTTTGAATTAATTTTTGTATATGGTGTGAGGTAGAGGTCCAACTTCATTCTTTTGCATGTGGATATCAAGTTGTCTCAGCACAATTTATTGAAAAAAACTATCTTTTCCTTATTGAGTTGTCTTGGCACCCTTGTTGAAAACTAATTGACCATAGATAGTTGAGTTTGTTTATGGACTCTTGATTCTACTCCATTGGCTTATATCCATTCTTATGCTAGTGCCACACTTGATTACTGTAGCTATGTAGTAAAATTTGAAGTTGGGAGGTGTCAGTTTACCAGCTTTGTCCTTTTTCAATATTGTTTTGGCTATTTGGGGTCCCTTGAGTTTGAATATGAATTTTAGGAACAAAAAGTCTGTTGGAATTTTGATAGGAATTACATTGAATATGTAGCTATATTTGGGGAGTATTGCCATCTTAACAATATTACGTTTTCCAGTCCATAAACATGGGCTGTCTTTTACTTATTTATATCTTTAATTTCTTTTAACCATCTTTTATAGTTTTCAGTGTACAAGTCTTATGCTTCTTTGGCTAAATTTATTTATTTATTTATTTATTCGTTATTCCAACTTTTTATTTTAATTTTCAAACATACAGAAAAGTTGAAAGCACTGTGTATGAAATGCCAGTATACTCATCATACTGTTTTTTTAAATAATTAATTTTTTATACAGCAGGTTCTTAGTAGTTATCCATTTTATAGATATTAGAGGGTGGTGGTGTGATGAATTGGGAGATTGGGATTGACATAAAGACATGGTTGTTAAAGTTATGTAGCTTGCAATCCACCAGAGCGTTTCACAGAAATGTGGGCAAACGGGATACAAAGTCTGGAGGCTTACTATCCACAGGCAAATTGTTTCCTGGCCCAGGGTTCCTGGAAGGGCTCACCTCTGCCAGGACTTGGCTGGCCGGTGTCAGCACCCGTGTTCCTGATGTTGTCTGCCCACCTGGAAGGTGATTCTTCATGTTTTACATATCTTTGTTCTCCTAAGTACTTTTCTGGGTAGGAAGTTGGAAGAAATGTCTAAATGAGGTTGGATGTATATATTTCATATTTCCCTAGTTTCCCATGAATGTAAAAAATCAAGATCTGTGATAGTTTTAGAAAGTTTCCAGCTCACCCAGAAGCAATAGAAATAATTCAGTTCTTAATAATTCAACAATTCACTTTGATACCAACACTCTTTTCTGAAGCTTAAAGAAGTGATATTTCTACCCCCCCACATGAGGGCAAATATTGGGTATTATAATAATGGAAGAAGGCCATCCTATCCCAACTCCCTCATTTTACCAAAGAGAAAACCAGCATACTAAGAGCAGAACAGATTTGTCCAAGGCCGCTCAGAAGGTTCGTGGCAGAGCCAGGACTGGAATGAGGGTCTCCTGATTGCCTTGTCATTGTTCTTTCTACATGCTTGTAACTATCTAGATGTTTCTACAAATAAGTCCCACCCCTTCCCATATCTAGGAGATAGCAGCTGGGAAATCACCCCATTGCTTTCTGGATAGTAGTTACTCTGATGTCATTGTCTACTCAGGAAAGGTCCAGGCAGTGCCCAAGTCACCTCAATGTCTGTTCTGCCTACACAGCTCTCCCGGTAGCCTGTGCTCCTTGCGGGACCCATTTCTCATCCTGTACCTGCCTCCTGTGGCTAATGGAAGCTCAAAGTTCTTTTTGAAGTCGGTGCAGGAGCTGGGCTCTCAGCTAAGCTTTGAGGGAAATGAAGCAAGGCACTACAGAGAAACGGACCCCCCGACCTGCCAAGGAGAGGGGCTATGAAGTCAGAAAAGGAGACATGACGGTTGAGTGAAAGAATCCTTTTGAGCCTTTACTACAGCCTCTTAGAAGGAAATTCTTTTATGTTGAGTGTATTGATACAAATTCAATGCCCGAGTCTGGAACTTTTATTTTTAGAGAGAAAGAGCTTTCAGTGTTTCTATTTCTTCACACTTAGTCATATACCACCAGCCTCTCAGAAAAAGTGATACTCTGTATAGTGACAGAGATATTTGATTTGATTTGGCATCAGAAGAACAGAGTTCAGGTCTCAGCTTTGCTACTTACTAGCTGTGTAATCATTGGCAGGTCACTTTTCTTCCTCACATCCAGCTCAGTGTCCTGTCTAAAACGGCAGTGGTGGGACTTCCCTGGTGGCACAGTGGTTAAGATTTCATGCTCCCAATGCAAAGGGCCTGGGTTCGATCCCTGGTCAGGGAACTAGATCCCACATGCATACTGCAACTAAGGAGCCCAGCTGCTGCAACTAAGACCCGGTGCAACCAAATAAATAAATACATACATACATACATAAAATTAAAAACAAATAAAAATAAAGTGGCAGTGGTTGGGACCTGCCTCCCAGAGTTGCTCATTCATTCAGTCATTTTTATTCGTTCATTTATTTACCTGCTACGTGGTGGTCACTGTGCTAAGTGCTGGGAATGCAAAGTGAGGCATGGTCCCTGCTCTCATGGAGCTGACAGTCCAGTGAGGGAGATACTCCCTGGGGAAAGCCGAGGCAGATTCTTCCATCCTTCATTCTAAGTGGAGGGCAGCGTGCTGCTGGGGTGTAGCCCCTCCCTCTGCATCCCAAAGGCATCACATGACCTGACTGTCACTCCAAGGGTCATGTGACATGATACAGGGAGGACTTAGCTCATCCGGAGCAGTAAAGGGGACTGAGAATCAGAGAGCAGAAGTGGCACAACTTAGATTTTGTGTGCATCCAGGGGTAAGCTTAGATTAAAACCACACCACATTTGTTTCCAAGGCCAAGCTGTGGAGGGACCTGTGGCAGAAATGCCGCGTGCTCACCCACAGCTGGAGTAACTCCATTGTGATTTCTATCTTTACACCTGCGTGGATTTGGTACCTGCCCCCAAACTTGTCCCTCTCTGAAAGAAGGATGGTCTGTAGGCCCAAAGGTGATAGACACTATGTGAAGTTATAGGGACACTAGGGGCAGGCGGGGACATGGTAAATGGTCAACCATGACAGTGAAACCCACTGAGCCTCTCTTGAGTAAGGCGATTGTTCTGACTCTGTGGTATCAGAAGGCTCCTTATATGTGGAAGACAGAGCAATACATTGTTTGTGCTCCTTTTTGCATTTCTTCTCCGGCTAAGCTTTGACAGCATTTATTAGGAACTTTCTGGGTTTAAGCAGAGTTCTGGCGCTGACCCTGACCGCTGGCCTTCCTCAGGGCTCCTCAGAGCGACAATGAGGTGGTGTGCTCTATGAGTTCATTGTAGGGAGCCTAAACACAATTGTAATAAAGTTTTCTTCATGGCAACTCAAAGCGATAAGGATTGCAACCTCTCAGCTGGGGAACTAGTTACAGAGAAGGCTGGTGACTAAACTGAGATCACACAGCAGCTCAGTGGCAGGGACTGGCTCTGAAGTTGCATTGGTCTAATGATGACAGCATTCGAGTGCTTATTAGAAGCTATGGGCTTTGCCTGGTTTACTTTATTCCTCTCAACTACCCCATCATCATCATTACCATCCCTATCACCACCACCAGCATCATCACCATCATCGTCACCATTACCGCCATCACCGTCATCACCATTCCAATCTGCAAATTATAGGTCAAGAAACTGACGTGCCAAAAAAGTTAAATCCTTTGTTCAGAGTTAGATAACTAACAAAGAGTTAGATAAATAACAAATGGTCAGATTTGAACCCAAGCCATCAGGCTCCTGTCTTTCACTGGCCTGCTTTGTCCTGCCTCCTTGTCTTAATTCACTGCCAATACATAGGATGTTACCTCTGCCAGATGCTGTGTTGGATGAGAATTAAGAGCATATGTAAGGTACCAGAGAAAGTGATCGGACTTGATGGGCCATGCACATAGGAAGAATGTGTGATTGCTTTGCAGGTTGCTGGGTGTATCTCTTAAGCGAATGCAGGGATAGTGTTATGGGGTTTTCAGACAGGACGCATGGGGTTTGGGTGGCTTCCTCTGGGTAGGCGTGACCTTATCTGTTTCTCCGATGTCTCGTAACTTGGAAAGACATAGATTTTTAGTCAGGAACCCAGCTATGAGGAACGCATCCCTCTCTTTTTGTCAAGACTCTGAAGAATGACGATCTAGAATTATGCCTGCTTGGTGGATGTTGAGGATGGTGGCTGTCATGCTGAGATGAGTGAGAGACAGGAAAGAGGCGGGTATTTAGGTGCCCTGCTAACTGAAAAGGAGTAGGCAGTATTTTACAAGAGAGATGACCTAGATTTTCGGTTATGCTTTGTGCTTTTCCATTTTTTTACCCCTAGTCATCAGCAAAGACTTGGTTGTTCCAGCCAACCACAGCCAACTGTGCTGACAAGTAGGAAGAAAAGACGTAACTTGTGAACACGTGGGTCAGCTATAAAGTGCGAGCTGCTGTGCTCCTTTGAAACAAGCATGAAATTTGGCTAGAAAGTTCGGGGGCGGAGACACAATTTTTTTTTTTTTGTGGTACACGGGCCTCCCACTGCTGTGGCCTCTCCCGTTGCGGAGCACAGGCTCCGGACGCACAGGCTCAGCGGCCATGGCTCACGGGCCCAGCCGCTCCGCGGCATGTGGGATCTTCCCGGACCGGGGCACGAACCCGCGTCCCCTGCATCGGCAGGCGGACTCTCAACCACTGCGCCACCAGGGAAGCCCAAGAATAATATTCTTATTATTTTTTTAAAAAGGCAAATCATTAAGTGTATAACAAGATTAGATTTAGTTGTATTCCTTTGTAAGATGGTAGGAATAAACTCATGCATCAGGAAGCAGTTCTTTGTCACACTGTTCTAATTTTTTATTCGCTTTTCTATATTCTGACATAATCTTCATATTTCTAACGCAGCCCATAATGAGTCCCAGGGAGCAGCCCCGAGGCCATCACCGAGGCCTTTCTAATTCTCAACTGGGGGTGATTTTGCCTGTCAGGGGACATTTGGCCATATCAGGAGACGTTTTTGGTTGTCAAAACTAGGGGATGGTGCTACTGGAATCTAGTGGATAGAGGTCAGGGATGCTGCTAAACATCCTACACTGCACCCCAAAGAATCATCTGGCCCCCAAAATCAATAGTGCTGAGGTTGAGAAATCCCGTTACTATATAAAATGGTTATTTCATAGTTTATTGAGCAGATGCCTAGTTTACTCAAGCATCTTGGGCTCCTGTTGCTGGACATTAGTTGTGCCAGTTTTTCAGTGCTGTGGTGAGCATCTCCATGCGTCCAGCCTTGCCTCGCTTTGGGCTCATAGTAGGTTATTTGAAGAGGCGGGGGGGGGGGGTTCCATCTGCCGCCTGGCTTCTCTGGGTTTGGGAATCATCCTCAGACCAGGCGGGAGGGCTTTTCTACAAATAGTGCAGGGTGTTTGTAGTTTCAGTTACTAAAATCTAGATATGCGAGCTCCCAGGCAGCAGGCATAAGTGGAGTGGGCATGAAACTGGGCAGAAAGGCAAAAGAGGAAAGGCAAAGTCTTAAGACCAGTGAGACTCAGGGATGTGGAAAGTGAAATGGCTTCACATGGACTCTAAAAACATTCTCTTAGGGCAGCCACTGGGAACTCACCTGTTCCTGGCCACAGCCGCTAAAATCAAAGCTCCCTCCGCACTTCCTACCCACCTTCTCTGCTTCATATTTTTCTTTAGCATTCACTGCTGTCTTTTAAAATTAATTAATTAATTATTTTTGGCTGTGTTGGGTCTTTGTTGCCGCGCACGGGCTTTCTCTAGTTGCGGTGAGCGGGGGCTACTCTTCATTGCGGTGCGCAGGCTTCTCATTGCAGTGGCTTCTCTTGTTGCAGAGCACAGGCTCTAGGTGCGTGGGCTTCAGTAGTTGTCACACGTGGGCTCAGTAGTTGTGGCTCGTGGACTCTAGGGCTCAGGCTCAGTAGTTGTGGCGCATGGGCTTAGCTGCTACACCGCATGTGGGATCTTCCCAGATCAGGGCTTGAACCTGTGTTCCCTGCATTGGCAGGCGGATTCTTAACCACTGCGCCACCAGGGAAGCCCTCACTGGGGTCTTGAATGTTGTCTATTTTGCTTATTTATCTTGTTTATTTCTGTCTCCCTTCCCCAGGGGCAGCGGCAGGGGCAGGAGCAGGGGCAGGGGCAGTGTCTGTTTCATATACCACTGTTTCCTAGCTCCAGAGCAGCGCTGGGCACATGGCAGGCACTCAGTGCCTATTTGCTGAATGAATGAGTGGTGATTCACAAACACACGAGGGTATGTGGCTTTTAGACCTTCATCACGCTCATTGCTCTCAGATCAGGTTTCTCTTCACTGTCTCCTCATTTCACTTTGGGTGTCTCACCGGTGTCTGGAGGATGTGTTGCTGGAGGGGGAGAACGACTGAAAGAGAGAGAGAGAGGGTGAAGCAGGGAGCCCCAGGCGACAGGACCCCACCATCCATGGGGGACAAGGAGGGAGGCTGCCAGAGGGAAGCGCAGACAAGAACCACATATTCGCAGCCAGGCATCCTCGTTCCTGGGCTGTGACTGCTCTGGGGGGCCGTGCCCTGGGTCACAGGGACTGCACTGGGCCTCCTTGTCGGGTTGTCCTGGACGCCGTGGGGCTTTCCTGATGGTCCCATCCAAAGATGGAAGCCTCCTTGGCCAACTGCCTGGGTGATGGCCTCGGGGCTGCTCCCTGGGACTCATTACAATCAACTGCCCTTGGCCCGTAATGAGTAATGCAGCCTCCCTGCATTCCAGGCTGCCTCAAAGCAGACATCTGTGGCCTCAGTATTGGTGAGACTCCTTGTGTGAAGGTTCACAGTCACATTGGATCTCATGTTTCTGATATTCTGTATATTCTTGACTCCTTAAACAAACAAACAAAAAGACTGTGGACACCCTCTGAGCACCCATAGCCAATACCTTTCTTTTTCAGTTTTTAAAAATTTTAAAATTTTTATTGTAGTTGGTTTACAATGTTGGGTTAGTTTCAGGTGTACATCAAAGTAATTCAGTTATATATATATGTGTGTGCATATACATATTCTTTTTCAGATTCTTTTCCATTTTAGATAGTTCCGTATAGTTCCGTGTGCTATACAGTAGGCCCTTGTTTGTTATCTATTTTATACATAGTAGTGTACATATGTTAATCTCAAACTCCTAATTTATCCCTCCCTCCCCTTTCCCCTTTGGTAACCATAAGTTTGTTTTCCATGGCCAACATCTTTATTAAAACATCACCAGCACCAGCTAAGCTGGGGGACTTGGGGTGGAGGTGGGGAGAGGCCATCTGGAACCATCCAGGTAGATGGTGACAGCTCTGCCCCGGGCTTCCGCAGCCTTGCCGTTGGCAGCTTCGGAGGCCAGCATTATGTTTCCTGTCACTTAAAGGCAGGTGAGTCGAAGCCATGGCATGCTGGCAGCCTCTGCGATTCCAAACTGCAGTCAGGTGGTTCTGCCTGCCTGTGCTGGTAGCTCAGGTTCTTGAAAAGTGAGTGACAGGGGCAATCAACTGCCCTTGGCAAAGCAAACCCAAACACACTCTGAAAGGCACAGCCTGGCCAGGCTCAGCAACTTTATTCATTAGGCAGTTCATCTTGAGGCTGTCAGCCGAGGTCGTGAGGGCAGGTCCAGGCAGGGAAGCCGTGCTTTCCACAGTTCAATCCAGTGCCACAAATACTGTTGAGCCTGCGCCTTGCACGAGGCACCGTGCGTGGCTGCAGAGGAATTCAGGTGGAGAAAGGGACGGTTCCTGCCTCAAGGAGCTTACGTGCTACCTTCTCTCAGAGCCGCAAGGGAGCCGAAGCAAAGGACAGCTGGGGCCCCAAGTTGGAAGAGAAAGTATCCAGTTGAAAAATCAGGACAAATGCCATGGAAGAGGAATCCTGAAGTTTGGATAGAACTTATTCTTTCTTCACTCCCTCCTCCCTTCTTTCCTTCCTTCCCTGTAGACAGAATAATATGCCCCCACTGCCTGAAATGTCCACGTGTTAATCCCTGGGACATGTGAATACCTTATGTGGCAAAAGAAACTTTGCAGATGCGATTAAATTAAGGATCTTGAGATGAGGAGGTCATCCTGGATTATCCAGGTGAGCCTGAAATGTTATCATGAAGGTCCTTGTAAGAGGGAGGCTGGAGGGTCAGAGTTAAAGAGAGATTTGAAGATACAGGGTTGCTGGCTTTGAAGACGAAGGAGGAGGCCATAAGCCAAGAACTATAGGCAGCCTCTAGAAGCTGGAAAAGGTAAGCAAATGGATTCTTCCCCTTAGAGCCTCCAGAAGGAACACAGTCCTGCGGACTCATTTTGGACCTCTGAGCTCCAGAGCTGTAAGGTAATAAATCTCTATTGTTTAAGCCACGAAGTATGTGGTAATTTGCTGCAGCAGCAATGGGAGTCAAAAATAGCCCCTCTCTCTTCCCTCTCCTTTGCCCCCTGGCTTCCTCCATCTGCATCTGCGTCTGCTTCTGCGTCCGCATCTCCATCCCGTTCTCTTTCTCTTCCTCCTTCCCTCTCTCCCTTATTCTCTCTTCTTATTTCTCCTCCCTTCCTCTCCTCTCCTCTCCTCTCCTTTTCCTTCCCTCCATCCCTCCCCCCAGTTACAAAAACAACACATACCCTTTTTGAATTTCAAACAATACCAAAGTGCATAAAGTGAAAAATGAAAGCTGTTTCCTACGATCTGCGCCCCCACCCCTGCTGCCGCCCCATCTTCTTGGCAAGAGGCACAGTGGTTCAGAATTTACTGCCTGAGTCCACATGCTGACTCTGTCACTTACTCCCTGCTTGACATAAGGCAAGTTATTGACCTTTCTTTGCCTTGGTTTGCTCATCTTTAAAATGGGAAAAAGTTTACTCACCTCAAAGGATTGTCAATTCATTAGGGCTTAGAAGGGTAAGCACTCATTTCTTGCCAGCTCTTACTATGTTTTTACATCTTGTCTATTTTATACAAACACAAGTGAATCTATTTATACAAACAATGTAGAGGGTCTTGATTTCACTAAGATGGTATGATATTATTCTGCAAGGAGAACAAGATTATTTTAGGCAGGGTTAGGGGTGGAAGAGAGAGAATTCCAGTGTAGAAGCAGAGACACACTGATGGGGGAGTGTGGAGAGTCATCAGGAGAGAGTAAAGAGAGCAAACAGATAATAGATTGATGAGAGAGGGATAGAGAGAGAAAGAAAGATGGAGAAACTGGAATGATTGGTTAGGGTCAGATTGTAGAGGGCTTTGACTGACAAAGAGTGGAAGGGATGCACTGAAGATTTCTGACCAAAGGGGAGGAAGGTATGAGTGTTGCTCCCCAGGGAAGCGACTGAGGCAACAGGGTTAAGATGATATGGAGTGAAAAGTAGGCGAGAACACAATGGCCGCTTGAGCTTTGAGGATGGCAGTGGGAAAGCAAGGTAAGGATGGCTTTAGAGACAATGTCAGTATCATTTCTTGAACTAGGCTATGGGTTGGAAGGGGTGAAGGAAGAAGGAGTCAACGTGGCTTTGAGATTCTGAGCACTGGGTACCAGGGAGAATGATGTTAGAATCTCAGGAGTCGTGCTTGACTTCTTTGCATCTCTGCCAAGTACAAATCAATCAATACCACATGATCAGTAAGTTCTGCTAACTTATGTTCTCAGCATTTTTCATAGTTATCTTTTCGTACTTATTCTTCGGGACTCAGTTTAGGCACCCTGTCTTTCAAAAACTCTTCCTGACTCCCCCCTAAGCGCTTCTCTTCCATGCATAATCCTTTGTGTGTGTCTCTCTCTGCATTTCCGTATTGTTTTACAATGACCTGATTATATGCCTATCTCTTTCACTAGATTATGAAGCCCTCGAGGGAAAGGACTGGATCTTACTAGTCTTTGTATGTTTGGTGCTGGCGCATTGCCTGGCATCTGGTCCACACAGATTTGTGTTGAAGGAAAGCATTGGTGCCATTTTGAATATGCTTGGCTAGAATGTCTAAGATCCACAGGCAGCTTGAGGAGCTGGGGCTCAGGTCAGGGGGCAGGGGTGCAGGGACAGATTGTGGGTCTTCTGCAAAAAGGTGAAGCAATGAGCCTGGCTTGAGAAGAAGACTGACTTGGGACTTTGGGGAGCTCTCAGATGTAGGGAGTGAGGGAGAAAGAGTGAAGAACGACCAAACAGGAATGATCAGAGAGCAGGTGGGACACTCAGGAAGGTGGAGTAGCAGGAAAAACGAGAGCGTTTGGAGAAGGGGCTGGTGGACAAAAGGGTCAAATGCTGCGTGGCAGTCAGGGGGCTGAGGAACAAGGAAAGATCTCCCCTACGGGCCTGGGACCATCATTCCTGAGCCCTGTGAGATGAGGAAGGTGCTAAGGGGTGAAAAGGGACTGAGTTATGAAGCAGAGGAAATGCCAGTGCCTATTTCAATGCACTTGGAAGGGAAGGAAAAGGAGGAAGATAAGAATAGGACCCAAGAGGGAAGCATGGTGACTTAGCGTGATTGTAGGCTGAGTGGGAGGGGCTGATAGAGACTGGGAAATTGGAAATGTAAGCAAGGGAAGGCGTGGTGGAGCATGGCGTTGCGGACTGGGGGGGAAGGGGTAGCCTTTGCAAGAAAGGGCACCTCCTCGCTGCGAGAGGCACAGCGAAAGAGAAGGAAGGGAAAGAGAGATTTCCCTGCAGAAAGGAATCAAACGGTCTTTTGGTGAAGTAGGAAGAAAGGCCACGTTCAGGGAGAAAGGGTGCTGGGAGTGGGCTTGGTGGCAGGAGAGAGGGAAGGCACTTAGATCAGCTGCTTTAGGGAGTTTAAGAAGGAATAACAAATGCAGCAGCCTTCACCCCGTCCTCCTCCCCACTTGAATTGTGTTGGGCTCCAGTTAGAAAGTGCTTTCCAACGACGTTGTGCGGCGCCGGAGCAGGGGCCGGGAAAGGACGCAGTGCCGGGCCGGGGCAGGGAAACTGCAGAAGGACAAGGCTGGGGGAGGCGTGGGGCCGGGGAGCCAGCACTTTGTAAAAATGGGGGAGTGTGGGCTTCCCCGGTGGTGCAGTGGTTGAGAGTCCACCTGCTGATGCAGGGGACACGGGTTCGTGCCCTGGTCCGGGAGGATCCCACATGCCGCGGAGCAGCTGGGCCCGTGAGCCATGGCCGCTGAGCCTGCGCGTCCGGAGCCTGTGCTCCGCAACGGGAGAGGCCACAACAGTGAGAGGCCCGCGTACCGCAAAAAAAAAAAGTGGGGGGGGTAGTGTGGATTCAGGGCTGGGCTGAGGTTAGGAGGAAGATGATAGAAAAACCAGAATGGGTTGATGCCTGGAGGTCGTGGAGAGCACAGAGCAGATGGCTGTGACCTTGGGTAAATCTCCCTTCCTGCACACCCACCCGAGTTTGACAGGGCAGCGTCCAGCTCTACCAAGGCCATCTCATTCCTCCCGATTGGCTTGGAAGGAAAACCATGCTTGACAGACATGCTTGACAGGTCCGTGGGCTGCCGTTTTCCAAAAGAACCTTACAACCCCTTCTTCTTGATAGCACGTGAGGTCTCCAAGGGCTGATTCCAGCTCATCTTGATCTTCGTGTCCTCAGCCATGTTTGAGTCTGGGGGGATTCTGAATAGGTGCGTTTCTCTCTGTGGCTTAGCTTTCGGTGTCTGTGGTTCCTCCTTCCTTCTTTTCTCTCCTCCACCATCTGCCAACTCAGAGTGTGGTACTGGGGAACCGGGGAAGGCACTCCATATGCCTGGGGTCGCCTGCCTGTCTGAAGAGAGATGGCTTTTGTCCATTGCTAACAGCCATTCGGGGAAGCAGTTTCCTCTTTGGGGATCTCATAGTGGGGCATTTGGGGGGGGTCTATGAGCCGCCTACCAGTGTCTGCCCCCCCAAGATGCAAATCTGGTTGGCCGATTGACCAGTATGGGTCAACAAAGCATACATTTGCATTTCCCCCATGGAGGAAGCTGGGTCACTGAGTTCAGGTCATGACTGCTGTTCACGGTTTTATCATCTGGAATTACAAATGCCCCCGTGTGCCAAGAGGCGGTCGGGCAGAAGCTCCTTGGCATCTCGCCACCCCAGGGTTCTTGGCTCCTTTAGTTCTTTCCCACTCGGATTTGTATTTTTATATAGTTCTCCTCTCATGCTTTTTAATTCCTTCTGGGCAGGGCTTATGCTGTAAGCACCAAAGCCAGGGTCCTATTTGTGGCAGCCTTGCTTTAGCAGTTCTCTCCTGGGAGGAAGTAGGAGGAGAAGGGTCTGCCCGACAGTCTTTGTTCCCAGGACTCAGGGCCCTAAAGTCCATATGGGGCCCTCTTTTCTTCTCTTGCACGGGCTGGCACAGCCCTAATCCTGCTGTCTGCTTGACTGATCCCTCACTGGAAGTGCAGACAGACACTTGGGGGATTGGAAACATGGCTTCCTGCAAAAATGTGCTTCCTTCCCAGACAACAGATGATTCAGATAAAGCCTTTGTCTTTAATTTTGCCTATTCTTCCCTTGCCTATTGATTCCTTGCATTTCACTGAGGGGTTTATTTGATTTGAAGGGGGATTATGCAATTACCTTACATTTCATTGGAGCAACACAATACAGGCAAAAGAGGGTTTTATGTATCCAGTCTGAATTATCCAGTTGATCCCATCCTTGCAGACCTAACCTTGGAGAAGACAGGGCCCAGGGAGGTGGGCAAGGAGACACCCTCATCCTAGGCACTGTGCGTGGAGGACCCTGCCCCGGCAGAGGCTTGGAGGATGGAGCCTGCACTGCTGAGCAAGAGCCTGTGTCTCCTCCAGCCCCAGCCTGATCCATTTGTCACTTTGGATTATTTCCCTTATACCTGCATGGGCAGGCAGCATCGTCAATTACAAGGATTCCCAGCGTGCTCTGTCGTGGCATGAAACACAAATACCATTTCCTTCCAGCTCCGGCTTTCACAGGGCCTGCCTGAATCCATTTGTGTTGTCTCCAAACCTAGCACTTTAAAACAAATGGCAAGGCCCCTGAATGACAAACACAGCGAACATAGTGGGAAGGCCATTTGCGGGGAAATGGTTGCAAGGAGAGTCGGTACTTTATGAATATTCACTGAAGTGTAAACCTGCACATTGCTTATCTGCATTCTAATTTGCCCATGAATGCAAATGAGTCCTGTTTAAAATAGGGAAGGGGAGAGCGGGCTCCTTGAAGAACACCTAATTGAAAGATGTTTGTACATCGTGTCTGATATGTAGTAAACAGAGAGACGAATCCAATGGTTTTCCAAATGAGACCTCAGAAACAATAAAAAAAATAATGATCTCAAAACCTCAAAAGTAGGAATGTGCAGAACAAACTGCTTTCCTAAAAAGGGGGACATAATTACTCTGTCTCAGGGTGCAATTAGTGTCCTAATTATACGAAGGTGTGTTGCTTATCTCTCCGGCAAACCCTCTGTCAAGGTTTAGCTGTCTTGAGAAGCTGTACCGCAGAGGGGCTGGGTCCTGCACTCGGGGTTGGCCAGTGGAGGGCCCTGGGGGAGAGGGGCCCAGAGAGATGGTACTTTGGGAAGTACCTTCATCTTTCTTTTAGACTGACAGATGGTTTCAGTCTGGGTTGCACTGCCTGCTGCTGCTTTCAATGAAAGATTGTTACCTTTTTGGATTCATGAAAGCCACTCAATCAAAGATAAAAAGGCAGGCCAGTGTGGGGAATCCATAAAATCTCTACTTTCAGCTGGAGTGTCTACTAATAATTCTTCTCGTGTCACTGCCTGGTTAAACAGTCATACTCCTGCTAAAAGCCCTATAAGCATAATAGATTCATGGGGTTTGGCTCTATTGTGCTGCTCTTGGCCTGAAAAAGGGGGAAGGGGCTCCTGTTTTTCTAAAACAAACCAGACACTGAAGCATTGTGTATCAAAATGTATTCACCCATCGCTGACCATCTCATTAGATCAGAGGGGCTTTCTCTGCACACCTCTTGTGGCGCTCTTTCCAGACTTCTGATGTATTCATTGAAAAGCCTCCTTCGGAGACATTTTAGTACCAATTCCGAGTCACTCCGCTTAACATTTAAATGTGTGTTTTGGTAGTGGTTGTTCTGGGAAAAAACAGGTGCTTTTTTATTTCAAACTGAGCCAGTTGTACACATTGAGATCCGCTCCTGAGATGTTGACGACAAATGTCACACATCTCAGCGCTGAGCGAAGAGGTACCAAACGGCTCAGTCATAGCGGAGGGTCTGGGCAGGGCCTTTGGCGATGGATCTCAAGGAGTGAGTTCCTGTTGGAGTCGGGAGCAGGGTTTTCCTTAAGTTCCTTGCGTGGCAGAGCGGCCAAGGTTTTGCATGCAGTGCTATCAGTCTCCCTGGACACATGCACGGCCCTCGATGGTCCCAGACCCGCAGCCTACATGGTGGTGAGTCATAGAGGTGTCAGAGGCTTTTCTCTCGAATCTCTCCTCCTCCAGTCTTACAGAGAAAAAAATAAAGTCTTTGTGCCTGAGCTGAGCAGCGTTAAATGGACTCAGCTGGGTCGCCACCCTCATATTGATGTCCAGGGATTTTGAGTGAATGAGGATCACAGAGCGCGTTATCTCGCCATCTGGGGCGAGGAAGAAGTGGTGGGACAAGCAGGCCCTTTGATCAGGAGTGGCCTTTGTGAAGGCTTCTGCTGACCCCTCCTCTCCCATGTCCCTCCGAACCCAGGCCCCTTCCCACCCTGTGCTTCCTTTGGAAGGTTTGTCTGCTGCCTGAGCCTTTTCTGGCATATCCAGACTGCAGAAGAGAGAAAAATCGTCTTCCTCCTTGTTGCCCCCTCACACCCCTCCCCAGGAAACCTTCAGCAGATGTAGACAAGACTTTAATAGCTACATAAAGAGGAATGCATGCCAGTCTCATCAGGGGAGCCATAATGGCTTGTCGGAGGACCTCAGAGAGGACAATATATCAGCATCCAGTTTGTGACGGCATCCCTAATGGTGGCAGTTTGCACCTACCCATAATGGTCCATTCATTGTCCATTTGACCCGGTTCCTGATCATACTAGGCCCTCCCTCGCATGGATCTCTCTTTGAAGCCCTCTGCAATTGCCCACACAACTCTTTAAGTGTGGGTAAATCAGAGCCGGTAAGTGACAATCGTAAGAAAGCAGTTAGTGGACCACCCCGTGGCACACCCTGAATTTGCATTCACGCTCTTTCTTTTCTTCTCCCAGCAGCCCTCGGTCACACTTCATCCCGAGCCCAGCATCTGCAGGAGGTCAAGGCACTGGGAGTCCTGAGATTTCCAACCATCTGCCAGGGAAAAAGGAAGTCAGTACTGGAGGAGGGAGGGGGAAGAACCTAAATGATATTCTGAAGGCTTTCTTAAAGTTATTTATTGAGGTGAGGGCAGGAGAGCCGTTATGAATGGTCCCAGCCCATTGTCTTCTTTATGGGCCTCAGGAGGGCTGCAGACATAATTAAAGTTGAAGCCAAGTTCAGTTTTCTCCTTGGAGGCTTAAATAGCCTGGAGTCATTTCCCATCCCTCGCTTCCCACAAGTGCCAGTCCTCCCTCGCTGCTGAAAATTTCAACATTCCTATAAACTACAGTACTTTGTAAAGGTCACGCGCTACTTAATCTGAACCCGGGGTCTGGAGCGGTGCTTGCTGTCACAGCATTGGTGGCTGTCCAGCCCGGTGACGTGAGGCCTGCCTGCCGAGAACTGGAGGGGCAGGAGGCAGGCAGGCAGAGCTCTTTAATTATTGCCGAGCACTTCCTGGATCAGCATGATATTTAAAGATTTTTGTTCCACCTGCCTGAGAAATATAGAGTCCAGCCGAGAGGCAAGAAAATGAATATGGATTTCTTGCCCTTTCAGTGTATTCACTCCAAAAAATAGCCATTGCTTTGATTTTTTCCTTTCCTTTTTTTTTTTTTTTCTGCCAAGCTGGGGACTGCAGGCTTCAGGCAGGCACGATTACAATCATGCGTCATGAATGAAATGTGCCATTTGGAGAAAATCAGCCACTGGTTCCAACTCCCCCCTGACCCGGCGACAAATCAATAGAGCTCTCGGAGTTCTGGGGCTGAAATGGATGTTGTGCTTGAATGAAAGTACTTTCTCTACATACTTCTGACACTCAGAGCAGTTGCCAGGGGCAGACTTTGCGCCTGGGGCTCCAGAAAGAGGATTATCAACCTCCGAAAGAGGGGTCTGGTTCAGCACGTGTCAGGGAAGTGACTTAGTGTTGATGGGTGGAACTCTGCGTAGGGTCAGAAGACGTGCTTCCTAGGTTGAGTTTCACCTGAACTAGCTTTTTTATTAACCCCTTCATTCAAAAAACATGTCTGGAGTGCCAGGCACTGTGTGCCAGGCACTGTGCTAAACTTGGGAATATAAAAGCAAACAAGGTAGACACAGGACCTGCCTTCACGGGGATTCTAGAGTTTAATACGGGAGACAGAACTATTACTGGCAATTGCAGTACAGTGTGATAAACCTTGGGACATGGGGAAAATTTTTCGTCTCTCTGGTTTCCCATTTTCCTATAGGCAAAATGAGAGGATGTTAACAAAGATAAACCCTCAAGACATTCTCCCTTTCCAGGATCCTAATCAGTCAGTAGGGCAGGGACTTCCCTCGTGGTCCAGTGGCTAAGACTTCGTGCTCCCAGTGCAGGGGGCCTGGGTTCGATCCCTGGTCGGGGAACTAGATCCCACATGCTGCAACTAAGAGTTCGCCTACTGCAACTAAAAATCCCACATGCTGCAACTAAAAGATTCTGCATGCCGCAAGGAAGATCCCACACGTGGCAACAAGGATCCTGCGTGCCGCAACTAAGACACGGCGCAGCCAAATAAATAGATAAATATATTTAAAAAAATCAGTTGGGCAATTAGACAAGCGAACATTCTCCCTTATCTTGCTTCCAGGGCTAGACAAGGCTCTTGTTCCCCTTGTTCACAAGGTCACCACAACTTAGTTGCGGACACAAGACTCATACAGATGAGATGTTAACTCACAGTTGAGGTAGCAGATAAATGTTATGAACTTTGAAAAGTTTTTGGCTGCTCAGAGAGTTCTTTGGGAGCTCAGAGGAGGGAGAGACAGCTAAGAGCTTGATCCATGCCAGAAACACTTTTCTCTGCACCTTCTCAACCACTGCCCTGGCTCCCATCACTGTGCTTATATATGGAGAACACTCTTAAACCCATGTCTGCAGTCCAGATATCTCCCATGAGCTTTTCCTTCTTCTCAGCCCCTCCCTTGGCTCTTACTCATTTTCCATCTCCCATGCAAGCACCTTTTGCTCCAAAAGGCTTTTTTATCCCTTGGAGCCAAGTTAGGTCTTCTATCACACACTCTTGCGACACCTGATTTTTATCCTAGCACTTACCACAATTTCTTTGTCATTGTTTAGTCAACTCTGTCTTCCACAAGTCTGAAAGATCCTCTAGGGCAGGGACCACGTCTATTCAACTCACTGTTGTTTCCCCAAGGTCATTACAGTACTTGGTATTTCAGCAGTGTTTAATAAGTAATTTGTTATATAAATGATGACTATCTAATTCTTCTAGAGAATAAGCTTACCTTCCTTTTGCTGTAACAAATCATAGCCATGAATACACATCTATGCTGGAGTCGGGTGAGTCCTCTTGGTGAATTACTGAACCTGGGGGTGGCCTTGGAGACCCTAACACAGCCTATGTGGCTGGTTGACCTCAGGTAGAAGAACTGAGTAGGATTTGGGGAATTGGTTGGCCAAAGCAGTGGCTGAAGTGAAGCAAGAGGATAAAGGTCTGGGAGACAGGGGAAGCTGAGGAGGTACCAAGATGTGTCTGATACATGTAGCAAAAGAGCCAGGATGGAACTTGGTGGCTACCAGCTGTGCAAACTACTCAGTGAGTTAATATCTCTTTGCCTCAGTTTCATCATGGATAAAATGGTGACAATTACGTCTCTCTTGCAGGATTTTAAGGATTGGTGTAATATATAATATGACTCTCTTCAATCCCGCTGGCTTTCAGGAAGAGGCCTCTTGACCCCTTATCTTTAGGCTACAGTATTTGGATGGGCTGCAAGGAGTGTGTGGGGAGAGGGATGGAGGGAGTGGAGACTGCCACTGTGTGTGGGGAGGATGCCACTCTTTCCACTTCACCAGTGTTGGAGTGGAATATTCTGGGCAAGTTGGTATCTGGTTCTAGTTGTGGTGGTGTTAGGTTTTGCTGGATATAGGAATATTTCCAAGAGAGTTCTCTTGGAGTCCAGCAGATTATGAGACTGCCCAGATACCCCTTCCCAGATAATGGGCATCTTGGGCTTGACCTGGAATCAGCCTAAGACCACACAAAACATTCTTAGGTTCACGTTTCCTGTTAGTGAGTATTAGAGTTATTTGGCTGCAAGCAACCGATTTTTAACTAACTAAGGCAAAAACGCATTTTGGGAAGGCTTCAGAGTGGCTCGCAAAGAGTAGTAGCTGAACAAGTAGGCCTCAGGTAGGACAGACACCAGGGCAGTTCTGGGTACCTCGGCAGTTGGACCAGTACTCTCAAGTGTGATCATTGGATGGCGTAGCTCTTACCTCTTGATTCCCCTGTTTGTTCAAAGCTTCAGATTCCCTGCAGAAGGCCTGTAATTGGTCTCTTTGGAATGTTTGGCCACCCTGGTAGTCAGGGGGAGGAGTTCTGTGACCGGCAGCTCAATAAAATGAGCTGGGAGAGAGAATTCCTCACAGTAAAGAGGATGGTAAGACATTGATATAGACTTGCTGCCCTTTGGAACTCAAGTGGCCTCTGACTTGAGTTGCCTCTGCTCTATGGCACTCAGGTCACCAGGTCACAATTCTGTTTCTGGGACATCTGAAGCCTAGTGATATTGAGCTACCCTGAAGCTCTGTCAGATTTGGTCACTCTTGAGGTTACTTCACATCTTCCAAAAGCATCCAAAAACATTTTGAGAAAGCCCCTATGGATGTTGCTGATTTCTTGTTGCTACGTAAAGGTATACCTTGGAGAGTCTTGATGACTGTTAACCTGAGTGCTTTCAGCTTTCATGCCTCTCCAAGCCTTTGAAGATGCTCTGCTTGAATTGTATTTTCCTCTGCTACAAATGCCTACTTACCTTCAAGCTCCAATAGCATCACTTCTGGGAATTCCTCCCTCACTTGTCACGTGGTTGGTGACAGAGGGTCATGTAGAACCCAGGTCCCCTGGTTTCCAGTTAGAGTCCTTACAAAAAGTGACTACTAGTTAGGGCTTTGGAGTCAAACAGCCCTGGGGTAGAGTCCCAGATCTGCATCCAGCATTAGATAACTTTGGGAATTTACTTACCATCTTGGACACTTGGCCTTCTCTTCTTTAAAGAGGATATTAACAGTACTCTCCTCCTAGATTCTCATGAAAATTAAATAAGACCATTCATGTAAAGTGGTTTGCACAATGCCTGGCACACAGTAAGTGTTAGCTATGATTGTGTTGTGTTCCTGTTCCTGGAAGATTATGTAAATGAGTGAGTGTAGAGAGCTTTAAAATCCTCAGGGGCAACTAGAGTAACCATAACCTGCAAAGACTTGGAAAGCCCCAGGGAAGAGTCAGTATCGAAAAGTCTGCTTCTGTAAAAGTTGTAAACAAATCTTAAAATACTAATTAGGCAAGAGCATAACTCACTCTCTTAAATAATGAAATGTATTCAGTTGTTATTCATGGTTCAAAATAATAAATTCTAAATTAGTCACTCAGAGCATTATTAATAGTGAAACACAGGCTTTAAGAAGCGAAAATCGTATTTTTGACCCTTGTGAATTTAGTAATAAGAGAAAATACCAAAATCAAAATCTTTCGAGATTAACATGGATCCCTAAGATGGTTTGTTTTTGTGGGAAGATGATTGGATTTGGAATTGGAACATCTGAGCCTGAGTCCATAGCTATTAGCTATGTGATCCTGGGGAACACACAGGCTTTCTGGGTATTTCCTCACCCACCAAGTGAGAAAACACTCACTCATGGGGCTGTGACTTTAGGTGATAGGTAGTCCATGTGGAAGGGCCTTAACTATTGCAAAATGCTTTCTAGATGATAAAGTGAAGTTCTATTCAGGTGTATACTTATAAAAACAAAACATTTATTCATTCATTCCTTTGTTCTTTCTTTTCATTGATCAGCACCTATCGTAAGCTAAGCATGGTATTAGCTTCAACTGGCGATAAAAAGGCAGCAGAAAATGTGATGCCCACTCTCAAGAAACCAGTAGGCTAGTTGAAAAGACTATTTACACAGCACAAAAACAAATATATCCTTCTAAACTATTCCTGCATTTAAATCTGGGGAAATGCAAAGTAAGAGAAAGATCAGGATTTACTCAAGAAAAGCCATCTTGAGAGAGGTCTTAGATTGTGTCCTGTAGCATAAGTCAGGGGTGGGGAAGACAACTTACATGACTGGAGTAGAGTGAGTAAGACCGATGAGGAAACAATAAAGGCATGGTAACGGTCAGTCAATAATAATTAGTGGACACCTTTGTATTGGGTATGGGATGAGTCCAGCACTGTCCTAGGTGCTGTGGGCGAATCAGAAGAGGGAATATGCTTGGCTTCCATCCTCGAGGAGTTTGTAGTCTACAAAGCACTAGCGGATCTGAGAAAAAAGCACTGGTAAAACGCCTGCAGAAGACAGGGCGTGAGTAAGTGTCACCTATTGTTGAATTGACCCGTATGGTTTTGCCATCTCAAAAGTCAGGCTGGGGCTTCCCTGGTGGCGCAGTGGTTGAGAGTCCGCCTGCCGATGCAGGGGACACGGGTTCGTGCCCCGGTCCTGGAAGATCCCACATGCCGCGGAGCGGCTGGGCCCGTGAGCCATGGCCGCTGAGCCTGCGCGTCCGGAGCCTGTTGCTCCGCAACAGAAGAGGCCACAACAGTGAGAGGCCCGCGTACCGCAAAAAAAAAAAAAAAAAAAAAAAAAAGTCTGGCTTATATTTTTCTACAGAGGAAGACATATACCTTTAAATCCACAGCTCAGAAAAACATTTCAGTTTGCCAAGTTTCTGCTAAGCCATCCTGAAAAAAATATTCAACAGCTTTCACCAGCCAGAGGCCCCAATATCTAATCTCTGTCTCAAATGATAAATGACATTTGTCAGTTGACAAAGCAAATGGCTTCAACCATTTGAGGACACGGTCCTGCCGTGCACAGCCCTCCTGTCGAACCAGCCAAGAGCACCTTGAGGTGAGAAAAAGCATCTCTGTGCACGAGCCCTCCAGAGAGAGAGCCAGGAAACAAGCAGCCTTTGTGTTGCTCTGAGGGCAGTTCCTCATTAGGAGCTGAAACCCTAGTAGAAAATAGCTGTCTGAGCAGGAGGGGATTTCTCAGGTCAGGGAAGTGGGGCTGGATTAGCTGAGGATGGCCTGGAACCTTGCTGATGGCCATGTACTTTGCCTATGTTTCTGCAGAGGTCTTTGCTCTTTTTTCTAATATCTCCTGGATCCTATTTTCTTAAAACAGACATCAGTGTGATGAGCAGGAGACAAAATCAAGGGGTCCAGCTCACACTGACATCAGGCGCACAGTTGATAAGTGATCTGGGCACTTTGGGAGGGGGGGTGGGGGCCACTTTTTCTTCGTGTGGTTCTCTCTCTTGAGCTGCAGGGTGTTTAACATCCCTGGCCCCACTCACTGAATGACGGTATTGCCCCCAGTCACCGCGACTGTGAAAACTTGCCACGCATTTCCAACCTCCGCTTCCGGGGTTTGTGGGGAACCCCAAAGCGCGTGGAATGATGGATGCCTGCAGGGTCCTTGTCCACCAGGTGCCAGCTTGCTCTGCGGTTCTCAAGGACTTGGGGGCATGGCAGCGTCTCCGCCTTTCTCAACACTGGCCCCTGGGGATGGGGGTGGAGGTGATCGTCTACAGATCAGATTTGGTGTGCTACTCGCTCTGCTTTCTGAGCTAGGGGTTTTCTCCTACTGCTGAGCCCTTTGGAAGAATCCAACAGTTTTCCAGATTGAGGCCAGGGCTATAACTGGGCTCAGGGGAGCTGGGAAAGGCAGGCAGAGAAACTCAGCCAGTTAGATATACGGATATCACGGCAGTCTTCTCATTGCTAACAGTTCCTCAGGAGAAGGGCTTTCCAATGATCCAGTCCAGGTTAAGGGACCTGAGGTCAAGTGGGCTAACCATCCATTCCAGTGTTTTCTAACGTGTGAATCATCGACCATTTCCATTAGCGTGCCCTGGGGTGCTTGTGGGAAATGCCGATTTGTGGCCCCCAAGACCTCTTACGTCAGGTCCTCTGGATATGGGATTGGGAATCTGAACTTTCCAAAAACACCCTCTGTGATTCTTCTTCAAGCTAAAGTTGAGAGAACTAAGGATCTAGCCAATGCTTGAGTTCCCTCTATAGGAATCCTGATTAATAAATGCCCAGTCTCTGAACATCTCTGGTGGAGGGGGGAGGGGTCTCACTCCCCCTGGAGGCAGCCATCACCCCCCTGGATAATTCCAATGCCCGGAAAGTGTTCCCCAGTGGGTAAAGTATGGTCTCATTGATGAGCCACTGAGAACCCAAAAATCAAATTGGGGTGTGTGTGTGTGTATAAATGCATTTCAAAAGGTCATGAAAGGACATACACTAAACTTCAATGTGGTTCCTTATGGGAGGGAGAGTAAAATATGGGTATGTGGTGAAGTTAAATGGGAAACTTTACATTCTCTGTATATCTGTATTGCTTGAATTCTTCTTTGACAATGTACATGTATTATTTGTGTAATTAAAAAATAATAAAAGACAGAACAACACCAACACCGATGTTCTTTATAATGAGCCAAATCTGCTTCCCTCTATGTTTTCTCCTTTAGTTCTAGGGGAATCACACGGAGTCTCCCAGAATGTCTAGTTTCTTTCCTACCTGTCCAAAGGTTTTCAGTGCTGTTAGCTTGTTCTTTCTATAATGAATGGCCAAATGGTCCTGGTTCCTTGACCCTCGTGCTGTGATCTGGTGCTGTATCTTCCTGGAAACTGCCCCTCCTTACCCACCTGGCGATGCTGTTCAGCTTGACCATATTCGGTGAAAATTCTGTTCCATGCTCTGTACTGAGAGCAATATTCCAGGTGTGCTGTGACCAGAAAAGAAGGGGTAGGATGGTCATCTCCATCTTCCTAGGTTCTGTCTTTCCATTAATGCTGCTTAAGCCTTTTTGGCAGCCACGTCGCACTGATGACTCCGATTGAGCAGAGAGTCGACTAAATCTTTGTCACCCTGGCTGCTGCCAAGGCTTGTCCCCACCACCCTGTACTTCTCTCAGCTGGCTTTCTGGACCCAAGTGGAGAACCTTAAACTAATTCCAATCAAACTCCATTTCGATAGATTTGGCTCATTGATCCAGGAGACTGAAGCCTCTTTTCTTTTTAGATCTTGATTTTGTCCTCAGCAGAAACCTCTTCCTGCAAAGTCTGATTTTATTAGAAACTACAGAGGGGAAAAATTCCCCACAAAACCCTCTTTGCTTGAACAGGAGGCTCTCCTCAAAAATCAGCCCAAGCTTGGCATTTTCTAATACCCTGAACAAATGCAGAACTTGCTGTCATCTTGATTGGACAAGGCTCCACTTGAGGGTCTGCTACCTGCAGCCTCTGAAGACTGGTCCCACGACATATGCCAACCGGGCTGGAAGCGAGCTCTGCAGACAGCAGGCCCCTTCCCAGACAGATGGGTGTCCCGTCTCTTCTGAAAGATCCCCTGGGAAGGCTCGACTGGGAGCATCTTCCCGAAATGGGACGACTGTGTATTGTGAATGGCTTTATTGCTCAGAGCATCTGGATGTGTTGTGATAAACAGCATGATAGATGGTTTTAATGCCTCTAGAGTGGGTTGCCCAGACAGAAGGAATGGAACAGGGAACATTTACTTCCCTATTGCTTGGAACAGAGTAGGGTTACTCACAAAGACTCCGCATGGTGGTCCTTCCTGCTCATCCTTGTGGCAATTTCAGCACCATGGACCTGACAGGGATTTAGAGAAGGGAGGTTTGCTTGAGGTAGTGAGCTGGATGGACAGAGTGTTCATTTATATGTGCAGCAGGTATTTGAGGATGGATGAGGATCCTTGTGCTGGGTCTTGGGAATAAATGGCAAGAAAACCAGGCATGAGACCTGCGCTCACAAAGCTTTCAGTTTACTCAAAGAGGCATATATTAATAAAGTGATCACTCAAATACAAGTACAATCAAAAGAGTGGTAAATGCAACAAAGAGAACTTGCTGTTATGATGGGGGGGTGTGTGTGTCTAACTCTAGTCTGGAAGGTCAGACTAGAAGTGTCACCTCTGAAGAGGTGACACTTCTGCTGAAACCTGCAAGTTGAGTGGGAGGTAACTTGGCAATGATGTGGAAGATGTGACAGGCATATGTTAAGTCATGTACTAAGGTCCTGTGGCAGGTGGAGGTATAGCACGGTCAAGGATAGGAAAGAAGGCCAGAGTGTCCGGGTGAGAAGAGCAAGGACAGAATATATTGCAGTGGAGGGCTCGATATATTGATAAGGATTGTGTAATAATATTGATGCTAATATTAATTGATGTTTTAACTTAAGGTTTACTATACATTCCAGGCACCATATAAGTACCACATGTATTAATTCATTTACTGATAAACTTAAAAGCTATGTGCTCTCCTTACTTCCATTTTAAAGAAGAGAAAACTGAGACATGGAGCAGTTAGGTAACTTCTCCAAATTGGTAAGGGGCAGTGCCGTTTAGGGTCCTAGGTTTCCTTTTAAGGATTTTGTTTGTTGTCTTAAGAACTAGGGGATAGTATTGAAGATTTTCAGCAGGACAGAGATTTGATGAGATTTGAGATGGCTCTGGCTGCTGGATGGAGAATGGCTGGAGGAGAGCAAAAGGGACAGAAGAGAGCAAAGGACACGGCTGCATCGGTGGTCCAGGTGAGAGATGCCAAGAGCTCGGACTAGCACGTGGCTGTGGTGATGAAAGAAATGGATCGATGGCAAAGATAAAATGTTTTAAAAGTAAATCCGGACCCGGTAAGAGATCAGACAGAGGGTGAGAGAGAAGAAGATGCCAAGGATGACAGCTAGGTTTCTGTCAAACCCAACTGGGTGGATGGGGAAGATTGTTTCACTTTTGGCACACCGAGTTTGATGAGCTTTTGAGAGAATCAAATAGACAATTGGACATGAACTCACTGTGCTCCAGGAGAGGGCTGACTCTGATTCTCAGACTTATTGGAGAATAGGTGGTGAATGAAATGGTTGTCTCGACGACAGTAGGGTAAGAAAGCAAGATGACCTGGGACCAGGCCGGCTCTCATGAACTCCCACTCCAGATGGAGCAAGGAAGCCTACAAAGGCGACTGAGAAGGAAGCGGCCAGAGGATGGGAACCAGGGCAGTGTGAGGGCGCAGTGTCCTGGAGAGAACCCATTTGTGGGAGGGGCAGGGTTACGTGCTGTGTGCTGCTGAGACGCCAAGCAATACGAAGAATGGAAACTGCCCGTGGGATTCAGCAACACGGAGATTGTATTCACTTAGGGCTGCCGTAACAGATGACCACAAACTGGATGGCTTAAAACAACAGAAATTTACTGCTTCACAGTTCTGGAGGCTAGAAGTCTGAAATCAAGGTGTCAGCCAGGCCATGCTCTCCCTGAAGACTGAAGGGGAGGATCCTTCCTATCTCTTCCTGGTTTCTGTTTGTGGTCGGCAATCCTTGGTGGTCCTTGGCTTGTAGATGTATTGCTCCAATCTCTGCCTCCACCTTCACATGGGGTCTTCTCTCCGGTGGGCCTGTATGTCTGTGTTCAAATTTCCTTCTTCTTGTAAGGACACTAGTCATATTAGATACGGCCCACCCTAATCCAGTATGGCCTCATCTTAACTTGATGACATCTACCCTGAACCTATTTCCAAATAACGTCACATTCTCAGGGACTGGGGGTTAGGACTTGAACACATCTTTTGGGGGGACAAAATTCAACCCACAAGAGAGGTCATAGGTAACCTTGAGAACTGTTTTGGGGGCAAGAGAAAGGAAGATGTGTGGAGTGTGCTGAGTGCTGAGAGGGATTGAGAGGCAGGCAATGAGAGCCAGCACAAGAAAAGACAACTCTCAAGAGACGTGGCTGACTGGGGCACTCGAATACTCGACCAGGGTCAGAAACCTTTCACCTGAGCCCAGTTCCACTGAGGCTGGTGTGACCTTGGGTAAACCATTTACGTCTCTGAGCCCTGGTTTCTCATTCAGGGAATGATCGTTCCCACACATCCCACCTCTAGAGGCACTCAGAGCCCTTTGCCTGGAGGAGCTGCATGGCATGGCTTGGTGGCATGGTGTGCCTCTGTCCTTGCCCAGAGGAGGGTCCATGTCAGCCCAGGACCTTACAGCTCAATCTGGGAACTGATGCTGGCAGAGAAGTTGGAGCCTAGAATTCTTGGTTCTTGGGTACCAGTCAGGGGTCGGAGGACTGTCCGTGCCGAGGTCTCTGGTCCTGCGTCTGTCAGCGGGGCAAGCCTCCAGCAGTCAAGCCCCAAGACCTTCTGTGGGTTGACAAGGAGGGGTTCCCTTTGCCACGGGGGCTGGGGACACTGCTCAGAGGACAAGAGTAGGTTGTAGAGGTGGCAGCTGAGCAAGCCAAGGGCAGGCGGATCCACTGCCCATGTTGTAAGTGGAGACTCCCCTGGAGCATGGGGTTTGGTGATGGGGCCGTAGGACCCAGGCAGCAGCAGGGAGACAGGTAAGCAGGCAGCTGGGCAGACTCCATAAGGAAGGGCACACTGTCCTCCCAAGGGGAGGAGCTGGTTGGCTGCAGGGGCTCAGTTGCTAGCAATGATTAATTTACTCCTTGCTGGATTTGCCAGGCGTCAGGGCCCAGGTGCAGGGCTGGGTGGTGGGAGCTCAGGGTGGAGACCCTGGCCTGGTTGGGATGGGGCAGGGGGTATCAAGCACGGTATCTTAACAGGAAGAAAACCTCCCGTGACAGCAGCCCTTATGAGCACGTGAATCACCAGAAATCTCTTTAAAATGCAGATTCAGATACAGTAGATCTGAGGCAGGGCAAGCGAGTCTGCATTTCTAAAAAGTTCCCAGGTGACACCGATGCTACTCTTCCCTAGGCCACACTTTGGGCAGCAAGATGAGGGAGCGGGGGAGTCACTGTCAGCATTCAGGGGAGTCTCATGGCATTTAACGGCAGGAGCTGCAGGCGCGGGTCCGGAGCTGGGAGCCTGCGAGCAGTCAGTGGTGACAGCTTCTCCCTCTGGAGCCACAGCATCTCTGGTCGCCACGTCTGCTCTCTTCCCCTCTCTAGCCCGGCTTCCTCTGTGAGCCTTTGTTACTTGGCTTGCCCTTGGCTGTCATTACTGGTCGCAAGGACTCTGACCCCAACCGCATGGCTTCTGCTCCTCATGCCGTCGGGCTATAGGTTTTCGGTCTCTTACGGCAGATCTTTTCTCTCGCAGGGTTCTGATTGGCTGGGCTGGTCAGGTGTCCACACTTGGTCCAAGTAGCTGTGCTGAGGGGGCCAAGGAGCCGGGCTGATCACGTTCGCTTTCAGATGAGGTTATGGGACACCCCCTGAAGGGCAGCCTTGGTGAGATGATCTCGAGAAATTCAGCCCCGATGAACTGTTTTAAACACGTGTGATCAGAAACGCCTGGGAACAAAAAAAACAATGAGAATTTCAGCATATATTTTGGCTACTTTCCATAATGCAAATTTATTTGGAATTATTTCTAGAACCAGAGGGGTGGGCACCCAAATCTTAAAACTCTGCAGAGAACAAGGGCTTGGCATGAGCCCCAAACATACTTCAAAGTGAAGTGAACCGGTGGAGTGTCCATAAGGCACTGTGGCTTGAGACAAATTAGGGGCAGAGGGAGGAGAGAGCGGAGATGGGGCTGTTTGTTCTTTGGCTGTCGGTCCCTAGGTCAGCCTGACCTTGGAGGAGCTGCTGTAGCCCTCTGGGAGCCCAGGAACAGTGCCCGGCCACCGGATCAAGTGCAGAAGGAGGGCAGACATTTCAGTGACAGGAGTAGCGTCTGGACAGGCGGAAGGGTCACGGCTCATAACAGCTTGGACTTTTGGACCTAAAAAGTTGCAGGTGAGGAAACAAGATTCAGAGAGGCTCTGACCCGCTCAAGGTTAAACTCCCAGTTGGTGGCTGAGCCAGCCAGGGATGTCCTTGTCCTGACTCCCAGCCCTGAGTTTTTCTGAAAATGAGAAGACTCTTAAGGATACCCAAGATTTCCAAGCTTTTTGTTCCCGCAGAAGCAAGGTTTCAGAGCAGCTGTGGAGGACTCTCTGAAGAAGAACAAATGGGCCCCGAGGGGGCGGAGCCCGGTGTTGCAGAAGCTGGGTTGCCAGCTATTATTAATTCATTCCTGCTGGCGCTGTCTTGGGGGCCCCCTGTGCACTATAACAGTGGGAGTGTTTGCAGCTGCAGAGGGAGAAGCCCTGCTCCTTCCGCAGAGGGAGGAAGGTGTGACTCCGCCTTGCAGGGTTGCAGCCCTCCTGGCTCCCACCCTCGGAGAACATGCTCAGTGCTTATGGGCCCGGGCGCAGGCTGCTGAGGACTCTGTGTCCCCGGGGGTGGTGGCAGATCTTGGAGAAGGAACAGAAGCTGGGCCAGGAGTCTGGAACTTAATGCAAATCAGGCCTGAGGAGGGTTCAAGGAGGGGCAGTATCCCCGGGGGCCAGATATCTCAGGATGAGGGAAAGAGAAATCCTTGGGAGGAACATGGTAATCTTTCATCCTCGATGCTAAGCTTGTTCTGGAGGCTGTGTGTGCGTGTGCAGTGAGCCTTCCTTTCCTCTTGAACCTCTTCTTGTTAAAATAGCCCACATGTCAAAATGCCTGTGAGGCAGAGAGGTTTAGCAGAAAGAAAACTTGGTGGTTCAGGAAGCAGGAAAACTGGGTTAATGGTTGCCTTAGGCCTGCGAGCAGCTGAGCATTTCTTCTGGGCTCTGGAGGTCTCCAGAACTTTACTTTTAAAGGCCGGGCCACTTGGGGCTGCTCTGTACTGTTGGGCAGGCTGTGCACTGCACAGTTCCAGGGTCTGCCCTTCTCGTTGTGAGTGTGGAGTTCCCTGTGGTGGACTTATTTTGTACAGGTTGTTCCATTAGAGATGACCTAGGGCAAAACTGTGAAATTTAGAGAGCACGCCCTGTCTCTTGTTTGGCAACTCATGTTCCTGGAGCTGCCCAGTCAAGATGGTATCCTCCAATTTAAAAGTTTCCCTGTTTCTCCCTTGGCAAATCACCCCACTCCCTTGGTTCCCTGAGCATGACTGACTCTCCCAGAGGAAATCAATCTGATAAACAATGTACTGAGGAAAACAGAACAATAGAATCAGATTCTCCCAGGTCTGGGAGGGACCGGGGTCACCTAGGTCAGAGATTACAAACCCTGTGCCTAAGGATTTTGGTTTGTATCTTAAATTCAAATGTGAAGGCCTTTAATTTTCCATTTCTCCCCAGTCCCACCACTCTCTATTATTTCACAGCTGCCTGCTTGAATCAGTTATGTTACCTGTCTGCCTTGAGCAGGTGCATCTGGGTTTAGGAGCCCCCTGTCGGTCCCCTCGCTTGAAAGATTAGGAAACAGACGCTCAAAGAAATGCCCTGTTGTGATGTACCTCCTTACTGTGAGCAGTCTCTGAGGAATATTGGGTTTTTCATAGATGGTTGCTAGAGAGGAAACTCCTAGGAAAAAATCCCACATGGAGAGTAATGGTCCAGTGTCACAGCAATTTTTTTTTTTTTTTTTTTTTTTTTTTTTTTTTGCGGTACGCGGGCCTCTCACTGCTGTGGCCTCTCCTGTTGCGGAGCACAGGCTCCGGACGCGCAGGCTCAGCGGCCACGGCTCACGGGCCCAGCCGCTCCGCGGCATGTGGGATCTTCCCGGACCGGGGCACGAACCCGTGTCCCCCGCATCGGCAGGCGGACTCTCAACCACTGCGCCACCAGGGAAGCCCATGTCACAGCATTTTTTTGCTGGCTGGATTCCCTAAGCCATTTGTCCTCATTTTTCCCAACTGTAGAATGATGGTATTGGACCTCACATATTCCTTCCAGCTCCTTTGTCCTCCAGTTTCCTCCCCAAAGAAGTTGGGAAGATTCCACTGGCAAAGATTAATGGTTAGAATCTCCCAGGGTCTCTCAGGGCTTCACAGCCCAGCAAAGTATATCTGCCATAAAAAAAACTTGATCAAATCTCCTTAGAATCAGTTGTCTGATACTGAATATCTGAGAAACCAATGGGATTGCTGTATGATCCCTCTCATTTGGTTAAGATGGCCTGAAAATTTGCATTGACCCTTCAGTAGTCCTTAAATTGAATCAATGCTGGTTTCTCATTTTGGCTCTGTTATCCGCATGTGAGCACATTATTTGTAGAGAGGAGTCTGTTGCCCTAAAGTCTGCCTTATAGGTGGGTAACGAAGAGTTTGGTTGGCCTCTCTGACTGATTTCTGGATGTCATCTCTAAATTGTTGGAGTTTCCCAAGTGGTAGGATGATCTTTGCTCCTCATGGGGGGCCCCTTGGACCACAACTGATAGATTTTGGTAATGAGGTGACTCAGGATGTGGGCTGACCATAGCGGGAAGACCCAACCACCTGATTAGAAGGTTGGAGCTTAGAGCCAGGGATATCAGCCCAACCTCTGGGAAGAGGAAGGGCTGGAGATGGAGTTCAGTTACATGGGCAGTGATTCAGTTAGTCAGTGTCTACATAATGAAACCCCATTGAAAACTCCAGATACCAAAGCTTGGGTCAACTGTTCTGGTTGGTGATACTCCTGCGTATTACCCTACATCGATGTGATGGGAGGGTGATGGTCCCTGAGGATGATGGAAGTTCCATGTGTGGGATTCTCCCAGACCTCACACTATGGGTCTCTCCCTTTGATTGATTCTGATTTGTATCTTTTTGCTATAATAAAGCTGTAATCATAGGTGTGGCACCTTCCTGAGTTCTGTGAGTCATTCTAACAAATTATCAAACCTGAGAGATTAATGGGAATTCCAGAATTAGTAGCCAGCTGGTCAGAAGTGAGGGCAGCCTGGGGACTCCTGAGCCTGTGGCTGGTGTCTAATGTAATGACCGAGGACTGTGGCTTTACCTTGTGAAGTGTGGCCCAACTCTGGGTAATAGGAAAAAGAAAAGGTAAGAAGCAAGAGATTATGTGGAGAAGGGCTGGTAGATGGAGAGAAGAAATTCCAAGAAGGTTCCAAGACTATTCCTTTTACATACCCAGGATATGCTTCCCCAGAAATCTGTGGGAACCTCTTTCTGCTTTCTCTAGCCCCCTCCTGGGTTGCAATTCTCAATTCTGGAAGCAGCCCCTGGGTTCTTCAGGGAAGCCCACTCATGGTCTACTTAGTAGCCTTCGGGGTGAGCAAAATATTGATCCAGACTGTGGGCTTTGGAGCAGACTGTATGGGTTCAAATCCTGGCATTACCATTAACCAGCTGTGTCACTCTGGGCCAGGAAAATTACATAAACTCTGTGCCTTTTTTTCTCATCTGTAACATGGGGATAACAACAGCCTTATCTCATTAACGAGATGAGTAATTACATAAAACACATAAAAGTTGCACAGAACATGGGAAGGCCTCCATTAATTATTATTATGATTCTCCATCGAGCTCTACTGATAGGGAGAGCATTTTGTCCTGTCAGGTGCATGGGCTTTGGGGATAGACAGACCTGGGTTCCAAGTCCTGCCTCTGCCACCGCCCTGCTGAACGACTTTAGGTGAGAGGCTTAACTTCTCAATGTTCAATTTTCTCATCAATGAAATGGAGACACTGATATTTATAGCGTTATCCCAAGGCGTAGAAATGATGTATCCTAAGTCCTTGACCCACGCTGAGTGCTCAGTGAATGGTAGCTGTGATCACCAGCTCTGCAGGTGGGTGTTGGTAATTGATAAGCTGCCTGCCAATGGTGCGTGGAGTCAGAGAATGAGGAAGTCTTGTAAAGGGGGTGACTTAAGTTCAGTAGTGCTGTTGATGAGTTTATTCCTGGGGCCCCTTGACCTGAAAGAAGTCAGGCTCTAGGGACGCACAAAGTCAGGTAAAAGTGAAGACTGTGGCCTAAAGTTTAGGTTAGGCTGCTAAGTGATTAGAGGAGGGAAGGGAGAAGCCTGGTGTCTGTCTAGGAGATGCTCCTACAAAGAGCTTTGGGAGCAAGCACCGGCAGATCAGGGTTTGTCATGAGGATGGTGAAATCCATTACTATTCTCTACAATGGTTTTTTTTTTTTTTTGCGGTACGCGGGCCTCTCACTGTTGTGGCCTCTCCCGTTGCGGAGCACAGGCTCCGGACGCGCAGGCTCAGCGGCCACGGCTCACGGGCCCAGCCGCTCCGCGGCATGTGGGATCTTCCCGGACCGGGGCACGAACCCGTGTCCCCTGCATCGGCAGGTGGACTCTCGACCACTGCGCCACCAGGGAAGCCCCACAATGGGTTTTGTTATTTATATGTCATGTTGTTTGTTTATCGAGTAGGTATTTGACAGACATACGCTTAGCAGAGCACATCAGTGGGGATGGTGTTTTACCAGCAAATAAATTAGAATCATAGAGTTAGCTAAGGCATAACTAAGTACACGGCATAAATATGTCCTTTGGCTATGATGAATTCATTCATGTAAAGGGATCCTTAAAAAGCATCTCTATCAAACCTTTAAATGAAAAGTTCTTTTTATATCAGGCCTGTATTTGAATTACAGGCAGCAATAATATTCCTGCCTCCTCCAGGAGCGGTGGCAGTCCAGCCCCGCGGACTGTTCTTGGCTCTCTGTGGAAGCCCTGAGGGACCCTAGAGCACGCCCAGCCCTGCCTGGCCGAAGGTGCCATGCCTGACCTCTCCTGTCCCTTCCTCCCTAAGCCTGCTTCTCTCTTCTCCTGCTGAGGGGAGGTTTGAAAGGGATCAGACAGGCGAGCGAGGCAGCAGAGGAGAGCTCGACAAGGCCTTGAAGCTCTGCCAAGGCACGCGAGGGGAATGAGGTGCTGGAACCCTCCCCTCACTCCGCAGAGGCCAAGGCTAAGTCTTCTAAGTCTTCCTGACTGACACTTCAATCCCCCACTCCCTGCTGGGAAAGCTTTCTTTCTGAGGTTTGTTGTTGAAAGGACGGTCGCCCCCTCCCACTGCCCTTTGCCTAATTTTTCCTCCTTTTGGGAAGAAAGGAGGAAAAAAAGCCTAAGAAAGCAAAGAAAGAGACTGTCGCAGTGCTCATTCCTCGGCTGTCAATCATTTGTGAGGGGTGAGAGGAGAGAGGTGAGGAGGGGACCAGGAGGAGTGGAGGGAGGTCCCAAGCTGCTTGTTGAAGAGCTGAAAAATTTCCACTTCTATTCAAATATTATTAATGCGATGGAAGAGAGCCATTTCACAAGCTTTCTTATAAGTAATTTGCACCCTGAATGTGGCTTTATGTGCCGTGCTCCTCTTCCCTTTCTCTCTAACTCCACTTGTACCACATACGTCTCTAATTGTGCATTTCGTCACTGGCAACCACAGGAGCCTAGGATTATTATTTCTTTCTTGGCCAATTTGAAATGATTGTGTGGGAGGTTCACAAGATAGGCCGGGAACTTCTGAAATCCCTACTGTCAATGCTGATCTCTGATGTAGGTCTTCAAAGAACTCGTTTTAAAGTTCCAGGGTAGGAGATTCAACTTTGCTATTTTGATTGGATGTTCATAGGATTCATCCCTTCCCCCCCTTTTTTTTCACTTCCAGATAATATAAGAGAATTTGAAGGCTCCCAGGAAAAGAAACCAACTACAATCAATTTCTATTACCCGACTCCTTTCTTTCGCATGTAAGAAACAGAAAAAAAGCAAAATGTCTTTCGGTAACTACCAGCGTTTGCCTGGAAACCAGGGCTTGCTGAGTGAAGGAGGGGCAGAGGACTGGGACAAAGGGAACTTGATCTTGATGTCGTCAACCCTATTTATTAGCACATTATTCCCCATCAGAGTGTGAGCTCTTTTCTCAGTGGAATGATTGTACCCATTTTACTTTTGACACTGGGTGTGTCCAATACATTCTTTTTCATCTCCTGTATTTACAGGAACATGTGCTATTTACATGATCTCTAAGAGACCTTTTGGATCATTGAGTGGGGGAAATTTTAGAAGGAAATTTGGCCTTAGAAACCATCTTCTTCACCCCTTCAATTTTTGGAAGAGGAGACTGAATCTGGAGAGAAATGTCTTACCTGAGAACAAATACTGAATTAGTTGCAGAAAGGGATTAAGCTCAAAAAAGAACAGAAAAATGCCCAGTAGAACACTGTAAACACTGAGCAAGTGGGAAATACCAATGATCTCACCATTCTCTATTATTTTAATTCATCAGTAAATGCACTGTTATGCAGCAGACCTGGGGATATAAAGAATTGTCACCGGTGGGTGTCAGGATGTATGTGCTCAGAGGAAAAAAAGACAGATGTAGACCTGTCATTTCCAGAAGAGAAAAAGAAAAATGAAGAAGATGGTGATTTTTATCGTTCTTATTTTTGGATGGAAAAACCAAGGGTTGAATTCCCTTTTTCAGAAGTTTTATAGAATGCGATACAGATCGGTTTTGGGCTTCCTATCAGGACTCAGTGACTCCAGGTTAGCGTGATGGGCCAATGAAGAGAAAAGTATGGAGCGCACACCAATGTACTGTGGTATCCATTTAAGCCTCATAAAACCAAGAGCAGGTAGAATCCAGGGCTCCTCTGGGTGGCACAGTCGGATGGGGGTGGGAAACAGGCAATCAGGCATGAGGCAGAATTGAAAAGAGAAGAAAGTGTCTCAAGTGCTCATGGAACATTCTCCAGGATAGATCATATCTTGGGTCACAAATCAAGTCTTGGTAAATCTAAGAAAATTGAAATTGTAGTAAGTATCTTTTCTGACCACAATGCTATGAGGCTAGATATCAATTACAGGAAAAAATTTGTGGAAAATACAAACACATGGAGGCTAATCAATACACTACAAAATAACCAAAAGATCACTGAAGAAATCAAAGAGGAAATCAAAAAATACCTAGAAACAAATGACACTGCAAACACGACGACCCAAAACCTACGGGATGCAGCAAAAGCAGTTCTAAGAGGGAAGTTTATAGCAACACAATCCAAACTTAAGAAACAAGAAACATCTCAAATAAACAACCTAACATTACACCTAAATCAATTAGAGAAAGAAGAACAAAAAAAACCCAAAGTTAGCAGAAGGAAAGAAATCATAAAGATCAGATCAGAAATAAATGAAAAAGAAATTAAGGAAATGATAGCAAAGATCAATAAAACTAAAAACTGGTTCTTTGAGAAGATAAGAAAAAAATTGATAAACCACTAGCCAGACTCATTAAGAAAAAAAGGGAGAAGACTCAAATCAACAAAATTAGAAATGAAAAAGGAGAAGTATCAACTGACACTGCAGAAGCACAAAGGATCATGAGAGATTACTACAAGCAACTCTATGCCAATAAAATGGACAATCTGGAAGAAATGGACAAATTCTTAGAAATGCACACCTTCTGAGACTGAACCAGGAAGAAATAGAAAATATGAACAGACCAATCACAAGCACTGAAATTGAAACTGCAGATAAAACTCTTCCAACCAACAAAAGCCCAGGACCAGATGGCTTCACAGGTGTATTCTATCAAACATTTAGAAGAGAGTTAACACCTATCCTTCTCAAACTCTTCCAAAATATAGCAGAGGGAGGAATACTCCCAAACTCATTCTACGAGGCCACCATCATCCTGATACCAAAACAAGACAGAGATATCACAAAGAAAGAAAATTACAGGCCAATATAACTGATGAACATAGATGCAACAATCCTCAACAAAATACTAGCAAACAGAATCCAACAGCACATTAAAAGGATCATACACCATGATCAAGTGGGGTTTATCCCAGGAAGGCAAGGATTCTTCAATATATGCAAATCAATCAACATGATACACCATATTAACAAATTGAAGGAGAAAAACCCATATGATCATCTCAATAGATGCAGAGAAATCTTCTGACAAAATCCAACACCGATTTATGATAAAAACCCTCCAGAAAGTAGGCATAGAGGGAACTATCCTCAACATAATAAAGGCCGTGTATGACAAATCCACAGCCAACATCGTCCTCAATGGTGAAAAACTGAAACTATTTCCACTAAGATGAGGAACAAGACAAGGTTGCCCACTCTCACCACTATTATTCAACATAGTTTTGGAAGTTTTAGCCACAGCAATCAGAGAAGAAAAAGAAATAAAAGGAATCCAAATCGGTCCAATTGGAAAAGAGGTAAAGCTGTTTGCAGATGACATGATACTATACAGAGAATCCTAAAGATGCTACCAGAAAACTACTAGATCTAATCAATGAATTTGGTAAAGTAGCAGGATATAAAATTAATGCACAGAAATCTCTTGCATTCCTGTACACTAATGATGAAAAATCTGAAAGTGAAAATAAGAAAACACTCCATTTACCATTGCAACAAAAAGAATAAAATATCTAGGAATAAACCTACCTAAGGAGACAAAAGAGCTGTATGCAGAAAATTATAACACACTGATGAAAGAAATTAAAGATGATACAAATAGATGGAGAGACATACCATGTTCTTGGACTGGAAGAATCAACATTGTGAAAATGACTCTACTACCCAAAGCAATCTACAGATTCAATGCAATCCCTATCAAACTATCACTGGCATTTTTCACAGAACTAGAGCAAAAGATTTCACAATTTGTATGGAAACACAAAAGACCCCGAATAGCCAAAGCAATCTTGAGAAAGAAAAACGGAGCTGCAGGAATCAGGCTCCCTGACTTCAGACTATACTAAAACGCTACAGTAATCAAGACAGTATGGTACTGGCACAAAAACAGAAATATACATCAATGGGACAGAATAGAAAGCCCAGAGATAAACTCACGCACCTATGGTCACCTTTTCTTTGATTAAGGAGGCAAGAATATACAGTGGAGAAAAGACAGCCTCTTAAATAAATGGTGCTGGGAAAACTGGACAGCTACATGTAAAAGAATGAATTTAGAATACTCCCTAACACCATACACAAAAGCAAACTCAAAATGAATTAAAGACCTAAATGTAAGGCCAGATACTATCAAACTCTTAGAAGAAAACATAGGCTGAACACTCCATGACATAAATCACAGCAAGATCCTTTTTGACCCACCTCCTAGAGAAATGGAAATAAAAACATAAAGAAACAAATGAGACCTAATGAAACTTCAAAGCTTTTGCACAGCAAAGGAAACCATAAACAAGATGAAAAGACAACCCTCAGAATGGGAGAAAATATTTGCAAATGAAGCAACTGACAAAGGATTAATCTCTAAAACTTACAAGCAACTCATGTAGCTCAATATTAGAAAAACAAACAACCCAATCCCAAAATGGGCGGAAGACCTAAACAGATATTTCTCCAAATAGGATATACAGATTGTCAACAAACACATGAAAGAATGCTCAACATTATTAATCATTAGAGAAATGCAAAGCAAAACTACAATGAGGTGTCACCTCACACCGGTCAGAATGGCCATCATCAAAAATCTACAAACAATAAATGCTGGAGAGGGTGTGGAGAAAAGAGAACCCTCTTGCACTGTTAGTGCGAATGTAAATTGAAACAGCCACTAGGGAGAACAGTATGGAGGTTCCTTAAAAAACGAAGAATAGAACTACCATATGACCCAGCAATCCCACTACTGGGCATATGACCTGAGAAAACCATAATTCAAAAAAGAGTCACGTACCAAAATGTTCATTGCAGCTCTATTTACAATAGCCAGGACATGGAAGCAACCTAAGTGCCCATCGACAGACGAATGGATAAAGAAGATGTGGCACATATATACAATGGAATATTACTCAGCCATAAAAAGAAACGAAATTGAATTATTTGTAGTGAGGTGGATGGACCTCGAGCCTGTCATACAGAGTGAAGTAAGTCAGAAAGAGAAAAACAAATACCATATGGTAACACATATATGGAATCTGAAAAAAAAAAAAGTCATGAAGAACCTAGGGGCAAGACAGGAATAAAGAAACGGACCTACTAGAGAATGGCCTTGAGGATATGGGGAGGGGGCAGGGTAAGCTGTGACAAAGTGAGAGAGTGGCATGGACATATATACACTACCAAATGTAAAATCCATAGCTAGTTGTAAGCAGCCACATAGCACAGGCAGATCAGCTCGGTGCTTTGTGACCACCTAGAGGGGTGGCATAGGGAGGGTGGGAGGGAGACACAAGAGAGAGGAATATGGGGATATATATTTATGTATAGCTGACTCACTTTGTTATACAGCAGAAACTAACACACAATTTTATAGCAATTATACTCCAATAAAGATGTTAAAAAAAGAAAAAAAAAAAGAAAAGAGAAGAAAGGGACCGAGAAGGGAGGAGTGTCTGTGTGGTCACGGAGTCCTGTGGTGGGTGCAGGCTTGGGGGGCGCATGGGGATGCAGTGTAATTTGTGCTGTTTGCCAAGCCGTGCACCCCAGTATGGCGTGAAATTGCCCAGGCGGGGCTTGGGCAGTTGTGCGCTCTCTAATTTATAGGAGTCTCTTATAGGCTACAGGTGACCCTGCTGCTGCACCATCCTGGCCCGGTGGTGACGGATGGGGGATCGAGCGAGGGTGGTGGTGGTATCTGCTCCAGGAAGACATTGATCTTGAAGTCATCAAACCCATTTATTAGCACACTCTTCCCCATCAGAGTGTGAGTTCTTTTCTCAGTGCAATAATTGCACGCATGTGCTCCCAGCACATCAGCCTTGGGCTTGGCTGCCCGAGCCCTCATCTCCCCTAGGACCCTCTCAGACTTCTAAGGTTTCCCACTCTGGGCCTCAAAGGAGAGGGCAATTCAGCAGGGTCAACTGCATTGTGTGTGTGTGTGTGTATGTGTGTGTGTGTGTGGTTGTGCTTTGAGTGACAGCTGCTGGCTTGAGAGAGAAAGTTGGTTTTCAATTCGAATCCTTGCCTGGGGTTATGGGCAGGTTCAGTTTTAGTGGTGGGGTTGGCCTCACCCAAAGATGTTTACAAATTGCCACGGATCCAATTCTAGCGTAAACCATTGCACTCTGGAGGGGTTTCTCTTGCTGCTAGATTGAGCCAGTGACCTCAGAGAGCACTGTGACGTGGAGAGTGAGCCATGAAGCGAGACTCAGACAACAGTCGCTGATGTTGGTCCTGCCGATGGGGGCTTGCATGTGTGCATAGCTCGGTGGAGGGATGCGAAGAGAGAAAAAGAGTGGAGCTGAGCCGCACTCCGACTTGCAGGCTGGACCCTCTTAAATCATCATTGAAAAGTCATTAGAAATCTGGCAGAAGAGCAGGGTGCAGATTGCCAGGAGAGGACACAAAACCCCATTTTCTCCCCACAATAGCTGTAATGAAGTGGAAGGGCTGGGGTGGAGCCGCGAAACAGATTTCCTGCCATAACTTAAGTCTCTTTTCAGCCTGGTTTGCCACAGTTTTACAATGTGTTAGAATTTACATTCACGTGTTTGTTAACCATTCTTCAGCATAATGAAACGTTTTTATCCGTCTGACCTCAACCTTTGCCATATGGTACTGCTAGCTGTTGAGCCCAAGTCAGCCAGTGGGAGGGGGGCAGGGGGTGGGCGGCACATTCAGATCCATCCCTCCGTGGGACACAGTGAAGGTAGTCTTGTCCTGACTCTAGGGAGGCTGTTCCCACAAAAGCCTTTCAAAGGGAAAAATGCCCTTGTGTGAACCTGCGTCCTTTGCAATTGCTAAGTCCCGCCTCACGATTGGTGCTAATTTTCAAAGTTTCATTGGAAAAGTTAAAGGAATCTATGGGTCCCTGGCAGCAGATGGTAGGCCTGTAACTTGACCGTTTTACAGACCAGAGGTCTTGGTGTGTGAGTTCCCTGAGGATGGGGACCACTGCTAATTCCGTTCAGGACAGTGCCTTCCACTCTCTGGGGCTTAGTACATATTAACTTTCCAGGACAAAAAGAACAAGCATTCCAAGGCAGGAGCCAGCTCTGCCCATTGTGAGGAGTGGGGAGAGGACACAGGGGGTGAGGATCTCAAAAGTTAACCCAGGCTTATCATCCTGATACGGGACAAATTCAGATATGGAAAGTCGATGTTTCCCTGAGTGTGAACCACCAATGAAGAAAGAGAGATAATAATTAACTGACAATTTGAGGCCAGGGATGGAATGGTTTTAGATGATCTCTTAGTCTTATTGATTTATTATTACAAGGCTACTGGGAGAATTGGGAGAGAAACTTAGGCTAATGCCAGCGAGTGATGTCCTGTGAAAGGCACCCCCAGCAGAGTCTTAAAGTCACAGGTCACAGGTTGTTACATGCTTTGCTCCCCGCTCTTCCCTACCTAGGCAGGAGTACACTCAAACTGACACAGACAGACTTTATCTTATTCCCAGTGATTTCCCATGAGACAGACCTATAGATCCCTCACCAATCTATGCATCTCAACCATCTTTCTCTCCTAGGATTTATTACCCTGACTGCTTATCTGCAGGTCAATGCCATTACCTAGTTTGTTTGTGGATGAGGGTTTAGGGTAACTGACCTTCAGACATGGCTCCCAGTCTTACGATTGTAGGTCTCTGTGGCCATTCATTCTTGAGAAAGCTCAGATTGGGTGCTAGCTGTGCAATAGGTGCTGATGTACTGCAATGATGAAAATAAAGAAGCCTTGAAGCATTCAGGTGATACGCCCTGGCTGTCTATAGTTTGATCAAAGAATCACCCTTTTTTCTATAGCACAGAATGTCTTGTGGTCCACTGTGACCACATGTGCATCTTTCCCTATGTGCCCAAGGAAGTGTTCATTAGTTGTCCAACCAGCACGTGTATACTGAATACCTACTGGATCCTAGTGATTTCTGAAGCATCTAGCTCTGCGTTGTACTATGCTATGCCCATAACGGTCAGATAAAACACCTACTATCTCTTGCCCTCTGAGGACTGATAGTTTTGGGAAGAAACTCCCTATATGGACAGCAGAGCTCAGCTTCCGCCCCCCCACCCCCCCACCCCGCCCCATCCCAGGAGCTCATTCATCAGTTCCATAAACTCCTGAAAAATTGTTCTTGTTCCTTCTTTCCCCAAAGTGTTCCCTTGCTCTGCCTAGACTGAAGTGAACACAGCCCTCATGGCTTCCAGTTTGGAATCTAACTTCTTCCGTGGAACTTTCATTAGCTCCCAGCACGAGCATTGCCTGCAGCTGTTTTTTGTTTTTGTTTTTTTCCTCAGTGCTTGCTCTGAAAACCTCCTTTCCCCTTAACTGATCAATTTTCCTGTTCAGAAATGGACATAATCCGATCTATTGCTCCCTAGACTCTCCGAGAAAGCATTCGCTCTGTCTGCGTAGACAGACATTCGGTTCCACACACCCCCAGGGTTGCTTTCCTTTTTTGAGAAAAATTAAATGACTAAGTAAGAGGGTGTTAAAACAAAGTTGTATTACTGCTTGGTATTTACTTGAGAAACTTGCTAATGTGTCCTTTGAACTCTCTGTTTCCCCCTTCCCTGAGGAGTTGCTGATTCTTTGCTCTCATGGCAGTGTAAAAATCTCAGTTTGACTCCGTGTGGCATTGTTTGGGCTTGAAGAAGGCAAATTGTTGTTTTACTGTATTCATTGGTCTAGTGATTCTGACAGCCACCACATCCAAGTAACTGACTGTTCAGAGAAAGTTTCTAATTTGGGAGGCTTCTTAGCTCTTGGGATCTGGTTGGCCTTGACAACCCCCATCATTTCATGCGGCTGATCTGAAGTCAGTACAGACGGTCCCCAAACTGACGACGGTGTGGCTTAGGATTTTTCAACTTTTCGATGGTGCGAAAGGCGACCCGCATTCAGTAGAAACCATGCTTCGAATTTTGAATCTTGATCTTTTCCTGGGCTAGTGGTGTGTGTACATACTCTCATGTGATGCTGGGCAGTGGCAGCAGGTCCCAGTCAGCCCCGCGATCGCGAGGGTAAACAACTGATACAACCATCTGGACCCACACAACCATTCTGTTTTTCACTTTCAGTACAGGATTCAATAAGCTACATGAGATAGTCGACACTTTATTATAAAAGGCTTTTTGTTAGATGATATTGCCCAACTGTAGGCTAACGTTAAGTGTTCTGAAGCATGTTTAATTAAGGTGGGCTGGGCTAAGCTGTGATGTTCATTAGGTTTCCTGTATTAAATGTACTTCGGGGCTTCCTTGGTGGCGCAGTGGTTGAGAGTCCGCCTGCCGATGCAGGGGACGCGGGTTCGTGCCCCAGTCCGGGAGGATCCCACGTGCCGCGGAGCTGCTGGGCCCGTGAGCCATGGCCGCTGAGCCTGCGCGTACGGAGCCTGTGCTCCGCAACGGGAGAGGTCAAAAAAGTGAGAGGCCCGCGTACCGAAAAAAAAAAAAAAAAAAAAAGTACTTCAACTTAGTAAATTTTGAGTTTGTCAGGATGTAACCCCATTGTAAGTTGAGGAAGACTTATACTTCAAAAAAAGGTGACAGAGGGTGAAAGCTGCTCTCCCAGGATGACAAATCACAGTGGTGGGGAGAAGGTAGGCTTTGGAGCCAGATGGATCTGGGTGTGACTCTGCTCCTCTCATTACTCAGCTTTGAGGAGAGACTCAGCAACTCCCCAGCCTGAGTTTTTGCATTTACAAAATCTAAGCAGTAGATATAAACCTCTGTTCATAACTCGCTTGTACAAAGAAGATAACTTTCAAATTTTCCCAGTGACAACTTTCTATTATAACTATTATAAGACTATATCCTATTACACAGTCCTTGTAACTATACAACTTTTACATAAAATGGGGTCAACTATTATAAGACCCCATTCTGTTGAGAGGACAGTAACTTAATCACAGCCAAATTAGGGATCTTCCTCACTTTTCCTTTCTTCTTGTAGGATCAGAGCTTTGGGGAGAGCCCCTCTTGCCCTGGCTATCACCTGTCCACAAAAATCTAACATAGTGTTCTTTGCCCCACCTAGATCTTGATCATTCATCAACCACAGGTGGCCCTGAGTGACCCTTGCTCCTCTGCATGTAGACTTATGAAGTCCTCTGTTTCTATCTCACTTTCGTGTTATGCATGAGACTCTTGCAATGATTTTGCTGCTCCCAGGCAACACTAGGGCATAAAAATCTCTGTCGTGCTGCTAAGGTACTTTTGCCTTGACTCATACATTTCTCTCTTGGGGCTTTACCATCTCCCGGGGGGTTCTGCTGGTCAGTAGGTGCAGGACGCCCTCTCTGGGGCCCAGCAAAATCCACTGTCACTCTCCCCAGCCAGAAAGAAGCTTTTCTAGTATCCAGGGAAAATTCTGCTCTTAAACTGCACTCCACTCAAACATTTAATCTGTGCCCAAGGTCCTTTTGAGTCTTATAAGAACACAGAAGTTTTAGAATGGAATGCCAGAATATTCTTTCTTTCCTTTTCTTTTGCCTCTTACCTTGTATTATCTGCCCTCTAATGCGATGGCTATTGACTGGTCTAGCTGCTTGAACTGGGAGCAGCAAAGAGGTGAAAAAAGTGAACTACCAGGGGAAAAACAGAAAATCAATTAATAATTCCAAAGAATTCCAAATAGTCTCCTGCCACACAGGGGTAATAATATCCTATAGAATTGTTAGAGTTCAGATGTGAAATGCACAGGATTGAGAGTCTCAGAGAATAGACAGAAAGCACAGTCCATGCCATCTCTACCTCCCCTCATAGTCTAGGGATGTGAGGGAGGAAGACCGGGTGTGGTGTATTTTTTTGCTAATGAAGCCTGTTTCTCTGTTTGAATTCCTTATCTCAGTGTTCTTTCTTTACTCATTTGTTCCTGTCAGCAATTAGGGAATTTTCTTGAATACCTTTCTTTTCCCTCTCTTTTCCTAATCAATTCCCCAAATCCATTCCATTGCCAAGTCTTTATTATTCTTTTTTTTTTAATTTTTGGCTGCATTGGGTCTTGGTTGCTGCGTGCGTGCTTTCTCTAGTTGTGTTGAGCCGGGGCTACTCTTCGTTGCGATGTGCAGGCTTCTCATTGCAGTGGCTTCTCTTGTGGAGCCAGGCTCTAGGTGCGCGGGCTTCGGTACTTGTATTACGCGGGCTCAGCAGTTGTGGCTCAAGTGCTCTAGAGCGCAGGCTCAGTAGTTGTGGCACACGGGCTTAGTTGCTCCATGGCATGTGGGATCTTCCCAGACCAGGGCTCGAACCTGTGTCCCCTGCATTGGCAGGCGGATTCTTAATCACTGCGCCACCAGGGAAGCCCACCAAGTCTTGATTATTCTGTCTTCAGCTCTCTCTGTCCCTCTCTCTCCCTCTGTCTCTCTCCCTCTGTCTCTCTAGGCTTCTTCCCCCATCTCTTTCCTGATGCATTACCATAGTCTCAGCACAGATATCCTTAGCACCCACTCTTTCTCACCTTTAATTCTTTCCCCCCAGGTAGCCAGAAAGTGCTTAAAAACCCACAGAACCTCTCACTGACTTGGCTTCCCATGACCTGATGAAAATGAAATGTAAACTCGGCGATGTGGCCTTTGAGGTCCTGCATGATCTGGCCCTGGCTCCTCCTTGAGCATCATTTTATTCCGCTCTGTGCAGCACAGACAGACCATCTCCAGAGCCAGTGTGCCCTCAGCACTTCTTGGTGGTCCTCTCCCTTCTCTCCGCAGTTGACGATCCTGACTTTTACATCAGGTTCCCATCCTGTCCTCTCACTTGCTCACGTTCTGCCCTGACTCCCATCTTTGAGAAAACAGAGGGCGTGTTTTCTGAGCCCCCTAAAGTTGCTTCATGTCCTCCTCTGAAATACCTTTCTCTTCACTGGTCCCTCTCTCCTCTCCCAAGTCAAACAGACATGTCCCACCTCACTTCCCAGCTTGCCCTTCTTCCTAGGTTCCTGGTTCTCCTTCTAAGCTAGAGTGCCTGATAAAATACGGGACACCCAGTTAGACTGGAATTTCAGATAAATAGCGAACACATTTTTTTTAGTACAAGTATGTCCCAAATATTGCATGAGGGATACTTAAAGCTAAAAAATGATTCACTGTTTATCTGAAATTCAAGTTTAAATGAGTATCCTGTAGTTATTTTGCTAAATCTGGCAACTGCTTTAAAATGGTTTCCCCTCTCTTTCCTTCCATTGGGTGCTCTCACTCAGCTTTAAAATCTTCTCAAGCTACTTCCACTGAAAAACTCTTGGACTCAAGCTAATTATTCCCATGATTCTATTCTCCTTTAAGCTAGTCCCTCAACTCTATGGTCTACGCTCTGTTTCAGCTTCCTTACTTGCCACTCATTCTTTAGTCCTTTGCAGTATGATTTCCATTTTCACCACTCAACAATCTTCTTAAATATCACAAACACTATCTAAACTCTCTCCTGCAATCTTCAGATCTAATGAGGCTTTTCATCTGGGTGTCCCGCAGATATTTCCCCTTATACACTCTGTGCTCCCAGATGTTCAACAGTTAACTTTAAGGTGCCCTCTTGTAATTTATCCAGAAAGACTATTCCTTTTTTTTTTTGCGGTACGCGGGCCTCTCACTGTTGTGGCCTCTCCCGTTGTGGAGCACAGGCTCCGGACGCGCAGGCTCAGCGGCCATGGCTCACGGGCCCAGCCGCTCCGCGGCACGTGGGATCTTCCCGGACCGGGGCACGAACCCGTGTCCCCTGCACCGGCAGGTGGACTCTCAACCACTGCGCCACCAGGGAATCCCAAGACTATTCTAATTGTTGTAATTTGAAAGTGTCTACACAGATCTAGTTGCCCAGGCTGGATCCCATGGAATCACATTCCTACTTATTTATAATTCCCAATACAATTGGTTACCCGGTTTTATGGCTTTTCTCTCTGGAATAAAACTTTCTTGGTTTTCTCTTCTTTACCACCTCCCTGTCCCTACTTTAGATTAGGCTTCTATCATTTCTCACTTGAATTAGTAGCATTTTCAGGTCAAAGGGGATATACAACATTTTGTGTATCATATATTTATGTATCATATGTATATATATGTGTGTAATATATATATACATATATACACACACACACACACACACACGCCCACACCAAATTAGCCTCAAGGATTGTGCAAGTAGGGACTTCCTTGGCGGTCCAGTGGTTGAGACTCCGTGCTCCCAATGCAGGGGGCACGAGTTCCATCCCTGGTCAGGGAACTAAGATCATGCATGCCACGTGGTGCAGTCAAAAAAAAAAAGGAAAAGATGGATTGTGCCAATTTTAACTCCTGTCAGTAAGGGATACTATTGTTAATCTTCAGGAATCCTTGGCCAAACTGATTGTTGTTTTGTAAAACAATTTTGGCAATTCAATAGGTTAAAATGCCATTTCAATGTTTTAATTGCCTTACTAAGTTGACCATTTTTTTAATCCTCCAGAGTTTTGAAAACTCAAAACTGGATCTAAATCACCTGCTTAAACTTCTTCATTGCTTCCCATTGCCAAAGGGATGAAATCTAAAATCCTTGGTGTAATATTTAATGCTTTTCACCACCTGGCCCCCAAATATTTCCCCAAATTTTATTTCCCATTATCTTCTTCCCACTCACTGAGTGAAAGGGCCTATAGAAGAAGGGTTGGGGTGGTAATTTCCTTGAGCTCAAGAAATCCTAGTAAATCCACTGTAATCCAGCTCTAGCACATAGTAGGTGCTTCATGGGTGGCAGGGTGATGGCTGAGAATGAAATGAATGGGAGAGAATGGTTTAGTGGGGAGAAGGGCAAGGATGCATTAGGGCCAAGAAATAGCAGTTGTTTGGTAGATAATGTGTTGGAGATATTCTAGGGTGTATGGCCCCCAAATGCCTGTTCTCCATAAAGCTGCCCATCTATGGAGGCTGCGATACAAAACCAGATAATCTAAGACAGTTCAAAAAAATGCACACATAGTTGTACATGTTGATGAAATTGTCATCAGGATACCAGGAAAAGTGAGGAAATCATTTTCTGGAGGCCATAATAGCAATCCTGTCACCACAATCTTAGGACAGGTTTTTTAGCTGGCTAGAACCAATAGGTTTTAATAGTTCACTGGTAGGGGTTTGCTGACTTTTCTCCACCTTCACCCAGGATGACAGGACCGGGCACCACAGCTCTGCACAGCCCTAGTTGCCCTGCCTCTCCTTGAGCCCATCCTCCCCCTGCTGCTGCCTGGACAGCTCCCTTCCTGTCTCAGCACCACCGACAGAGGGCAGCTCCCAGACCGTCCCTGTTGCGTCCTCTAGTGGCCATTAGGATGTTGTACAACTGTCAAGGAACAGCTTTCCAGAGTTGAAACAGGCCAACAAAATGTGCAGTCTTACAGGATCATGAAGCATCAACTCTGCCGTCTACTCTCCCCTGGTTCAAGGCTCTTGTTCTCTGTATGGCTCAGGCAGAGTCTGAATCCACTGTGGAGGGGACTTGGCAATAACCCCAAATCTCTCCCTTCTTTTCTTAGGGCACAGAGTCCCTTACATATCATAGTTCTATAAAGAAGTGTGAATTCTAGTAAAATGACCCTGAATTCTATGGGTGACTTATAATCTATGTGACAAGACCACCAATTTGGGTTAATAGGCTACATATTTGCATTAATTGTAATATAAGGGAACACATAGTAGTTCAGCGTGGTGGGACAGCAGCTGACAGACCTGATTTATGAAAATAAGGAGCAGTGGGGTGATGTCATCTAGCCAGTAACCTTTGTCTTCTGAGGCTGCTCCCATTTTTAGGCTGACTGACTATTATGGTTCATGCTCATTTTACTTAGGGGGAAAGAGAAGCAACCCCGAGATGCCAAGAGAATCTTTCCCTGAAGTCCCAGCCTCGCTGCAATACAGCCCATGCTCAACTGTCAGTCTGATGCCTGAGTTGTCATTTTCCTCCTGCTGCCTCCCTCCCCAGCGTCCGATGGGGTCTCCTTGAGGCAGCTGAAGGAGTGACAGGTAGACATGCTGGGTAGTGGGGCCATCTGAGGCAGCCACGTGAGGTGTGGAAAATGTGATTTATAGGTACATTTTTCCCCCAGGGGAAAATGGATTTTATTATTTTCCACCTCAGGTAAGGGGTAAACCTCTGGGCTTGACCTTGGAAGGTTGTTGGCTATAATAGTGTTGGCTGAAATGCTGATATAGAGTAAAACCTCATTAAATCAATATTGGTTATTCGAAATCATGCTTGATTGGAAGCAACTGCTTTCCCTCCACTGCCTGATGCCCCACTGTTCCTTGAACAAAGATATTAACTACTCTAAAGTGGGTAAGCCCGTGAAGTTTTCCTAGTCCTTGGAGTTTCAAATTAATAAGGTTTTTATTACTTTTCAAATAGCAGACAGTTCTGAAACACCATGTCCAATATTGATTACGATCTACTACTGTCACATGTGAGTTTATTAAAAAAAAACTTGTCTGTTTCAGTACAAATGTCATGCATTTTCTCTTCCCATTTACACAGGTGTACAGGTCTGCTTACTGGAATAAATAAGCTTATGAGTCCCTAGGCAAATAAAAGTTATGTAAATAAACAGCCATGGCTAATTATCCATGGCAATGGGCAACTGGAACACAGATGAATGAACCCCATCATTAGTCTAAAGGCTTCTTTTAGCTAGAGTGAGTCTAGGCTGAAGGAACCGGCGGGGGTGGTGGGGAGATGTGAGATCACAGGTGACCTTGAGCAATTTCACTTTCCATCTCCTCCCACCCAAACCAAACCAATGGTGGCAGACATTATCACTGGTCATTTGGGTTTTCAAAAAACGGTAGTGAAGTGTCTCAGAAGAGTGTAGGTGGGTAGTTTGGTTAATCCACAAATTAATAAGTAACAGTTGTATATTAATCTTCATGATCTACCCAGAAAGTTCCAGATTTATAATGCGGTATACAGATTGCCAGTATGCTGGGCCCTCCTCGGCCTCTAGAGGCAATACTGTGTATCTGTGCTTTAGCCATCCATTGACTAGCGAGTGTTTAGGGTTTAAATGAGGCAGGCTGTTGAGCTGAATGTCTGCTTCCTATCATCCTTTCCTTCTTTCCTTAGATCCTTCCTCTGGTTGAGGCCAGAATAGCGTCCTTTGTTTATGTCTGTATCTTTCTTCTCACAAATCCCTCCTAATTCCCAGCTCTCCACTGGGGGGAATGGGAATGGATCCAGGTGGTGTCAGGATGGGGCTTCAGAGAGGCTAGAAAGTAGATCTGGAGTTACAGAAGGCTGAACCATGGGATTCTGGCCATTCTGGGGTCCCCGTGGGGTCATTTACTCTCAGCCGCATCCGGAATGGGGAGGAAGGGCTGTCTGTGGTTGGGTACCACCTCCTCAGTTGTTCCTTTTACCTCAAGGACAGTTCTGGTAGCATGAACACCAGGACATAGGGACACAACCAGGCACTTCATCGCTGAAAAGCAAACGCTTGGTGATCTTCTATGGCCATCGGCCGCGGTAAGATGTCTGGCTTGCACCTCCCCACTCCCCACCCCCCAGGCTATGGTTCCTGTTCCGTCGTCCTGCCTAAGATCCTGAACAGCAAGGCTCCTTTTGTCTACATTGCGAGGCTGCTGACTAGCCCAGGTTGACGTGGCTTTAGAGGCAACCCGTATAAGCCTATCTTGAGAAAACCTGACACATGGAAAGTGAAATTTACAAAACCAAGAAGTGAAGGCATGGCCACTCTTGACAAAGAGATTCCTTCCAGATTCCTATAAACAATGAACCTTTCCTGAGGGTATTTTCAGTGTTCCTCAGTTTGCTCAGAACATTTCTTAGGTGCCTCTCTACAGAGTGAGTAGGGGAGCCCTCATGGTAGGACAAAGGGACACATGGACAGGGAGAATCTGGGGACATTAACATGGCCAGGAAGCCTGTAATCCAGGGTTAGGACACTGAGCAAATTAAAGGCATTTCTCTTTTACCCATCTCTCATCCTCATTAATTTTCCCCAACACATTGTTTTCCCAGGACTGCAGTGAAATGAGCCTTGCTTGTGATTTGTCTACTCATAATTAGAGACTCCCTTTCTCTTGTGAGACAGTAATGCCAATAATGATTGCAAACATTTTGTCTCCTTTTAGAAAAGCAAAGAGACAAAACCATTATATCTGTGAGTTGGTGTCAGAGTTACAATGCAGAGATACAAGCTTCATATGCCATGTATGTGCCAAATTTTCATTAAGGCTTTGGAAGGTTTAACCCATGCATTAAGAACAGATCCTGGTTTTTTTTTTCCCTGGTGCATTTTTCTTCCTATTTATTTGCATGGAAAGCCAGAGTTTTCTGTTTACCATGACTCATTTTCAGGGGAGGGGAGTGGGAGGAAAGAGAGCTTGTCGGGGGAGAAGGGATAACAGGAGGGGTGAAGAGGAAAGGGGAGGTTAGGGATGAGTCTCAGGGGGATTGTAAGAGGAGGGGAGGGAGAGATTGAGGAAGAAAGGGGTAGAGACTAGGGAGCAAGCACAAAACGTGTGTGTGTGTGTGTGTGTGTGTGTGTGTGTGTGTGTGTGTGTGTGTTGGGGAAATAGATTGCTTAGAAAGAAGACAACAGCACAGAGGAAAAAGTTAACTTGATTGACTCGCTTTGGCTAGTTCTCTTCACCTGGGCTCACACCCAGACACGCCGGAGAGGATGGTTTAAAGATAGATGGAATTTGGGCTTCCCTGGTGGCGCAGTGGTTGAGAGTCCACCTGCCAATGCAGGGGACACGGGTTCGTGCCCCGGTCCAGGAAGATCCCACGTGCCGTGGAGCGGCTGGGCCCGTGAGCCATGGCCGCTGAGCCTGCGCGTCCAGGGCCCGTGCTCCACAACGGGAGAGGCCACAGCGGTGAGAGGCTCGCGTACCGCAAAAAAAAAAAAAAAAAAAAAAAAAGATGGAATTTATCACATGTGGTTGAGCAGATTGCTCCCGAAGGGGTGTTTTCCAGGGACCAAATGGTAGGATCCCAAGCATTTTGCACTGCAGAAGAGGTAATTTACTTCACACCAGCGAGCACTTGTCTCCTGGGGAGAGTATTTCTTCTTTTCTGCTCACAACAGAATAGGGCCCAATATTCCCAGCCTTGTTGGTGGAAATTACATACCCATAAACCAAGGAAATGAGATAATTAATGGATTTTGATATTATGTGGATGAGAGAGAAGCAAGGGATCTTTCCAGGACTCCAGACTTGGGTAGGATCCCACCCTGTGTGGCAACTTGAGAATGTTTTAGGAAATTGTGCTTTAAAGATAGAGACAGGATGCACGTTTCTTTCCTTTTTGGGTGTGTTAGTGATAATGATTATTTAAGTGTTTAATCTTCCCATTTGCACCCAAAAGTGCAAATTCTCAATTCACTCCGCAGGCACTGGGAAAATGGATCTGGAGGTTGATGAGCTGCCTGCTGCTGCCTCCTCTGTTCTCTGGCATCAACGTTTCTCAATAGTGGGCTCAACAGTTGCATTTTTCACCCACAAAAGAATTGCTGTCAGAAAACCAGACACCGGATAATTGTATTTTCTGAATTGGCAGTGAAGCTACTCGGTTTCAGCCAAGGTCCAAAGGCTGATAACGTTCAACCAGGAGAAATGGTTTGTGTGAGAGAATTCATTTTGGGGTGCTCATTTTTACTGGAGGAAAGAGTCTTGCTTGCATTAAAAAAAAAATTCTTGTCTAACGTGCCGCCAGAAGGTTCAGAATCCTTTACAGCTCTGGAGACCCCTGTTGTATTCATGTGACTGCAAGTATCCCAGTAGGACTGAGGCACTTGCTTCAACTAAAACCTTCATCCGTCTCCTCAAACCAACCAGAAAAGAAAATAAAAATATGTGTCTATCAATGTCCTCCTTGACGGCCAGCAACTGTGTTGGCATCTTGCCAACTGGCTGAATTGGACAAGAAAACATGAAGCTGCTGAGTGTCTCCCTCCAAGCACACCTGGGGCTGCTCCCACCCATTTGGAGCAGAACCAAGATGCTTCCCCACAAGTGCGTCAGCTCCCCGGTGGGTCGGGCTTATCTAGCCAAAGCTGCTTGGCTTCCTTCTGCTTCTCCACTCGGTCCCCCAGGATGACTGTGCAGTTTTCTGGGACCTCTGTTTTGACCATTTTTCCGGTGGAACTTGAACAGATAGAAGAGATAGAAGAGACCTTAACTTCCCTCCTTGCCTAGGAAAAATGCATCAAGGGAGAGTGAGAATGAAGACAAAGCCTATGAATCTGTTCTTTACCCACACTGGATTCACCCACCTCTGTTCATGGGGGTTCAACTCACTCAGAACACCCCTCTCCTATCAGCACCTACATTTTATCCATTCTTCAAGAAGCCTTAAATCCCATCTGCTTCATGAAGATTTTTCTGTCTATGAGTTTATTCCCTCCCCTGGTCTCCCACTGTACCTACGCTCTATCTCAGAATTTAATGTGAATATAGACCATGCCTTGTGTTTCTTCTTTCCGCCCTGCTTCTCTCCTGTGCCCCACACAATGCTGGTCCAAAATAAACTTCAAGAAAGGTTTGTTGATTGACACATTGAGGAGATGAGCTGAACTTCATTCTCCTTTCTGCAGGAGGGAACAGGGGCTAAAAAAGTCACAGTGTGTGGTCTCACATATAAGACTATCCCAATGGATTTCTGGGTCTGGACCCTCCCTGTAGGGTTATTTTAAGGACAAGGGACTCACCCCCTGGCCCACACCTCCTTTATTCTCTCCACTATTATTTTTATATAGATCAGGTCGAGATAAAAAGACTACGACATGGGAAAGGCAGACCCCCAGGCAGGGGGAAGGTCACAAATGTGAAGCTTTACACAAGCAGGTAAGGTCCCCCTGTTGTACTTCCTGATGGTGGAGACTGTTGAGTGTTTCTCAGGATCAGACTTTTCAGAGGTCAGTCTTCTCCTCCCTCAGAGGCCCCTGAACAAATAGTATGACTTCAATGAGAAGCCAAATTGAATACCAGGCAGCCACGGAACAGGGAGTAACCAACTCTGCTGTTAAGATTGGTGACGGTGAGCTGGCCATGGACGGTTTCACAGGGCAGGAGACCTTTGAATTGGATTGAGTCTCTGGTCAGTGTCATGGTCTTTTAAGGAAGTCCCATGAGGGATGCCCTGATTCTAGTGTCCTAGGTAGTGACACACATGGATGCCCTCATTGTTACTCATGGGCACTGGTGGTACAAGTGCTCTGTCCTGGGCTGTCACAGACCCAGAGCTCAGGGCAAGGCAGTGGAGTGTTCTGGTCATTCTGCCATCCCGTACCCCAGACACACAAGCTGCCTAGAGATGAGTCTTCCAGATGCTGTGCAGCTGGGATCCCAGAGGCAAGCTTGGCCAAGCAACTTGCCAAGGCTGGCTGGCGGTGACACGGGAAGCCCCACAGCATTGTCTGATGGAGGGGAAAAGGAAATCTGCTCTTAAGATTGAATCCAAATTGCAAATGGTGGGAACAGAAGGCTCAATCCCAGAGCGTCCTGTTGTCAGGGATGTGTCAGAGTGAAGATCCCAGGGGGCCACACCTCTCAGAGTCATCAACTCACTGAACAGAAAGTCGCCGAGTGGGGACAACCTGGTGGCCAGCAGCAGTGGCAACTTGATAAACCCTGTGTGCATGATCAGTAATTAAACAAAACAAAACAAAACAAAACAAAACAAGATGCTAGAACATGGTTCTCCCTTCAGATGTTTGCCAGTCCTGGTGATTTTTTTTTTTTTTTTTTGTGGTACGCGGGCCTCTCACTGCTGTGGCCTCTCCCGTTGCGGAGCCCAGGCTCCGGAAGCGCAGGCTCAGTGGCCACGGCTCACGGGCCCAGCCACTCCGCGGCATGTGGGATCCTCCCGGACCGGGGCACAAACCCGCATCCCCTGCATCAGCAGGCGGACTCCCAACCACTGCGCCACCAGGGAAGCCCGGTCCTGGTGATTTTTAATGCCACCTTTATGATTTGCTGAGAACCTGCTGGCTTTGGTACCACTGGGTAGCAGTTTGGCCCCAGAAAGCTTTGTTTAAAATGAAATGATCTGACGTGAAACCAAAGGAGAGGTGATTCTCCACGGAGCAGTCACAGGCTGCTTTCAGTCTTGGGACACTGTTCAGTGTAAGGAATGAGAAGTGGAAGGTCCCCAGGCCTAAGCTCTGGAGTGACAAAGTGTGATCCACTGATGGAGACCCCGATGGGTGATTGGCCCAAGGAGAATCATTGCAGGGCTTTTCTCAGTGATATGCTTTTCTGACCAGTTTGGAGGCTGATTCTTACTTATCTATCCATCCATTCATGTGAAAATATTCATTGAACATTTCTGATGTTCAAGGCATGGGACACATCAGGCCACTGCAGTGTGTGCTTCTGGGGCTCCCAGTCCAGTCGTAACAACTGATCACTGAGCAATGGATTGCAGGGCTGGAGTGGATCTCATTTGGTCCAAGAGAATGACTAAAATAATTAATCTAACAATCTGGTCGTTCAATCATTCTTTCATTTGTTCAATTTAACTTACAGTCATAAATTTCTGGATGCCAGGAACTGTGCTTTTGCCTAAGGAGCTCGGCACCCTGTGGAGGTGACGATGACACTGAGTAGGCACGCTGAATGGGGGAGGGCACAGAGCAATCAACTGGGCTGTTAGGGTTGGTGGTGGGGGGCTGGGTGGTGGAGGTTCCACAAGGGCAGGAGACATTTGAATTGGGTCTTGAGAGAGGAGAATCGTGGGGAAAAGAAGAGGAAGGGGGATGACAGCTGGAGGGAAGGCGATCTCGCCAGAGGCACCTGTATGAGCAAAGACACAGAGATGTGGGGAAGTGGGGCTCGTCACATGGCCAGAGTAGATGTGAGCAGGTGGAGGGCGAAGGACTGGCCATTTTTTTTGGCTTGGGGCTCTGTCTGTAAATGCTCAGTTAAATTTGTGTGTTGCTGAGATGAAATCTTAGAACATTCCAAAGTCTACTATCTGACTTCGAACAGTAGCAGTAAAAATGTGGGCATCACACACCCAAACATTCAGAATGCAAATTCTCCTTCGCACTTCGAATTAATGTGGTTTGTTTTCCTAAATCCCCTACCTGTTATTGAGAAAAGTCTCCTGGAGCGAGGACCGTAGTAAGAGTGCCGCGGCTATACTTCTAATACGTCTGCTTCTCTGTTCAGTTAGTTCTGATGATGAAAGAAGTTTGTCTATAGGCCAGGATTCAGGCACAAAGGCAGTGTTTGTATTATCTGGGTCACTAGTGCTGCTAATTCCCGCCCTGGGGAGAGGGGTTTTCATGAAATTTATTGCTACTCCGGATTTCTGCCAAGTAACGTTTGGGGAACAATCTGTATGTTTTAACAAATTATGGGATTATGGACAAACCTGGAATTACTTCTCATCATTTCACAAGGGACGTTTTAGAAGTTGCTGACAATTTTGTTATTTTGTCAGTGTGGGAAAGACCCATTTAAACTTTCCAGTTATATTAATTTAAATTTAATGAAATTAATTCAAATTAAGAAGGTGACCATTATCAATTTCCTTTCCTATTAGTTCCTTAATGGTTTGGCAAATTGCATTCTAAACTCCTCAACGAGCTGGATACATATTCATGGGTTTCCCAAGAAAAGATGGATTTGATCTTGATATGCTAATCCATAGCTGTGGCAGCAATCAAGGAGCAGCTAGGGAGAGAAGTACATTCTGGTATTAATTATGAATCAGGCATTAAGGACTGGTAAATAATTAAAGCTTCATGTGTCACAACACGAGTTAAGGATCAGTCTGTTCTTCCATTACCAAATGCATTTTGGGGGCTATTTCTAGTCCTGTTTTGATACTGCCTGAACATACACTGGGATGCAGATAGGTAACTCTCCTTCACAGTAAGCTCATAGTACAGAATTTTGAATTTATTGAACTGCTGAGGTAGGAATACATTCAATTTTAGAAGCTGAGGCCCTGTGTTTCCAAGAACTTCTGGGTCATCAGCCTCTTTCCCCCAAAGTTTCTTCACTCTTTGGGGGTCTGTGCAGACGGGTCATGTACTCACTGGGCAGGAGGTCTTTTTTACCAAAGTGTGGTCCACAGATCAGCAGCTGATTCAAAGCTTGCATCACTCAGGTACTGGATAAAATGCAGAATCTCAGATTCTTGAATCAGATCTGCATTTTAACAGGATCCTCAGATGACTCATTTGTACAATGGACTGTTGCTAAGGCACTTTTGAGTTTGAAGTATTTGTGATTCTCCAATTTCCTTGTCTTCCTCTTCCACCATGGAAAGGAGACCAGGTTCCACTTTGGCCTTACCAGTGTTCTAAATTGCCAACATTTCCCTCTACCCCATCATACTCTGAGGAGTTGTATACCGCTGAGGTTCATCCGAATGCCTTTAGGATGCCAGAAGCCGTAGTCTTGGGTTTGAATCCTGACTCTGCTCCTTGTTAGCTGTGGGATCTCAAGCAAGTCCCTAACTTGTCTGAGGCTCAGCTCCAATGCGGATAGAATTACCTGCCTTACAAGACTGAAGTGAGAAATGAATGAAGCAATGTTTAGGGAAAGATGCCTGCCAGCACGGCACTCGGAAGATGGTAGTCATGATGATAATGGTGATGATGGTGATGATGGTGGTATTGAGAGAAACGTAACTTTTAGAGGCATGAATTGATGGCCAGGAAGCGGGTAATCAACTCAGTGGTTAATGGAAGGATGCTTAACAGATTCTTTAAAAAGAATCATGCATTATGATGGTCTCTCCCCAACAGCCTACAATGGAAGTTTAAAGGAGAGGTTTTCTTGGCATGGGTTTGGGGAAAAGAGGAGTATTCACAGAGGGTGAAACTGGCCCTGAAAAGACAGGGAAGAAGAATGTTTAAAGTGAAATCCCAGTGCCATCTGTTCAGACCTCTTCATATCTTGGCTTTCTTTGTATCAAAACGCTGTCATAATTCTACCAAGTAGGTGTTTTTGGCTTTATGAGGATATCACCTTTTTCTCTGGAGGTGAAAATAAGTACTACCCTTCTTGTTTTTTCTGAAGTTTAAACTAATGAGGAAGGAAAAGCAAATGTTTGAAGTCTAAAAACCTCAATTAAAAATTTTCTCCTTTATAAAAGTACCTTAAGTGACTGTTTTCAGAGACTCTAAATACAGTGACTGCCCATAATGGAATTCACCTCTCTCTTATTTCCCACCCCATAGAATCCCCTTTCCTCAATTTCCCTTAGTCACTTCTGCTCCCAAGAAAGATGAAGATGATATTTATTACAATAATAAATCTGGGCGTCTTCAAAACTAGAAAGAGCTGTTAGTAGGATGGGGTTAGGAAACCAGATGCCCAGGAATGTTTTCATTGTCCTTTCAAAATGCTGGGCGAGAAGGGCTTGGTGTCTCCCATTAGCAGCTGCAGGTCACAAGGTCACAGGCTCTGGCCCTGCAGGAACATATGAACACTGAATACGAGGGGCTCTTTCTTCCTTATTCTCTGAAAGGCGTAGTGTGGAATTACCCATTATGGCCATGAATCACCACTTTATTTTCAAAGCCAGGAAAGTCAAAAAAAAGCCAAACATTAAAAAATCCCTCATCTTAAACCTTTTCAATGTTTAAGCCCATAAGTATAGGGGTCAGGACAAGAGGCCTTTCTTTTAAAACATATTTTATGTCAAATTATGCCATATTTAACAAGCTTATTTTCTCTCATCTGGGAGGTAAAGGATTTTTACAAGCTCCACTCACAAAGCAATTTATAGCCAAACACTGAAATACATATTAGAAATAGAACCTCAAGTTCCCATTTAAATTTTGGGCACTGAGGTTGATCAGGTGTCAATTGGTCCTGAAACTTTGAACTTGGTTCCAAACTTGGTGGTGTGCAGAATCTAAAGGAGTTGGTGGGGGGAGGGGGCTGGGAAGAGGGACTGCTAAGTTCTGACATCAGAACTTTCCTCAGCTGGCTTGACTTTCTCCCTCCCATCTCCCCGAGCACCATGTACCTTACTTTAGGCCCATGGCGAGTGTGACTCATACTCTGTATTGTCCTCATTTGGGGACCTGAGAGACAGCACAACACAGTGGTTAAGGACTTGGACCCAGGAGTCAACTGCCTGGGCTTTTATCCTGTGTCTGCCACTTACTAGCTGTGGGAGCTTAAGCAAGATACTCTGGCCCTCAGTTCCCTTATCTGCGAAATGCAGATAATAGTAGTGCGTACCTCGTAGGGTCATAGTGAGAATTAAATGAGTTAGTCCACGTGATGCACCTAAAACAGTGCTTGGCATAGAGTAATTGGTATGTATTTGCTTGATGTTTCTCATCCCAGCTGCCTGACCCTGAGCTAGAGCAAGAAACCATCTCTATATTTTCATGGTGCCACATCTAGTACCATTCTCTTTGCACTCATTCATGCCACCAATATTTATCAGGTACCTATAATGGGCCAGGCCCTGACTGTCAGGCACAGTCCCTGCCCTTCTGGTATGTATGCTCTTGCTGGTGAGATTACCAAGTGTTACAATACTCCTTGCTGGGGAAGTCTGGGATGCTACAAAGCGTGTCTCAGAGGCTCTGGTCCCTAACCTGTGGGGAGTAGGCCAGGTGCTCTGGAGGGAAGTGAGGGCTTGACAGAGTCTTCAGAACGAGCAGGTGAAGAGCAGAGCGTGTTCTGGGTGTAAGGTAGCACCAGTGAGAAGGCACCCATGTATCACTGTGGAATGAAAGGAAAAGTTGGTCAGCTTTTGAGAAGGGAGGGGACCTCAACATCTTCTTAAATTGTTCTGTTTGAAACAGGGATGCCCAGGCACTCCTGATGGTCATGCTTTCATTCCCTGAAGAAGGATGGACAATGGAAGAGGGCGTCTTGAAAAGAGTTCCCATCTGCCCAGAAGGGCTCCCAGCACTAAGGGCTCTGTGCTGAAACCATGACTTGGGCACATCCATGAACTTTATGAAGCATTTTGCTCCCTCCTTTCCTTTCCTTTCCTTTCCTTTCCTTGGTTGTGAAATAGTCATGTAGTTATTATAGTGAAAATTCAAGATACAAATTAGCATATCAGCCATTCTGGATGCAAGGGTCACCTCTGGAAATCAAGTTTCTTACAGACATATCTCAATACACTAGTATAAGTCAAGTGGGATCTTCCCCAAGAGCCAACATTGGAGATTTGGCCTGACAGCTCTTCACAACAGCCAAGAACCCAAATTGCAAACCAAAACACCCGTGTTATTCTATTCTCATAGCATCACTGATTGTCCAGGGAAAGCCAAGTGATGAAGAGCAAAACCTGTGGCCAGAAGAATACAACAGTTTACTCAATGGATTTCCTATTGCTTGGGTGAGTATTCATCCTTTCCTACTCATTTTAACAAGCAATTTTTTCTCCTACAAAACCTGGGTATAAGACTGACTTTTAAGGATATTGCTAGGAGCAAATATCACCAAAGCAGCTAAAACTTGACTTTGGCTTTCCTGGAGAAACTGCTTTACTTAACTAATACTTGCCCTTCCTGTAAGTCACGTTTGGCAGCCATCTGTATGACATAATGGCAGAAATGCTTCGCTTTGCTTTAGGCTGCCATTGTGCCTAAAATTCTAACCATTAGCTTCATTCAAAAATTTCAATTAAACAACCACTGAACACTCATTATATGAGGGAAATGCATTGATTGTGAGGAAGTGAAAAAAATAGACATGACCTCTATTTTATAGAGTATATAACGCATTGAGGGAAAGGGTGAATATGCAAATAACTAACTATACCATAATTCATTATATGACCAAAGAAGAAAGTAAATGATACACTAAGGACGATGAAAGCTAGAAGAGATGTAATCTTAACTGCTTTCTTATACATATCTTAAAAGCCATTAAAATGCTCCATCCCTCTAAATCTTGTGATGTCTCTAGCGGTTTATCTGTATGATAGTGGAAGACATTTTGGTTGCAGATGAACAAATAACTCATTACAAAGAAAACATAGATTGAAGATGGCGGAGTAGAAGGACGTGCTTTCACTCCCTCTTGCAAAAACACCAGAATCACAGCTAACTGCTGAACAATCATCGATAGGAAGACACTGGAACTCACTAAAAAAGATACCCCACATCCAAAGACAAAGGAGAAGCCACAATGAGATGGTAAGAGGGACGCAATCATAATAAAATCAAATCCCATAACTGCTGGGTGGGTGACTCACAAACTGGAGAACACTTATACCATAGAAGTCCACCCACTGGAGTGAAGGTTCTGAGCCCCATGTCAGGCTTCTGAACATGGGGGTCTGGAAACGGGAGGAGGAATTCCTAGAGAATCAGACATTGAAGGTTAGTGGGATTTGACTGCAGGACTTCAACAAGACTGGGGGAAACAGAGACTCCGCTCTTGGAGGGTACACACAAAGTAGTGTGCACATCGGGACCCAGGGGAAGGAGCAGTGACCCCATAGAGACTGAACTAGACCTACCTGCTAGTGTTGGAGGGTTTCCTGCAGAGGTGGAGGGTGGCTCTGTCTCACTATGAGGACAAGGACACTGGCAGCAGAAGTTCTGGGAAGTACTCCTTGGCGTGAGCCTTCCCAGAGTCCACCATTAGCCTCACCAAAGAGCTTGGGTAGGCTCCAGGGTTGGGTTGCCTCAGGCCAAACAACCAACTGGCAGGTGACCTCGCCCCACCCATCATCAGCAAGCAGATTAAAGTTTTACTGAGCTCTGCCCACCACAGCAAGACCCAGCTCTACCCACCACCAGTCCCTCCCATCAGGAAACTTGCACAAGCCTCTTAGATAGCCTCATCCACCAGAGGGCAGACAGCAGAAGCAAGAAGAATTAAAATCCTGCAGCCTGTGGAACAAAAATCACATTCACAGGAAGATAGACAAGATTAAAAGGCAGAGAGCTATGTACCAGATGAAGGAACAAGATAAAACCCCAGAAAAACAGCTAAATGAAGTGGAGATAGGCAACATTCCAGAAAAAGAATTCAGAATAATGATAGTGAAGATAATCCAGGACCTCAGAAAAAGAATGGAGGCAAAGGTCGAGAAGATGCAAGAAATGTTCAACAAAGATATAGAAGAAATAAAGAACAAACAAACAGAGATGAAAAATACAATAAGTGAAATGGAAACTACACTAGAAGGAATCAATAGCAGAATAACTGAGGCAGAAGAATGGATAAGTGACCTGGAAGACAGAATGGTGGAATTCACTGCTGCGGAACAGAATAAAAGAATGAAAAGAAATGAAGACAGCCTAAGAGACTTCTGGGACAACATTAAACACAACAACCTTCGCATTATAAGGGTCCCAGAAGGTGAAGAGAGAGAGAAAGGACCTGAGAAAATATTTGAAGAGATTAGAGTCAAAAACTTCCCTAATATAGGAAAGGAAATAACCACCCAAGTCCAGGAAGTGCAGAGAGTCCCATACAGAATAAACCTAAGGAGAAACATGCTGAGACATATAGTAATCAAATTGGCCAAAATTAAAGACAAAGAAAAATTATTGAAAGCAGCAAGGGAAAAAAGACAAATAACATACAAGGGAATCCCCATAAGGTTAACAGCTGATTTCTCAACAGAAACTCTACAAGCCAGAAGGGAGTGGCATGATATACTTAAAGTGATGAAAGGGAAGAACCTACAACCAAGATTACTCTACCCAGAAAGGATCTCATTCAGATTCGATGGAGACGTCAAAAGCTTTACAGACAATCAAAAGCTAAAAGAATTCAGCATCACCAAAACAGCTCTACAACAAATGCTAAAGGAACTTCTCTAAGTGGGAAACACAAGGGAAGAAAAAGACCTACAAAAAAAAAAACCCCAAACAATTATGAAAATGATTATAGGAACATACATACAGATAATCACTTTAAGCGTGAATGGATTAAATGCTCCAACCAAAAGACACAGGCTTGCTGAACGGATACAAAAACAAGACCCATATATATGCTGTCTACAAGAGACCCACTTCAGACCTAGGGACACATACAGACTGAAAGTGAGGAGATGAAAAAAAGATATTCCATGCAAATGGAAATCAAAAGAAAGCTGGAGTAGCAATACTCATATCAGATAATGTAGACTTTAAAATAAAGAATGTTACAAGAGACAAGGAAGGACAGTACGTAATGATCAAGGGATCAATCCAAGAAGAAGATATAACAATTATAAATATATATGCACCCAACATAGGAGCACTTCAATACATAAGGCAACTGCTAACAGCTATAAAAGAGGAAATCAGTAACACAGTAATAGTGGGGGACATTAACACCTCACTAACACCAACGGAAAGATCATCCAAACAGAAAATTAATAAGGAAACACAAGCTTTAAATGACTCAAGAGACCAGACAGATTTAATTGATATTTATAGGACATTCCATCCAAAAACAGCAGATTACACTTTCTTCTCAAGTGTGCACAGAACATTCTCCAGGATAGATCACATCTTGGGTCACAAATCAAGCCTCAGTAAATTTAAGAAAATTGAAATCATATCAAGCATCTTTTCTGACCATAATACTATGAGATTAGAAATCAATTACAGGGAAAAAAACGTAAAAAACACAAACACATGGAGGCTAAACAATATGCTACTAAACAACCAAGAGATCACTGAAGAAATCAAGGAGGAAATCAAAAAATACCTAGAGACAATTGAGAATGAAAACACAACAATCCAAAACCTATGCGTGCAGCAACATTAGTTCTAAGAGGGAAGTTTTTAGCAATACAATCCTACCTTAAGTAACAAGAAACATCTAAAATAAACAATCTAACCTTACACATAAAGGGACTAGAGAAAGAAGAACAAACAAAACCCAAAGTTAGTAGAAGGAAGGAAGTAATTCAGAGTAGAAAGAAATGAAATAGAAACAAAGAAAACAATAGCAAAAATCAATAAAACTAAAATCTGGCTCTTTGAGAAGATAAAGGAAACTGATAAACATTTAGCCAGACTCATTAAGAAAAAGAGGAAGAGGAAAATCAATAAAATTAGAAATGAAAAAGGAGAAGTTACAATGGACACCTCAGAAATACACAGCATCATAAGAGACTACTACAAGCAACTCTATGCCAGTTAAATGGACAACCTGGAAGAAATGGACAAATTCTTAGAAAGGTATAACCTTCCAAGACTGAACCAGGAAGAAGTAGAAAATATGAACAGACCAATCACAAGTAATGAAATTGAAACTGTGATTAAAAATCTTCCAACGAACAAAAGTCCAGGACCAGATGGCTTCACAGGTGAATTCTATCAAACATTTAGAGAAGAGCTAGCACTCATACTTCTCAAACTCTTCCAAAAGTTCGCAGAGGAAGGAACACTCCCAAACTCATTCTACGAGGCCACCATCACCCTGATACCAAAGCCAGACAAAGATGCTACAAAAAAAGAAAATTACAGACCAATATCATGATAGATATACATGCAAAAATCCTCAACAAAATACTAGCAAACAGAATCCAACAACATATTAAAAGGGCTATACCCCATGATCAAGTAGGATTTATCCCAGTGATGCAAGGATTCTTCAATATATGCAAATCAAGCAATGTGATACACCATATCAACAAATTGATGAATAAAAACTATATGATCATTTCAATAGATGCAGAGAAAGCTTTTGACAAAATTCAACACCAATTTATGAAAAAAACTCTCCACAAAGTGGGCATAGAAGGAACCTACCTCAACATAATACAGGCCATATATGACAAACCCACAGCAAACATCATTCTCAATGGTGAAAGACGGAAAGTATTTCCTTTAACATCAGGAAAAAGACAAGGATGTCGACTCTTATCACTATTATTCAACATAGTTTTGGAAGTCCTAGCCACGGCAGAGAAGAAAAAAAATAAAAGAATACAAACTGGAAAAGAAGAAGTAAAATTGTCTCAGTTTGCACATGACATGATACTATACCTAGATAATCCTAACATGCCACCTGAAAACTACTAGAGCTAATCAATGAATTTGCTAAAGTTTCAGGATACAAAATTAATGCACAGAAATCTCTTGTTACAACAAAAGATCAGAAAGGGAAATTAAGGAAACAATCCCATTCACCACTGTAACAAAAAGAATAAAATACTTAGGAATAAACCTACCTAAGGAGGTAAAAGACCTGTACTCAGAAATCTATAAGACACTGATGAAATAAATCAAAGATGACACAAACACATGGAGAGATATACCATGTTCTTGGATTGGAAGAATCAATATTGAGAAAATGACTATACTACCCAAAGCAATCTACAGATTCAGTGCAATCCCTATCAAATTACCACTGGCATTTTTTACAGAACTAGAACAAAAAATCCTAACATTTGTATGGAGACACAAAAGGCCCCGAATAGCCAAAGCAATCTTGAGGGAAAAAAATGGAGCTGGAGGAATCAGACTCCCTGACTTCAGACTATACTACAAAGCTACAGTTATCAAGACAATATGGTACTGGCACAAAAACAGAAATATAGATCAATGGAACAGTGTAGAAAGCCCAGACATAAACCCATGCACCTATGGTCAACTAATCTATGACAAAGGAGGCAAGAATATACAATGGAGAAAAGACAGTCTCTTCAATAAGTGGTGCTGGGAAAACTGGGCAGCTACATGTAAAAGAATGAAATTAGAACACTCCCTAACACCATACACAAAAATAAACTCTAAATGGATTAAAGACCTAAGTGTAAGACCGGACATGATAAAACTCTTAGAGGAAAACATAGGAAGAACACTCTTTGACATAAATCACAGCAAGATCTTTTTTGACTCACCTCCTAGAGAAATGGAAATAAAAACAGAAATAAACAAATGGGACCTAATGAAACTTAAAAGCTCTTGCACAGCAAGGGAAACTATAAACAAGACGAAAAGACAACCCTCAGAATGGGAGAAAATATTTGCAAATGAATCAATAGACAAAGGAGTAATCTCCAAAATATATAAACAGGGCTTCCCTGGTGGCGCAGTGGTTGAGAGTCCGCCTGCCGATGCAGGGGACACGGGTTCGTGCCCCGGTCTGGGAAGATCCCACATGCCGCGGAGCAGCTGGGCCCGTGAGCCGTGGCCACTGAGCCTGCGCGTCCGGAGCCTGTACTCTGCAACGGGAGAGGCCACAACGGTGAGAGGCTCGCGTACCGCAAAAAAAAAAAAAAAAACCAAACAAAATATATAAACAGCTCATGCAGCTCAATATTAAAAAAACAAACAACTCAATCAAAAAATAGGCAGAAGACCTAAATAGACATACAGATGGCCAAGAGGCATACGAAAAGCTGCTCAACATCACTAAATATTAGAGAAATGCAAATCAAAACTACCATGAGGTATCCCCTCACACCAGTGAGAATGAGGTATCACCCCACACCGGTTAGAATGGGCATCATCAGAAAATCTACAAACAATAAATGCTGCAAAGGGTGTGGAGAAAATGGAACCCCCTTGCACTGTTGGTAGGAATGTAGATTGATACAGCCACTATGGAGAACAGTATGGAGGTTCCTTAAAAAACTAAAAATAGAATTACCATATGACTCAGCAAAGCCACTACTGGGCATATGCCCAGAGAAAACTATAATTCAAAAAACACATGCACCCCAATATTCATTGCAGCACTATTTACAACAGCCAGGTCATGAAAGCAACCTAAATGTCCATCGACAGATGAATGGATAAAGAAGATGTGGTACATATATACAATGGAATATTACTCAGCCATAATAAGGAATGAAATTGGGTCATTTGTAGAGACATGGATCAACCTAGACACTGTCATACAGAGTGAAGTAAGTCAGAAAGAGAAAAAATTAACTCATATATGTGGAATCTAGAAAAATGGTACAGATGAACTGGTTTGCAAGGCAGAAATAGAGACACAGATGTAGAGAACAAATGTATGGACACCAAGGGGGGAAAGTGGGGTGTGGGATGGTGGTGGTAGGATGAATTGGGAGATTGGGATTGACGTGTATACACTAATATGTATAAAATAGATAACTAATAAGAACCTGCTGTATAAAAATAAATAAATAAAATAAAATTAAGAAAAAGTGGATTCTTATTCTTGTTTCAAGTGGCCACTATCCTCCTTTATCTCCTTAATATATTCACTGAACTTCTTTCAAATTAGATCTAATAATTCTTCTCCAGTTAATAAATACATATAGTCTAGTTTGTTGAATTTCTTTTGAGGTAGTTGTACTCTTTGAGGGTCCAGGTGTATATATTAGAAAGTGGCTGAAGGTCAGGCTCCAATCTGGCAGTTCTGTTGAATTTAGAAACAGGGGGAAGGTGGCAGCCTGTGAAGAGAGTCCAAGTTCCACAAGCCACTAATGATCCCTCTGGTTTGCTGTCATGGCACCAGGCAACAACTCTTGTAGCTGTTCCACTTTAAACCTGTACGGAAAAGGAGCACCAGGAAGAGGGAGCCATCGCAGGTTTTTGTCCCCTAGTTCTAGGACTTTGGAAGGTGAGCTGTAGAGGAATTAAGGTTTGAGGGTGGATGGTCATTGGTCCCTGTTTTCCTCAACTACACACCCTAGCAGAGTGTATACGATTCCCTAATTTTACCTCTTGGACAATTGGCCTTACAGTGTGGGTTGTTTCCATTGATTTCTGCAGTGAAGAGGCAAGCAAAGAGTATCTCTAGGAGGTTGTGGGGAGGAGGCAAGAGCAGAACTTGAAAAACTTCACCCCAGTCAGTGCTTTGTTTCTATGTCTGGCAGCTCCCAGCCACAGGCTACCATCACTTACCTTCCCACTGACCCTCGGACACCAACTCAAGTCATGCTTTCATCTTCCCAGAGTTGTCTCTTGCTTTTTGGTTAGTTTCTGAACTCCACTTTCCTCTCTTGCTTCTGTAGTTTCTTTGTGATTGCTTTGGGTGGAGGGAATCAGCAGTACATTCTAGTTTGCCAAACTGGCTTCCCATTCATATTTACTATAATGACTCTTATTTGGATTTATTTCCACTATCTTCTTTTATGCTTTCAATGATGAGTATTTTTTTCTATACTCTTCCCCCCTCCCTCCCTCCCTCCCTTCCTTTCCTCATTCCTCCTTCCTTCCCTTCCTCCCTCCCTCTCTCCCTCCTTTCTCTCTTTCTAGATTGAGTAATTAAAATTTTTTTCATTTCCCCCCTTTATGATCTAGAAATTAGACACTTTACCTATATTCCTCTATTGATGTAGTAAAGTTAGCTTTGGCTGAAAGACAAACACTTTAATGAATAGAAATAGCTTAAGCAAAGTCCAGGTAGAATGTTAATGCACCAGATGACTAAATAGTGTTAAGATATCCATTCTCCCCAGCTTGAATTATTGATTAAAGAAATCTCAATCCAAATCCCAGCAGACTTTTTTGAAGAAATTGCCAAGATGGATCAATACTTATTATGGAAATGCAAAGTATCCACAAGTGCCCAACCAATCTTGAAAAAGAAAAAAGCAAAGTTGAAGGATTTGCATACACAGTTTCAAGGCTTATTGTAAAACTGTAGTAATCAAGACAGTGTAATATTAATGTAAGGGTAGTATTATATTGGGGTAAGTACAGACAAATAAATCAATGAAATAGAATAAAGTCCAGAAATAGACCCCCGTATAATGGTCAACTGATTTTTAATAAAGGCTTTGATGTAATTCAGTGGGGGAAAGAAAGTGTTTTCAACAAGTGGTATTCAATGATTGGATAATTTGTATGGAAAAAAAAAGTGAGCCATACCTCTTTCTCACATCCTCCACAAAACTTAATTCAAGGTGGATCATATTCTTAAAACATAAAAGAGCCAAAAAGCCTCTAGAAAAAAACAGGAAAATATATTTGTGACCTTGGAGCAGGCAAAGATTTCTTGACAGAACACAAAAATACACTGATTTTGACTTCATCAAAATAAAACTTTTTATTCATCAGACTGCCTATATCTGACTAAATACTTATATTTAGAACATACAAAGAACACTATCAATCAAGAATAAAAAGGGAAACAACCCAATGAAAGGAAACAAAATACCTGAACAGATTTTTCATGAAAGAAGATACATAAATAGCTAATAAGCCCATGAAAATGTTCTCCACTTCATTAATCATCAGGGAAATGAAAATTAAAACCACCCACTAGTATGGAGAGAGTCTTTGGTTTGTTTTTACTAGGCACCTGTGATACTACATACCTAGGACCAATTTAAACTAAAGTCTTGGCTTAAGGTACGGTGAACTTGGACTGAAAAGCTGTATGAGGGTCAATTGCTGGTTACAAACTCTCAAGGGACTTTTCTTCTCTACCTGTGTCAAGGCTTAAAACAGGGAAATTACTTTGCTGTCTCCTAAGGGGATGAGTGCATTTACTTCTAGTTTATCGCTACATGGAGAGTGTAGCCCTCTGGGATCTCAGCTTTATAAGTGGGGTCTCCTATCAGACTCTCCACATTTGGAGAGGCTTTAACCCTTGTGCTCTGTGCCCTTCACTTCCCAAGGCCCTGAAATCTGATACTTAAATTCACTGGCTTCAGCAAGTATCCTCATATGGAAGCTGCCTCCATCCTCTATATACTCTCCTGGGTTTCATTTTTCAGTTAGTTTTTGGTCTCTGAAAATTCATTACTTTGTTGCCAGTTCATTCTCATATTTACATAGATTTGAGAAAATGTATATCTATCATCTTTCGTTATTTTCACCAGGGTGATGGATTGAGGTAGCTTGTCTGTCTGTCATCAGAAAGAGGAGTCCCGTATTTCTGTTTTATCTTATTCTTATAAAATGTCTATTTTGTGTGCAAGTTTTAAAATGCACACGATCTATCAATATAGTTGTATTCAATATATGCATTTAATAATAAATAAATAAATAAATGTAAACCGAGCAGAAGTGCATGCTCAGAAATGTTTATGTCTGCGGTGTGCAATAAAAAGAGTTTGCAGAACCCATGTGAGAATCACAACGTGGACCATTCCCTTCCTTTCAAGACCTGGGGAGGTGACCATAGCAGAAGGGTGGCTTGCAAGGCCTCCAAGGTCTTGGGGGAAATCCAAGCTTCTCTCCTGCTTTCCTATTATGGGACAGTCTAGGAAAGTTTTGCAAATGTCATTGGTTATTTTTAATTTCCTGTAAGAGGAAAACTTACTGGGTAGATAAGTTTACCTCTTTTTTTTTTTTTTTTTTTCCCCTATGCCGTGTGGCATGTGGGATCTTAGTTCCCCGACCAGGGATCGAACCCATGCCCCCTGCAGTGGAAGCGCGGAGTCTTAACCACTGGACCGTCAGGGAAGTCCCTGTTTACCTCTTACTGAGATGATGGCTGGTTGGTATACGTCACCCTGTGTATCCACTAGCGCACGGGTCCTGCAATACTGACTACATATGACCTGCTGCACAATACTGCTGCTCCCTAGACAAAGCCGGAAGCTAGCCAGCTGTGACCCTGCACTTCCTCCATTGAGCTATCCTGGCTGATTTTGCTTGAGACAAACCTCTTTCGTTCTAAAAGAGGTTTTTACATTGGAGATGAGACTTTTGACAGAGGGGATACTTGCTTTCATTTGACTGATAGGACCTTGGCAAAGAAAGTTCATTTTACCAGTTGCTGGCTTATGTCCTGGCTGGGAAGAGCAATAACCTCATTAATGAATTATCTCTTACTTACAAGACGAACTTGACTCATTTGTTTCCTTCAAAAGACAGTGTCATTGATTAAAGATAGCCATCAGTCACCACGAATAAATGTATCTGTTCACCTTTCAGAGGTGTTTGACATTTGCATTTTGTGCCAGGAAGCAAAACAGATAGTTCTTAGCATAACTCATGTGTCTTCTCTAAGTTAGCTGAAAGGTGGTCTCAGTGTTCTAGATAATAATAATCAAAAAATTATTTACACATGCTAAAGTTTAACAAATAGATCTAGAGATAACCATTTCTAATCTTTAAATTGGGGAGCAATGCTTACTTTTGGCTAAATCGCATGCAGAATCTATTGGCAGTGATGTTTTGGAAGACGCAATTTGCAAGCATGGTGATATCGCAGATAATCAGTCTGTCTAGAACAAAGCACTTAGCAAAAACTTCAAAGCTCAAGTAAAATATATCACACCAATTTTGGAACCTAAAACCAAACTCAAATGCTAATTTTTACAAAAAGTCATTAAAGTTTCATTTTTTAAAAGTTGACTGAACTAGGTTGGATTGAAACCCAAGCCTATGTATTATTAAAATAAATGAATTGGGATATCAAAATATCAGACTGAACTCCAGTCAGAGCTCTATGCAGTCGTGATTGTCGATAGCAGATTTCTCCCTTACAAGCTAAATTGGACTTTGTGAGAGGGAATGGCAGTTACATTATCAAACAATGAAATGATGGGACTCACAGGATTAGCCTTCAGAGGGAAGGTGCAGATGTGCCAAGCATGACAAGGTGCTCTCTGCCCCCTGAGGTGAGCATGAGCTGTCAGTCCTCCTTCAGTACCACATTTATGTGTCCACTGGACCTTTCTACAAGGTGCCTTTGGCTGAACCGAGTGGTGGTCATTGCAGACTGGTTGGGACTGACCATATGGGGGACCAAATTCTCCGGACCGACCGACTGTATCACAGGCCACTTATTTGGGGGACACAGAGCCACATCCTGCTAGTTGTGTTTTTCATGAATGGATGAGGAAACATTTGCAAATGACATGGCTCCAGAGCCCCCACCAGCTGTGCTGACTGTTCTGGGTGAGCCTGATTGCTTTTGGCTCTACCTGGTACAGTGTTTTCCATCAAATCAGTCCTTTTTCCATGGGGGTATTTATTATGTGTCATTTTGAAAGTAGAAGGGACATGGAGCAATCATCCAGCAAAACCATAAAACACTTTATTATCCAAGATGGTGAGGGGACAGGTTTGACATACAACACTGGGAGCAATGATGGCCGAAAAATGTGGTACTAAAGTGTGATTTAATGAGGCTCGGAGGATTTAGTTCTTTCAGGAAAGTTCCACTGTGACTTGGGTGTAGGAGAAGTGAGCTGGCGTGGGCACCTGACTGAGCAGCATCTCACCAGATAGGCTTTAGCCAGCACCCCGCCCCCCCCCATTTGTCCTGCTGTCCCAGAAAACCATTGTCAAGAAGACTTTAGCGCAGGAAACTTCTGACTGATTTAGTGGACCCCAAACTTGGCACGGCTTCTCAGTGGCTTCCGTTTTACAAGGCAGCAGTTAATCCAACAAAAGCCTGAATTCATTTCCCTGTATATCCATTGATTGCCAGCTGAGAGCCGGATGCTGTCAACTTGCTTAAAAAAAATTCCATTTCGCTGGAATTGAGGTCCTTTGCCCTCTGATAAATGGTGGTGTGTCATCTTAGGCAACATTTTTATTTTCCACTTTTCCGGAGGAAAAACTCATTAGCAGATGGTGGCTGGTCATCAAGTCAATCATGGTCTTTGGATTTAATCATACACATCTTTCTGATCCAGCTGAACTAAAACTACCTGTTATTCTTCGTTATTGTGTTGGCACAAACTCAGCCCTTGAGTTATGAACATCAGACATTCATGGACAAGTTTGAGCATGATTTTGCCATCTTCTTCATTGAAGTGGGTATGTTTGTTAAATATTTATCAAGTAACTATGGTAGGCTTGGTCCCAAAAGGATTGCTTCAGGGAGTAGAAGAGTTAAAAACCCTGGATCCCATCGCAAAGGGGCCAATGATCTGGAAGGTGACAGGGCCACGCTTAAGGAGGTAAACAATGTTGCATTATTACATAAGCTCAGGGCTTTTGTGGAGATGGCCTTGACTAGTCTAATATGGCAGTTCTCAAATGGTGCTGCACCACAGCGTTACTCGAGAAGCTTTCAAAAAGGCGAAAGTTCAGGTCCTGTCTTGGTCAGTTCAGGCTCCTATGACAAGAATACTGTGGACTGGGTGGCTTAAACAACAATCTTTTATCCCTCAGAGATCTGGAGGCTGGGAAGTCCACAACCAGGGTGCTGGCAGATCCAGGGTCTGGTGAGAGCGCATGTCCTGGTTTGTAGATGGCTGTCTTCTCATTATATCCTCATGTGGCAGAAGGCAGTGAGAGATGAGAGAGAGAAAGAGAGAGAGAGAGATGGAATGAATGAGAAATTAAGCACTCCTGTCTCTTATAAGGATAATAACCCCATTCATGAGGACTTCACCCTCATGACTAATTACCTCCCAAAGGTAATGCCATCATGTTGGGAGTTGGGATTTTAACATATGAATTTTAGGAGGACATAAGCATTCAGTCCATAACAGGTCCCCATACCAGAGACCCTGATTTGATGAAAAAGAATCTGTGGAAGGGCCCGGGCACTGGTACTTGGGCTAGTTCCCCGAGTGATTCTAATGTGCTGCTGGGACTGAGAACTGCTGGGCTAGGAGACAGACGAGTAGGATTTTTTGTTTTCTTTTCTTTTTACATTTAGTTTCCATTCTGGATTTCGTCCCTCTCCAGTTAAATAGGAGCTTTCTCTTCCCTATTCCAATAGCTCCTTGTACACATCTCAACGCTAGCGCAACCACCTCCTGAAACTCAGTCTCCCTAACCGAGTTACCCTGCCACGTTTATGATTAACTTCTCTATCCAAAACTTTATTCCCTCTTTTGTCCCTTCTGACCTCAATCCTGTGCTAACTGAACACTTGTCAACAAGAGTCAGATGACTAAAACTGCTGTTGTTGATATCATCGTTAATGTACAAACTCAGGCTGTTTCTCCAGGGCAAGATGAGCTAACGGACTCCTGAGTCCTGGACTACCGGGCCAGAGAATCGTAAACCAGAGACATCTTGATTCCTGAAACTACAATTAAGTAATGTCACAAGATGATGATTCATCCCAGCTTCTTTGTTGTTCCTCTTTAAGAAACCCCTAACTCAGAGACAAGCTAGAGTTTGAGCTGAGGCTTTCTCCCACTCCCTTGCTTGTCACCCTGCAATAAAACCTTAGTTTCTTGCAAACACCTACTGTCAGAGTTTGGCTTTCTGCAAGGTGGGCACACGAATCCTTTTGCTTGGTTACACTTTCTGTGACAATCTCCCTACAGATCTGTTCATCCCACTAGCTTGGTTACCCCTCTGGGGGCAGGGTCAGGGTTCTAGTCAGTCTTTTATTCCCAGAGCTTGGCACAGAGAAGATGTTCCACAAATGTTTGTTGAATGAAGGAATGAAGGAATGAACTGGTTGACCTTGAGTAAAATACATAAACTCTCTGCTTCGGAGTCTTTGTCTCCAGGTTCATAAAGATTAGGGAAAGGAGCAATTGTGCTCTCTCTTACCTTATAAGCATTCTGTGGGGCTATAGTCAATGTGGATGCCTTCCTCTGATGACTTTGAAGCCCTTTTAGGATAAAATTGCAATGCAAATTCTAGCCACTCTCATGGACAACTGACCCTGGAGTAATACCTTTGTTCCCCCATTTTGTATTGAGACACGGGTGAATTTTGATGAGATTAGAGAAGAACTGATGCTGGTACAATGAGTCTACAAATGTCATCTACATGAGATGGCTGACTTTTAAAATAGTTTGGAACACAGCTAGGAGTCTTGAAACCTAACAGGACCCTCTGGGGCTCTCCTGGCTACAAATCCTTTCCAAGTCCCTCATTTCTTATTTGTAGGAAAGATACTTTATTCAATCTCCTTGACCCTCCCTGAGATCCAAAGGGCAAATTCAGACACTTGCTAATTATGGAAGGGAGGGAATGCAGAAACAAAGAAGAAACAGGCAAGAAACAATAACGCAGTGATGGGGCAGGGTTGTGGTTCCTCCTCAAGGAATATACGTAACAATATCTTTGACTTCTTCTGCAGGAACTAAGACCCCCCACCCAGGTGGAGGATGGTAACTTCAGGCTGAGCACAAGAGTCCTGTTAGCTCACCACCAATCAATCAGAAGAAAGTCTGTACACAGTGGAAGATAATGAAGAAGACTCTGACCCCCTTCTCAAATGATTAACTGTGATTAACGTCCCCTTTCTCCCTTTAAAAACTTTCACAGTCAAGCAGAATCTTCAGAGTTGGTTCTTGGACATGAGTCCACCTTCTCCCCAAGTTGCCAGCCTCCCGAATAAAGCAACTTTTCCTTTCCAACCAACACTTGTCTCTCGAGTATTGGCTTTCGAGTAGCAAGCAGCCGAACCTGAGTTTGGTAACAGTCTGAGAAGGAAATAGGCATCCAAGGGGTAGCCACAAGACCTCTGTAATGACCCAGGGTGGAGGCTGAGAGTTAGGGGTCTCCCCACTGCCCTTCCACCCCACTGCCATTGTCGACGTGTAAGTCACATTTCTTTCTTTAAAGTTCTTTTTTCAAACCCTGTTTGCAAGCGCATTTATCTATTTGGAAACGGGGTTCAGCTGTGAGGAGGCTAGTGGTATTTCTAAGAGAATGTTTTGAACACTAGGATTTCGGACAGACTGGTGGTTAGAACTTTTTTACGGTGACAAATTAGCTATTGATGTATTGATGTCTTTTCTTTCCTATGAAAATTAATTTAACTGCGTTTACGAGTACCTCCCTCATTTTTTTCTTCCCGCAACCTTCAGTGTGATAAAAATCAGCACTCAAAGCTCTCAACCATGTATTCTAGATTACAGGAAGGCCTCTGCTTCTCAGAAAACATTTGGGCCATTTAGGTGCCATAAATTTTGTGCCATGCATTTCTGAAATCAGGCTCATTTGTTTATGTGGGGTTTAGAGCCAAGAGAGACCAGCCTCACGTAATGTCTTCATTTGATTTCTGCTCCCTGAGGCTGAGGCTGAGTTCTGACCTCCCTTGACTATTGTTGAGAAGACTATTGCCTTCTGCCTTATATTTCATTAACAGATTTTCTCTTTTGAGATCAAAATGCCTTTTACAAATTTTTTCAAGTGGGAAAACTAAGGCTCAAGGACATCAAAGATCACCCTTCAGGTTGTTTTGTGTCTCTGGAGTAGGTCTTTCCCCAGGATGCCTCTCTGTCTATTTATTTTGGGGGAAAAAACATGAGTTCAGACTGTTGTTAAGGAAATTGGTATCATTTAAAGGTGAATTAAATATTCCCCTCTTCTAAACTGCTCTGGGGAAAGAACAAAGGAAGCATCACAGGATGGTGGTTAACACAAAGGCGCATTTTTTTTTTTCTGGTGTAAATGGTAACTGGGTAATAAGCAAGGCAGTTTTGTCAAAACTGCAGGGCATAACAATTGACACTGATTTCAGGAACCTTGAGAGAGCTGTGTGGTTAGAGGTGAGGTGGTCCGCAAAGCATCAGGCTGGAGCCAGTACCTAACATCACTGCGCATCAACGCTTACCTTTAGAGCAGGGTGACTCTGCACATCAAATCCTGAATTTAAATGAACGTGAAGCTCTGTTGGAGAAAGCTCACTCCTCTTTGCAGCCACAGCTGGGTGGCCACCAGAGAGCTTCCAGGCTAGACATGTTTTTCCCCAACATCTGTCAGCTTCACTAAACCAGAGCTCCAAATGAACAGTGTAATACCCAAGATCATTATCTGGATTTGTGACACTCCCTCCTACTTCTCCCTGGAGGATTGAGGCTTCAAAATGAAAAACAACATTTGTAAGGGATCAGGAGAGAGAGGATTTTCCTATTTATTATTATTACTACTACTAATACATTTTCATTAACAAGGTTTTAATAGTATAAAACAAGAGAAATGAAACATGCTCCCCCCCCACCAATTAACATGCTCCCCAGTGCCTTTTGCACAAGGTACTGTATCTTCAACTCATTCAGTCCAAGATAAGCCTATTAATTAAGCTTTAGTCTACAGGTGCAGTCTACACAGATGTAATCTTCCGCTCGGAGCTAACTGAAAACTTGCAGATGGTCCCTGGGTTTAGCACTTTTTTCACAACATGGCAAAGATGTGTTCCAGGTAGAAGGAGAGAGTTAATTCACTAATCAAGTCAACAAATATTTTTTGAGTGCCTTCTTGATGCTCAGCGAGGTGCTGGTGTTGTAAGGGATGCCTGATGAGGAGAGAGCTTACATCTTTAATGAGGAAACATGACTCATATCACAAGCCGTGTGGTCCATGGACAGAGAACAGCATCTGGAATCTGGCAGACCTGCTTTAAAAATCCAGTTCCACAGCTTGAAATGGCGTGACCTTGAACTTTTTATTTCACCTTGTAGACACCTAGTTTCTCTATATTAGAACAAGGTGTTAATACCTTTAAGACTGTTGCATTAGCAATAACGTTTGTAGAGCACCTGACTCATCAGAGACACTCCAGAAATACTGTTATAAGATGGAATATTATATATATTATAATTCAGCCCTTAATAAAAGTTATACAAATGCTCAGAGACTGGAGGGAACAATGCTGGCTACAAGAATGGGGAAATGTTGAGCATAACTAAGGTAGAACTTTGAAATGACAGAATCAAATTGTTAGAAGGGATTTAAGATGTGAATGGGTCCAACTGACTCAGTCTACCAAGGCAGAAACAGAGGCTCAGACATTGACTTGATCAAGCTAGTCAATAAATGAGGATCAGGGGCCAGATTGACTATACACGGAGCTCTGTTTGGGGAGGTAGTGTTACGTGATGTGGTGCTTCCCCAGCCTGGTGGCGTGTTAGGATATCCTGTGAGGTTTTAATAAAATAGGCCTTTCAGATGCAAACTATTCTACATAGGATGGATACACAACAAGGTCTTACTGTAGAGCACGGGGAACTATATTCAATATTCTATGATAAACCATAATGGAAAGGAATATTTAAAAAAGAATGTATGTATATGTACAACTGAATCACTTTGCTGTGCAACAGAAATTAACACAACATTGTAAATTGACTATATTTCGATAAAACAATTTTTTTAAAATAAGAAAATAAAATAGGCTTTCAAGGGGGTCTGATTCAGGAGGGTTGGAGTGAGGCCCAGGAATATATTTTCTCAGTGTGTTCCCGGCTTGCAGATCAGCCCATTGGTGCAGCATAAGGAACACTCAGCTAACTGAAAACTTCAGTCCTAGTCTCAGTGTCCTGCTGTGTGACACAGGCAAGCTAACCTTTTGGCTCTTAGTTGTTTCATTTAAATCTTGAAGGGGCGGGCTTGGTTGAGGTTGCCTTCGTGTGAATGAAAAATATTGCCTTGCCATAAACCAAGGATGTTGCAGCCATCAGCCACTAGGACAGTGAGCCTGAGGGAACTTGGGATAGAAACAAAGAGCGTGTCTGCCATCAAACCCTCAGCCACTGCAGCTACCCCCATTGGTGCACCCTGAGGGGACTCAGGATGGGAAAGAACAGGATAGTGGCCCTAGATAGCTGAGGTGCATATCAAAATGAATGATTTTAATGAGCCCAGACTCTTGCATCTTCCCATTCATAGAAAAGTGCTAACTCCGTTAATTTGAGAGAGCTGGTTTTCTTTCATTAACAGTAATCTTTTGATGTTCCGACTAGCTGGCCTTTGTTGCAAAACTCCTATATATCCTGGCTCCTCCCTGACCTCTTGAAAGCAATCTCTCAGAGCTATCTGAAAGACTGCCTCCCGGGCTTGAGTCCTCAGAAAGCCTGTCAAATAAAACATAATTCTCAACTTTTAGGTTGTGCATTTTTTTCAGTCAACACTGGTCACCTTAACACTGGTCATCTCTTATAATCATTCCATTCCATGACACCAGTTCAGTTCAAGCTAAGACAGAAGTATGGTTAAGATCTGGCTTGGAGGGGAGGGGAAGGCTAACAGGAGTATAGAGGGAAGGTGGGGCCATGAGATGAGCCTGGCTGGGGAGGAGGTTTCCCATGGGGCAGGAGAGGGAGGCTTAGTCACGTGGCTCGAAGAGGGCCTCAGTACGAAGAGCTCTGTGGGGTGGGTATGTTGCAGGAAAGGGGACTCCTTCCAGGGCCTGAGAGTGGGCTCTTGTCAAACACTTGGAAATGAATTGTCCGAGGAGACACACGTACTGATAAAGCAAAAGACTTTATTGGGAAGGGGCACCCGGGTGGAGAGCGGCAGGGAAAGGCAGCCCAGGAGAACTGCTCTCCACGCGGCTTGCAGTCTCAGGTTTTATGGTAATGGCGTTAGTTTCCGGGTTGTCTCTGGCCAATCATCTTGCTTGGCCCGTAGCTGGTCTGACTCAGGGTCCTTCCCGGTGGTGCGTGCATCTCTCAGCCAAGATGGATCCAGCGTGAGGGTTTCTGGGAGGTTGGCAGAGCATGTTGTCTCCTCCCTCCTCCTTTCGGCCCCTCCCGAATTCTCCTGGGTAGCTTTCCTCGGCAGAACTGCATTCTTCATCGCGACCTCCTGATGAGTTCCTTCAAGCGGTTATCATCATGCCTGGTCAAGGTGGGCGGTTTCAGTCAACAGTTCCCAAACAGGTATGAGGTTTAGACCTCATTTTATAGAGGAGCACTTCCCAAACTGTTCTGTGGGACAAGAGGCCTTTGAGATGCTCTGAAAGAGACCTCTGTGTTAAGTTCGGGAGAGGCTACACTCTATATCCTGGTCTAGGAGATTCACGATGCATATTGAGAGCTCTGAGGAGTCTGATTCACTTTACCTAGTCTGGCATGTTTCAAATTCATTTCATAATAGGGCCCTCCAAAAACAACCTAGTAACTAATGTTCCATAGAACACAATTGGGAGAGACACTGTCCTAGAAAAGAGGGAGTCATTATAAATTTTGTACTCAGTTTTAGAGAACTTTTAGACGAATCTGGGGAAGTGCTCGTTAGGAAGAACACTTCAGAAGAGCAGGCAATGCACTGGAATTTCTCAGCTTAGAGAAGAGAAGCCTTATGCAACACATTTTTAGTTACATGAATTGGTATAATGAGGGACATGATTGTTCTTCGTATTTGCTGAGAATCAAGTCAGGAGGAATGGGCTTAAGAGCTAGGCCTAGAGATTCAGGAGGAAGAAAAGGGAAATCTTTCTGATAAGAGATATAAACTAGAATAGTTTATCTTGGGAAATCATGTAATTTACAGCATCTCATCCATTTCATGCAATAAAATCAGAGGACAGCCTAAATAACAATGCAATTCCCCAGTATTTTCTTCTCTGTCCTTTGATATTCAGGGATCCCTGCACTTCCGTGGGAACCACAGAGCACCCTAGCCATCGAAGCAAATATCTAGCAGCTTACAGAACCATACATTTGAGAAGAATCCAACATCTGGTCCAACTTCCTGCCAAAGCAAGAATATTTTCTGCAACACTCCTGTCCCATGGCCTTCAGGAATATGTTGGGAACAATTCCAGTGCCTGTGAAATCATTACTTTTCTAGGCAGCTCATTTCATTTATGGATGGCTTAAATTGTGAGGAAGCTTGGCCTTACCATGAACCAAAATAGGTTTCATTGCATCTTACACATTTCAAAGCTAGTTATTGGTGTTGGAGCTCCACAGATATGCTTGTTATTTTTTCCTATGTGAAGACCATTCAGATGTTCAAAGACAAGTATCAGATCTGTACTAATCCTTCTTTAAGACAAATAGTCCAAGTCCTTCAGCCATTTCTCTTAACAGTCTCGAGAATATTCACCATTTATCCAGAGAATATGAGTTGATCATCACAAACTACAGCTGGGCTATGACCTCTTTGTATCTGGGCAGAGTCTTCCTGCAGAGATACCATGTGTGCAGGGCAAGTCCCAGGGCAAGATGGAGCATTCAGACCAGTCCAGCACATCTGGAGCTCTGGGCTGGCAGATACATGGGATCAAGAGGCCATACAAAGAGACCCACCCAATGGAAAAAAGTGTTGATGAGTTTGGTAGGATAATGGACTCTTAGGAAAGGGCATCATGAGAGGGCGTTAGGAGCTAGAAGGAGTTAGATCTATAGTTTTTCTAAGTCACTGATGCAATAGCCAAAACTGCTTTGTCAACCATATTAAAATGTGAAGATGCAGGACATGTCACAGCAGCCTCCTGTATCATGTCTTCCCAGCAGTTATACCATTGCTATTGGGCACAGGGGAGGAGGTTTCCAGGGGTACCGTATTCGGGAGTGTATGTGAGGCATCCCTGTGGTGGTGGGCAGGGATGACTCAGTGACTCAAAGAAATACTGTTCATGACTCTTACAGGGACCATTTCCAACCCCCAGACCTCACCAGCCTGGAAGTACAAGCCAGACTTTATTTATTTGTTCAATTCTTTCCTCCTTCCAATAAAGAATTGTGTCAGTCAGTTTTTCTTGTTCAGCAATCATGTCATGCAGTTAACAAAAATACTTTTTTCACACAAACCACTAACAAGTTCTTCCTCATATTGCAGTAAATTCTTTGAGTCTAAATGTAGGATTTTACACTTGTCTCAGCTACATTTAATATTATTTATATGACCTTATTTATATTTTTAAGATAGTTTTTTTTTTTAGGAAGTGCTAGGTTTTCCTCTTTTCTTGGAGTCATCTTCACTTTTGATAAACAAGCTTTCTATTTCTTCCTCAAAGCCTTGGAACATGCCCATCAGGCAGGAATCAGAGAGTTTTGTGGCATGCTACTAGAGACTCCTCTTGAGTGAGACCCCAGCCCTTTAATCAACTCTTTGCATTAAAATGTCCAGCCAGCTATTCATTCACAGAGTAGGACTATTTTCCAGCGTGTATTTCTCCATCTTGTTCACAGGGAAATCAAGAAAGGCTATTGAAATGCTTTACTTAATTCAAGATACATTATGCTATAGTTTAAATTTTTCATCCTCTTTGATATGCATGGGAATTTGGTCTTGATGGAAAACTGAAAGTATATTCTACCAGACAAAGACCTTGCTGCCTCTGGGTGATGTAGGTCTTGCCCTCTCAGTCGCAGGTATGCCCGACAATTCAGTGGGTAACAAGAAACGACTGCCTGTTACAGCATCGAGTTCAAACTCTTTAAGCCCTTTACAAGACCTTAACGAGCTGGCTTAGCTTTCAAGCCTTGTCTTTCTGTGTTTTCCCCTCATGCTCCAATTATCTTAATAGGTCACCCTTTCTAAACTTCTGGCAATTGACACCTTGCCTCCACTTCCTGGAAACTCTTCCTCCTTCATTTTGTTTGACTGTCCCCTACTCATCCTTTGGCTTAGATCTAACTTCTTGAGGAAGCCAGTCTCGATCCCCCCAAGGTTGGAATAGCTGTCTTTCCCACATTCTCCTTCCCATCCCAGGCTTCCCCATGTGGTAGCACTTGCCACTCAGGTGACCTTCCCTGTGGACTTCTCCCACATGGCCTTAACTCCTTGAGAGCAGGGACTGTGTCTTGTGCATAGCAGGCTCTCAGGGAATCCATTAAAAACTCCGGTCTGTGAGCTCCTAGGGCACCAAGGCACAGAGTATTCTGAAACATCTCAAGGTCTTTTGCCAGTGTTTGGAGGTTGGCCTTGACCATGTCATTGTCTTTCCTGGGCTTCGGGTTCTTTGTCTGTGAAATGAAGGTGATGTCTAAGGCTCTAAGCTGACATAAAGAGCGTTTGACTGCAAACAAGGAGTTCTGACCTGGATCTGCTGAGAGACTTGGAAAGGCATTTAACCCATTCATTCTCTGAATCTCAGTTTTTTTGTTAGATAAAGAGGCTGAAGTCTACTCAGTGGAAGAGTCGGAGACAGACAGGTGCTGTCGAGGAAGTCACTTCATGCCTCAGTTTCCTTATTTACAAATTCCTCCTTACATGACAGCATCCTGGTGAGGACTAAGTGAGTTAACCTTAGTAACGAGGGGAGAGAGTAAAAATACACTGAAAAGCAACTCTGTGTTAAGTGCATTCATAACATCATAGCATTTTATCCTCGCAACAACCTACACGGTAGGTTTTATAAATCTCCATGTTATAGAAGGAAGAAATAGTTCAAGGTCATGCTGTTTGTAAATGGCAGGACCAGCTTCCCAATGTGACTGCAAAGCCCATGCCTGTCCCATTTCACTCTGCGGCTCCTCCTTTGTTCAGAGCTCAGCACGGGGCCTGGCACGAAGCCTCTCTCCACCTTTCCAGGTCTAAGTCTGGTTGGAGGACCTGATCCAGCCCCAGGAAGGAGCTGGAGCTAACAGGAGGCTCTCTGGCCTGCAGATGGAAGAAGGTCTGGCCGGTGCTGGCTGGCGCTGTTGGCCTGGCTGGCTTGGAGCCCTGCTCACGAACTCTCTCCAGAGTGGGGGCAGTGGGCACAGAGGCGTCCAGACTGTGTGCATGTTTTATTAAAAGCCATCAGGAGCACCGTCCTGGGACTGCAGCCATTTATCTGCACTTTTTCCTTGTAAAATGTTACTGACTGTTTTACGCCAAGGGCAGTTTATCCTGAATGGGATGTACAGACATTCAATTCACCTCTACTTTTTGCCAGCTCTGCTCTTTTCCCCCCTTGCTTCTGAAGTTATATATGGTTCTGAGAGAGGAAACCATTTTCTCTCTGAGGGGGGAACAAAAAGAGCTGACAGCTTTAAAGAAAAACTTTCCATCGTAGGAAAGAACATTTGGTTGGAGAGATAGTGTCTTTGTTTTTCAGAATGGAATCCTGCTTCAAGGGAGATTCCATTCTTCTCAGATTGATCCCATTTCTGGTCAGATGCTGAGAACCTTACAGAGATGATCTGTGTCAGTGTACCTGGGGAGCGGGAAAAGGAGGAGAGATGTGATCAGGTCCATTGCTCAAATGGGAAAATGGAAGTTCAAAAAGAGGTGAAATCACTTAAGACCACAAGGGAAGTCTGCTAGGGCAAATGGGGGTTCATCACAGAGAAACAGAGAGGGAGCACATCTGAAGCAGATGTTTCCCCTCTTGCACCCCCAAACCCTCACTCGTCTCAGGAACTTCTCCCCCAGTCCGTGAGACTTAATACTCTTCTCAGCCTGCAGGTGAGGAGACTGAGTTTCCGTGACATTAGTGATTGGCTGAAAGTCCCACACTTCATCATTGCAAAGCGAGCCTCAAGCCTAAACCTGCCGCCCTCCAGCTGCTTTCATCAGTAGTCACCACTCGCCTGCCCTGGCTTTTGCAGAGAATCTAAATCCAATGGATTGCTGCTGCCGAGAAAAGAATAATGGGGTTCAGGTGAACGAACGCCCTCTTCTGTTGATTCTCTTTGGAACAAGGCTTCACTTTATTGTCCTTTCACTTCCCGTTAGTTCTAGCTAAAGTGATTCCATAATGACATATAAACCCAAACATGAGTAATTGATGGCAGCCTCAGGAGCTTGAGCAGGATAAAACCAGACTGACTGGAATCTCCAGGGTGAAGAATTAACATTTATTGGTTTAGTGAAATGAATTTATGTCCCAATAAAGTCAGTTATGGACTAGGCAGTGATTTAATGAGATGCCTTCTGTAAAGAGAGCAAATAGGAACTTCTGGGCCTGGGTTAGATTGCAACCGATATGCCACCTACGAAACCAGGTTTTCAGAAATCTTCAGAAAATGTATTTGGCTTCCTTAATCCATGAAATTTGTGTTTAACCCATTCTGTCCATAGAGTTGAAAGTTGGAGGGAAATTGAATCAGCCTCTCTAAAAGCATAAATGGTACACTTGCTCATGATCAGGACTGTGAACGCTTTTGGAAGCTTGAGGAATGAAGACGAGGACACATGCCACCATCAAAGAGAAGAAATACTGAATCTAGACATGCGTGATACCCTTTGAGTCCAGGGGGTTCTTGCTCTGGGTCTGCTGGGTGAAGGGGAGGAGGATGAGCAGAGGGAATGAAGATCCACTCTGCCTTCGCTGGGGGTGGAGCTGTAAGCAGAGAAGGACGTGCCTGGGCCGTTGGGCAGAGCGCATGTGCAAGTTGATCCCTGCATCCACTGACCTCTTTGCTCCTTTGTCAACAGAACTGAGGACTTGGTTTTTTTAATGATAAAATTCTCAGGGCAGAAACCTCAGAGTCATCTTGACTCTTTCTTTTGTATCCCATATTGAATCCATCAGGAAATCCCATAGGCTCTCCTTCCAAAGTAGGATCTAGGCACTTCTTACCGTCTCCACTGCTACCTTGCTTGTTCGGCCGTTACCCTCTCTTTTCCAGGGTCACTTTAACGGCATCCTAGTTGGTCTTCTTACTCCTATTTCTGATTCTCCCTCCCAACACCCACACATACATTTACAATCTGGTCTTAACACAGCAGCGGGAGGGGGATGCTTTCAGAATTAAAGTCGGATCCTGCCTCCTCTCTGTTCCAATCTGCCGGTGACTTTCCATAGCACCCAGAGTAAAGCAAAAGCCATTATAACGACCTACAAATTCCTACACAACCAGGTCTTCTCCCACCCACCCACACCCTCTGACCTCATCCCCATCCACCACGTCCCTGGCTCTTCTGCTACAGTCTCACCAGCCTCCTTGCTGTTTCTTGAAGGCAGCAGGTGTTCTCCTGCCTTAGCACTTCTGCTTGAATCACGCTTCTCCCAAATATCCACGTGGCTCATTCCCTTATTAACTTCACGTTTTTGCTCACTCTCACCTTCTCAACTGATGCCCAGTGTGACTACCTTTTTCACACCATAACCCCTCCAAGCCCCTCAAGGACTCCTGATCCTCCAGAACCAACTCTGTTTTTTTTCTAGAACACATTACTTTTTGATATGCTATCCAATTCTCTTATTTATTATATTTTTGTTTATTTTCTGACTCCCCATTTGAATGTAAGCTCTACAAGGGCTGGAATCTTTCTGTTTTGTTTAGGACAGTGCCAGGCACAGTAAATGTTTGTTGAATGAATGAATGAATGAATGAGAAATCTGCTGAAAGGCATCCTAATATAGATTTAATACTGTTGTGAGAAGCAGGACTAATTCAATTTGTTCTCACAGTCTGACATTTTTTCAGCTTGATTTTTGTCATATGTTTTGCTTTTCACTCTGAAAAATAAGATATATTGAATTGGATGGAAGCTGTATTTTCTATGAAGTTTTGAGATCATGTGCAAAAGAATTTAAATTAGATGAAGAAGATTTTTAATTGAGTAATTGATGTTAAATCCTATCTTAGTGGGTCATATGAGAAATTTTGAAATCTGAAACTAAGTGGAATAGCATTAGGAAAAATGTACCCTCTTATAATGTCACCATTGACACTGACAAAATATTTGAGTGCCCACTGGGTGTAGAGCACTGTGGAAAAAAATAACACACATTAAATGTGTGGCACACACATCTGGGCTGCTGTGAGGCCAGATGTTCTAGTTGTGGGAGTTTCGTGTTTCTGGTACTTCTAAATAGGGATGTGAGATTTTGTGCATTTAAATTAACTTTGTGAGGAGTAGTGCAGAAAGTGGTCAAGAGCAAAGAAAGCAGAGAGCAGATTGGTTGAAGCAGAAATATCCTGCAGCACTCGGCATGATTATTTTTTTATTATACTTTATCAGACAAAACGTAGATCATAGTTGTCATCCTAATTCACATTTGTATAGCACTGTGCAGCTTACAAAGCACTTGGTTAAACTGGATCATCTCAAGTATATAGTCTCTGGGGAAATGTTTGCCAAAACCATTGTCTCTCCCAGTGCAGTCAGCATGTAGAGTTCGGTCTTGCAGTCCCAGAGGTGAATGGTTCAATGTTGAGAGGGTGACGAGCAGCCCCCAAGGGGAGCCCACAACTGTGCGGCCAGCAGCCAGGCAGCCAGATGCATGGTGTTGTACTGAGAGCACAGGCTCCATCGCCACGCTGCCTGGTTTCAAATCTGGGCTTGCCTCATTCTTGCTGTGATTCTTGGTGCCTCAGTTTCACCACCTGTAAAATGGCGTTAGTAAAAGTAGCACCTTACAGGGCTCCTATAAGAATTAAATGAGTTTATAAATGCAGAGTGCTAAGAGCAATTCCCGGCATCTCTGGGATGCTTCCCATGCACGTCAGCTGTTAGTATCATGAGACAGTAAAAGCACCTGCCTGTTCCTCATCTCTTCCTCAATTTTTCGGTCAGAGTGTTGGAAAATTTCTTCTTGGAGTCCTTTCTTTGGATATGTAATTTTAACATTGTTGAGGAATAGAACCTATGAGAATCAGATGAAAAGTGTGGACAACAGATATATTCACAAGTATATACAATTTTGCCTATAATTTTAGGGGGTTTATAAATTCCTGAGGTCCAGGTCAAGAATCTCCAGGTTAAGGTATTCTGGTTCTAGATTAAGTTGTCCTGGTTGAACCATCCCATTAAACCACTGATGCCTGGACCCACGCTGGTATGAGTTATTTGACCTGTCATATCTAGAAGGGCTTCTGGTGTATCTCCCCAGGGATAGGCAGGAACAGCTTGGAGTAGATAGAGGAGACAGAGACAATGGAACAGGTGTCTCCAAAGACCAGCTTTCCCAGCGTAATCACTCTCCTGGGACACTCTCCTCACCACCTTCCAGCTGCCTTGCTCTCCTCGGAAGCCAGGGAAAGCCTGACACTCCTGAAATGAGTGCAGTCATTTCCCCCTGGGGGCAGCCAGCTGCTGAGAAGCCCTGAGAGGAAGAGGGACATCACAGTGAAAATGAAGGTCTGAGCAGATCATAGCATGGGCTGGAGAGTGATCTGACAAGAGTTATACCACAGAAGCAGAGCTGTGTCATTGGATGTCAATACATGTATTTCAAAACACAATCTCCAGCTATCCCAACTTCCCAGAGACATGAAAAAGAATCATTCAGTATGAAAGCTTGTTAGATCTCAAAGAAAGCATGCTGGTGCCTTCCAAGGACAGAGCAGGAATGTGGAGTCATAGAGCTGCACAATATGGGATATCTTTTTTAAAAAATTTTTATTTTATATTGGAGTATAGTTGATTAGCAATGTTGTGTTCGTTTCAGGTGCACAGCAAAGTGATTCAGTTATACATATACATGTATCTATTCTTTTTCAAATTCTTTTCCCATTTAGGTTATTACAGGATATTGAGCAGAGTTCCCTGTGCTATACAGTAGGTCCTTGTTGGTTATCTATTTTAAATATAGCACTGTGTACATGTCAATCCCAAACTCAATATGGGATGTCTTTGACGCCTTTTCCCATCACAGTTGGAGGGGTCTTGAGACTTCTCCTTTGTGGCTTTTCCTCTTCTGCAGCTCCTGAGGGTGGGGAGGGGTGGTGTGATGGGCAGCGTTTGGCTTGTGGAGGTAGCGGCCCATAGTTTGGGTCCAGATCCTCTCTGTGGAGAAAAATGCTGATTCTCCATATTTTCTTGGCTGCTAAAAGAGGATAATAAAAGCTTCCCCCCACCTCCGCTTCTTGGGGACTCGGTGAAGATTAATTAGATGTTGCCCAGGATGTTTTTTAAGCTCTGGCAGAAGAAGGTGCTAAGCATTATCTCTAAAGTTAACTTCTTTAACCCATTCCATGAAGTAGGGATCTCCACTCCCGAATTGGAGTCTGGGTTGATACCATCCATTCTCCAAAGTAAAAGGGCAGCTGAGTGCTGGTGGTGGTCATGGGGCTTTGATGATAGTGATCAATTTAATCCATTCGATTTAAATGGGAAACCTTTTTATGAACTGTGGGTGCTGGTGGAACATACCTGCGGGAGAGAAACAGATTTGGCCTTGGGCCAGAGTAGGCAGGGCCCTGGCTGAGATGTCTTGTCTTAGGAGTTGGTGAGGAAGGGAAGGGGCATGATGATTGAGACCAGGCCTGCCAGATACCCCAAGATGGGAGATTCTGCCTGGGTCCTGCAAGGCAGAGGGACAGACAGAAACACCTTGGCTCAGAAAAGTCAACTCTCTTTCTTGGCCAGACCAATTGTCTAAGTCCAGAAGGAAGCCTGTGGGTGGAGCAATTGTACCCCAAGTTATCCCAGGGTGCGGTGAGGCCCTGTGTGAGAAGGGTCGTCTTATGAGTGCCTTCTTGGATGGTCTTCTACACCTCCAGAGTGAAACATAATCAGATATCTGTTCTAAACAGAGGACAAGGTCTTCAATCAAGAAAATTTTCATGTATTCATTTAATAAATATTTACTGGGCATCTACAATTAGTCATAGTTTTAAGTACTGGGGATACAGCTGTGATCAAGATAATCAAGGTCCCTGTTTCCAAGGAACATACATTCTGGCAGGAGAGTTAGTCCATACACAAGTTAAACAAATTCCCCTATTTGTCTACACCAGAATGTAAGCTCTACAAGGACAGGGTTTTCAAATTTTTAAAAAATCTGTTTTGTTCATTGCTGTATTCTCAGCACCTAGAATAGGACCTGATAGCTAGATTTTAGATGCTCAAGTATTTGCTAAATAAAGGAATGAAAAAGATAATTTCAGATACTGGTAAGTACAGTGAAGGAAATGTATTGTCAAAGTGTAGGTGAGAGATGAAGATGGGGTAAGCAAGAGGTGGAAGATGTAAGGTCTTGCAGGCTTTGGTAAGAGTTTGGGTAAGAGCAGTGGGTTTTAAGCACAGGAAATATGCAATTTAGTTTACATTTTAAGAAGACCTTCTGAGTGCTGGTGGAGAATGGACAGGAAGTGGAGAGTAGAGCAGGGAAACCAGTTAGAAAGCTGTTCTGGTGTTATAGACCAGAGGTGGTGATGGCTTGCCCTAGGCAGATAGCTGGGGATGTGATGAGAAGCAGTCAGGGTCCAGATGTGTCTTAGAGGTGGAACCAGTGGGATTTGTTGATGGAATGAGTGTGGGGACTTGGCAAAGAGAAGAGTCAAAGATGACTCTGGGAGGTTTACCTCTGTGAGTAAATAGACGATGGTGCCATTAACTAAGGGATGAATACTGAAGATTCTGGAATGCTGGCCCCAGAGGTGGGTGAGATTGGGCAGCGTGGGGGTGAGAAACCCCTAAAGTTAGTTCTTCGGGGACGTGTATTGAGCCCCTGAGGCATTTTGGCCAGACTTGCAGAAGAGCAGCAGGAGAAGGGTTGGGTGTGCACTTCACAGGGCTGAGTAAGATCTAAACTTTGGAATCATATAATTATTTTCAGCTTTATTGAAGTATAACTGACAAAATTGCAAGGTATTTAAAGTGTGCACTTTGATGATTTAATATCTGTATACATTGTGAAGGGATTCCTCTCATGTATTACTTGACACATTTGTCACCTTATTTATCTCTTCACTGTTTTATTTTTGTGAGAACAGTTAAGTTCTACCCTGTTAGCAGATTTCAATTATACAATACAGTGTTACCGATCATGGCCACCATGTTTTACATTAGATCCTCAGACTTTATTCCTCTTACAGCTGAAAATTTGTACCCTTTTACTGACTTGTCCCTATTTTCCCCACCCCTTGAACGCTGGCAACCACTTTTCTATTCTCTGTTTCCATAGTTTGACTTTTTAATTTAAGTTCCACATGTATGTGCTACCATGCAGTATTTGTCTTTGACTTATTTCACTTAGCATAATGTCCTCAAGTTCATTCCATGTTGTTACAAATAGCAGAATTTCCTTCTTTCTCATGGTTGAATTATATTCTGTTATATGCAAATGTATACACACACACACACACACACACACACACACACACACACCCCAAATCTCAGGTTATTTCCTTATCTTGGCTGTATTGAATAATGCTGCAATGAACATGGGAGTGCAGATATCTCTTTGAGATTCTGTTTTCATTTCCTTTGCATATATGTCCACAAGTGGGATTTCTGGATAATATATCATTCAATTTTTATTTTTTGAGGAACCTTCATACAGTTTTCCATAGTGGCTGCACCAATTTACATCCCCATCAACAATGCACAAGGGTTCCCTTTCTTCACATTCTTGCCAGCATTTGTTATTTCTTGTCTTTTTACTGACAGTCATTCTAACAGGTGTGAGGTGATATCTCACTGTGGTTTTGATTTGCATTTCCCTGATGGTTAGCGATATTGAGCAACTTTTCATTACCTATTGGCCATTTGAATATCTTCTTGGGAAAAAATGTCTATTCAGTTCTGCTCAGTTTTTAATTGGATTGCTTGGGGTGTTTTTGCTATTGAGTTGTATGAGTTCTTTATATATTTCAGATATTAACTCCTTATCAGATATATGATTTGCAAATATTTTTCGCATTCTATACGCTGCCTTTTCATTTGTTGACGGTTTCCTTTGCTGTTCAGGAACTTTTTAGTTTGATATAGTCCCACACTTGCTGATTTTTGCTTAAGTTGTCTTTACTTTTGATGTCAAATCCAAAAAAAGAAAAAAATCACTGCCAAGATCAATGTCAAGGAACATACTCCCCATGTTTTCATCTAAGAGTTTTCTGGTTTCAGGTCTTACATTCAAGTCTTTAATCCATTTTGAGTTGATTTTTGTGTGTGGTAGGGGTCCAGTTTCTTTCTTTTGCATATGGCCGTCTAATTTTCCCAAAATCATTTATTGAAGAGACTTTCCTTCCCACATTGTATATTCTTGGCTCGTTTGTCATAAATTAATTCACCATAAATATATGAGTTTATTTCTGGGCTCTCTATCTGTTCCATTGCTATATATGTCTGTTTTTGTGCCAATATCACACTTTTTTTACTATAACTTTGTAACATAGTTTGAAATTAGAAAGTGAGATGCTTCCAGCTTTGTTCTTCCTTCTCAGAATTGCTTTAGGGATTTTTGTGGTTCCATACACATTTTAAGATTGTTTTTTCTATTTATGTGAAAAATGCCATTAGAATTTTGATAACAATTGCCTTGAATTTGTAGATTGCTTTGGGTATTATGGATATTTTAACGATCTATGAGCAATCCATGATATTTGATTTCATATGATATATGACTCCAATCCATGAGCATAAAATATTTTTCCATTTATTTGTCTTCAATTTCTTTCAGCAATGTCTTATAAGTTACATTATTCAGATCTTTCACTTCCTTGGTTTAAGTTTTTCCTAAGTATTTTATTCTTTTTAATGCAACTGTAAGTGGGATTGTGTCCCAAATTTCTCTTTCTGTTAGTTATTATTACCATATAGAAATGTAACTGATTTTTGAATATTAATTTTGTATCATGCAACTTCACTGAATTCATTGACTAGTTCTAACAGTTTTTTTGTGACATCTTTATATGTGTAATACCAGGCCATCAGCAAATAGAGATAATTTTACTTCTTCCTTTCCAATTTGGATAATTTTTATTTGTTCTTCTTACTTAATTCCTCTGGCTAGATCTTCCATTACTATGTTGAACAAGAGTTGTGAGAGTGGGCATCCTCGTCTTGTTCCTGATCTTCGAAGAAAAGTTTTCATCTCTTTTACCATTGAGTGTGATGTTAGCTGTGGGTTTATGTATATACTTTATATAAAGATCATATATGGCCTTTATTATGCCGAGGTACATTCCCTCTATACTCACTTCGTTTAGAGCTTTTACTATTGAATTTTGTTAGATGCTCTTTCTACATCTGTAGAGATGCTCACACGATTTTTGTCCTTTATTTTTTTAATGTGGTTTTTATCACATTATTGATTTGCAGATATTGAACCATCCTTGCATCCCTAGAATAAATCCCAATTGGTCATCGCATACGATTATTTTAATGTACTGTTACATTCATCTTGCTAATATTATTTTGAGAACTTTTGGCATCTATATTCATCAAGGATATTGGTCTGTCACTTTCTTTTCTTATAGAGTCCTTGTCTGGTTTTGTCATTAGGGTAATGCTGGTCTCATAAAATGAGTTTGGAAATATTCCCTCCTCTTCTATTTTTGAAGGAGTGTGAGAAGTATTGGTATTAATTCTTCTTTAAATATTTGGTAGTCCATCTGGTCCTGGACTTTTCTTTGTTGGGGGGCTTTTGGTTAATGATTCATCTCCTTATGAGTAATTGATCTGTATAGTTTTCTATTTCTTCATGACTTGGTCTTGTGAGGTTGTATGTCTCTAGAGATTTATCCATTTCTTCTAGGTTGTCAAATTTGGGGAGTATATTTGTTCATAGTAGTCTCTTATGATCCTTTGTTTCTGTGTAGTATCAGTTGTGATGTCTCCTCTTTCATTTATAATTTTATTCATTTGAATCCTTTCTCTTTTATTCTTGGCAGGTTTAGCTAAAACTTTCTATTTTGTTTGTATTTTTTTAAAGCTTTTAGTTTCATTGATCTTTTCTTAGAATTTTTTAATATTTAGACACTAAAGGATCTTAGATATCCTTTAGGGATTTTTAAACCAAAGGGCTTAACTTCCTCTCTCTGCTTTTATTTTATTTTTAATTTTAATATCTCTATTGGAGTATAATTTCTTTACAATGTTGTGTTACTTTCTTCTGTACAACAAAGTGAATCAGCTATATGTATACATATATCCCAATATCCATTCCCTCTTGAGCCTCCCTCCCACCCCTCTAGGTCGTCACAAAGCATTGAGCTGATCTCCCTGTGCCATGCAGCAGCTTCCCACTAGCCATCCATTTTACATTTGGTAGTGTATAGATGTCAGTGCTACTCTCTCACTTGGTCCCAGCTTACCTTTCCCCCCTTGCTTCCTCAAGTCCGTTCTCTACGTCTGTTCTTTATTCCTGCCCTACCACTAGGTTCATCAGTACCTTTTTTTTTTAGATTCCATGTATGTGCATTAGCATACAGTATTTGTTTTTCCTCTTTCTGACTTACTTCACTCTGTATGACAGACTCTAGGTGCATCCACCTCACTACCAACAACTGTTTTGTTCCTTTCTATGGCTGAGTAATATTCCATTGTATATGTGTGCCACAAATTCTTTATCCATTCATCTGTTGATGGATACTTAGGTTGCTTCCATGTCCTGGCTTTTGTAAATAGTGCGGCAATAAATATTGTGGTACATGTATCTTTTTGAGTAATGCCTTTTTCAGGGTATATGCCCAGTAGTGGGATTGTTGGGTCACATGGTAGTTCTATTTTTAGTTTTTAAGGAACCTCCATAATGTTCTCTATAGTGGCTCTATCAATTTACATTCCCACCAACAGTAAAAGAGGGTTCCCTTTTCTCCACACCCTCTCCAGTGTTCATTGTTTGTAGATTATTTGAAGATGGCCATTCTGACTGGTGTGAGGTGATACCTCACTGTGGTTTTGACTTGCATTTCTCTAATGATTAGTGATGTTGAGCATCCTTTCATGTGTTTGTTGGCAATCTGTATGTCTACTTTGGGGAAATGTCTATTTAGGTCTTCTGCCCAGTTTTGGATTGGGTTGCTTGTTTTTTTGATATCGAGCTGCATGAGTTGCTTGTATATTTTGGAGATTTATCCTTTGTCATTTGCTTCGTTTGCAAATATTTTCCCCCATTCTGAGGGTTCTCTTTTCATCTTGTTTATGATTTCCTTTGCTGTGCAAAAGATTTTAAGTTTCATTAGGTCCCATTTATTTATTTTTGATTTTATTTCCATTACCCTAGGAGGTGCATCACAAAAGAACTTGCTGTGTTTTATGTCATAGAGTGTTCTGCCTATGTTTTCCTCTAAGAGTTTTATAGTGTCTGGCCTTATATTTAGGTCTTTAATCCATTTTGAGCTTATTATTCGGGGTCTTTTGTGTTTCCATACAAATTGTAAAATTTTTTGTTCTAGTTCTGTGAAAAATGCCATTGGTAATTTGAGAGGGATTGCATTGAATCTGTAGATTGCTTTGGATAGTATAGTCATTTTCACAATGTTGATTCTTCCAATCCAAGAACATGGTATATATTTCCATCTGTTTGTATCATCTTTGATTTCTTTCATCATTGTCTTAGAGTTTTCTGCTTACAGGTCCTTTGCCTCCTTAGGTAGGTTTATTCCTAGGTATTTTATTCTTTTTGTTGCAATGGAAAATGGGAGTGTTTCCTTAATTTCTCTTTCTGATCGTTTGTTGTAAGTGTCTAGGAACGCAAGAGATTTCTGTTCATTAATTTTGTATCCTGCTACTTTACCAAATTCATTGATTAGCTCTAGTAGTTTTCTGGTGGCATCTTTAGGGTTTTCTATGTATAGTATCGTGTCATCTGCAAACAGTAACGGTTTTACTTCTTCTTTTCCTGTTTGGATTCCTTTAATTTCTTTTTCTTCTCTGATTGCCATGGCTAAAACTTCCAAAGCTATGTTGAATAATAGTGGTGAGAGTGGGCACCCTTGTCTTATTCCTAATCTTAGAGGAAATGCTTTCAGTTTTTCACCATTGAGAATGATGTTGGCTGTGGGTTTGTCACATATGGCTTTTATTATGTTGAGGTATGTTCCCTCTATGCCCACTTTCTGGAGAGTTTTTATAATAAATTGGTGTCGAATTTTGTCAAAAGCTTTTTCTGCATCTACTGAGATTATCATATGATGTTTAATCCAACAATTTGTTAATATGGTGTATTTGCATATATTGAAGAATCCTTGCATTCTTGGGATAAACCCCAATTGATCATGGTGTATTATCCTTTTAATGTGCTGTTGGATTCTGTTTGCTAGTATTTTGCTGAGGATTTTTGCATCTATATTCATCAGTGATATTGGCCTGTAATTTTCTTTTTTTAGTATCTTTGTCTGGTTTTTGTTTCAGGGTGATGGTGGCCTTGTAGAATGAGTATGGGAGTGTTCCTCCCTCTGCAATATTTTGGAAGAGTTTGAGAAGGATAGGTGTTAGCTCTTCTCTAAATGTTTGATAGAACTCACCCATGAAGCCATCTGGCCCTTGGCTTTTGTTTGTTGGAAGATTTTTAATCACAGTTTCAATTTCAGTGCTTGTGATTGGTCTGTTCATGTTTTCTATTTCTCCCTGGTTCAGTCTTGGAAAGTTGTACTTTTCCAAGAATTTGTCCATTTCTTCCAGGTTGTCCATTTTATTGTTATATAGTGGCTTGTAGTAGTCTTTCATGATCTTTCGTATTTCTGTAGTGTCAGTTGTTACTTCTCCTTTTTCATTTCTAATTCTGTTGATTTGAGTCTTCTCCCTTTTTCCTGCTGATGGTTTATCAATTTTGTTTATCTTCTCAAAGAACCAGCTTTTTAGTTTTATTGATCTTTGCTCTTGTTTCATTCATTTCATTTTCATTTATTTCTGATCTGATCTTTATGATTTCTTTCCTTCTGCTAACTTTGGGTTTTTCTTTGCTCTTCTTTCCCTAATTGCCTTAGGTGTAAGTTTAGGCTGTTTATTTGAGATTTTTCTTGTTTCTTGAGGTAGGATTGTATTGCTATAAACTTCCCTCTTAGAACTGCTTTTGCTGCATCCATAGATTTTGGATCATTGTGTTTTCATTGTCATTTGTTTCTAGGTATTTTTTGACTTCCTCCTTGATTTCTTCAGTGATCTCTTGGTGGTTTAGTAGCATATTGTTTAGCTTCATGTATTTGTATTTTTTAGTTTTTTTCCATGTAATTGATATCTAGTCTCACAGCATTGTGGTCTGAAAAGATACTTAATATAATTTCAGTTTTCTTAAATTTACTGAGGCTTGATTTGTGACCTAAGTTGTGATCTATCCTGGAGAATGTTCCATGTGCTCTTGAGAAGTAAGTGTATTCTGTTGTTTTTGGATGGAGTGTCCTATAAATATTAATTAAGTCCATCTGGTCTAATGTGTCATTTAAAGTTTGTGTTTCATTATTTATTTTCTGTTTGGATGATGTGTTCATTGGTGTAAGCTGGGTGTTAAAATCCCCTGCTGTGATTGGGTTACTGTTGATTTCCCCTTTTATGGCTGTTAGCATTTGCCTTATGTATTGAAGTGCTCCTATGTTGAGTGCATAGATTCTTACAATTGTTATATATTCTTGGATTGATCCCTTGGTCATTATATAGTGTCCTTCCTTTTCTCTTTTAATAGTCTTTATTTTAAGGTCTATATTGTCTGATATGAGTATTGCTACTCCAGCTTTCTTGTGATTTCCATTTGCATGGAATATCTTCTTCCATCCCCTCACTTTCAGTCTATATGTGTCCCTGGGTCTGAAGTGGGTCTCTTTTTGACAGCATATATACGGGTCTTTTTTTTTTTTTTTTTTTTAATCCATCCAGCCAGCCTGTGTCTTTTGGTTGGGACATTTTATCCATTTACATTTAAGGTAATTTTTAATATGTATGTTCCTATTACAATTTTCTTAATTGTTTTAGGGGTTTTTTTGTGGGTCTTTTGCTTCTCTTATGTTTCCTGCCTAGAGAAGTTCCTTTAGCATTTGTTGTAAAGCTGGTTTGGTGGTGCTGAATTCTCTTAACTTTTGCTTGTCTATAAAGCTTTTGATTTCTCTGTCAAATCTGAATGAGATCCTTGCTGGGTAGAGTAATCTTGGTTGCAGGTTATTCCCTTTCATCACGTTAAATATATCTTGCCACTCCCTTCTGGCCTGTAGAGTTTCTGCTGAAAGATCAGCTGTTAACCTTATGGGGATTCCCTTGTGTGTTATTTGTTGCTTTTCCCTTGCTGCCTTTTAATATTTTTTCTTTGTGTTTAATTTTTGTTTGTTTGATTAGTATGTGTCTCAGAATGTTTCTCCTTGGGTTTATCCTGTATGGGACTCTCTGCACTTCCTGGACATGATTGATTCTTTCCTTTCCTATGTTGGGGAAGTTTTCAACTATAATCTCTTCAAATATTTTCTCAGACCCTTCCTTTTTTTCTTCTTCTTCTGGGATGCCTATAATTTGAATGTTGGTGCACTTAATGGTGTCCTAGAGGTCTCTGAGACTGTCCTCCATTCTTTTCATTCTTTTTTTTTTTATTCTGCTCTGTGACAGTTATTTCCATCATTCTGCCTTCCAGCTCACTTATCCATTCTTCCGCCTCAGTTATTCTGCTTTTGATTCCTTTTGGAGTATTTTTAATTTCAATTATTGTGTTGTTCATTACTGTTGGTTTGCTCTTTAGTTCTTCTAGGTCTTTGTTAAATGTTTCTTCTGTTTTCTCTATTCTATTTCCAAGATTTTGGATCATCTTTATTATCATTACTCTGAATTCTTTTTCAGGTAGTTTGCCTATTTCCTCTTCACTTATTTGGTCTTGTGGGTTTTTATCTTGCTCCTTTGCTTGTAAGATACTTCTCTGTCTTCTCATTTTGTCTAATTTACAGTATTTGAGATCTCTTTTCTCCAGGCTGCAGGGTCATAGTTCCTCTTGCTTCTGTTCTCTGCCCCCAGTGGTGAGGTTGGTCCAGTGGCTTGTGTAGGCTTCCTGATGGGAGGGACTGGTGCCTGCGTTCTGGTGGTGGAGCTGAGTCTTTTCCCTCTGATGGGCATGGCCATGTCAGGTGGTTTGTTTTGGTGTGTCTGTGAGCTTAGTATGACTTTAGGTAGTCTGTGTGCTGATGGGTGGGTTTGTGTTCCTGTCTTGTTTTTTGTTTGGTCTGAGGCATCCAACACTGGGAGCTGCTGGTAGTTGGGTGGAGCTTGGTCTTAGATTAACACAGTGGCTTCCGTGAGAGCTCTCAGCAATTAATATTACCTGGGGTTGGGAATTCTCTAGTGCTACAGCATCCTGGATTTGGTGTTCCCACCCCAGAGCCTCAGGTCCGACTTCTTGTTGAGGGACCAAGACCCCACAAGTTGCTTGTCCCAGAAATAAAGGGGATTAAAAAAAAAGACTAACAAAACCCCAGACAAATGGTAAAAAGTAAAAACAAACAAACAGAAATGGAAACAAGGAAAGACACACAGACACAAAAGAAACAAAAACAGACCCAAATAAATCAAAAAGCAAGAGAACAAGCAGACGAACAGAAGAACCCAAGAACAAAATCAAACAATTAAAAAGAAAGCTGATGAAAACACAAAAACCAAAAGCAAAGCAGAGTGCCAACTAAAGAATGAATCAAAGAAACAAAACAAACTGACAAAAATGATAAAAAAAAAAGAAAAGAAAAAGAGAAAGGGGAAAGAAGATAGAACAACAGAAAGCAATGCAGAAATAGGAATATAAAAGAAAATAGATTAAGGAAAAAAAAGACAAAACTCCAGAGAAATGGTAAAAACAAAAACAGAAACGAGGAAACACACACATGTAAAAGAAACAAAAACAGAGCCAAATAAAAGAAAAAGCAAGAGAACAACCCGACAAATAGAAGAACTCAAAAACAAAATCAAACAATTAGGATTAAAACTAACAAAAACACATAAACTAAAAAAAAAACTGAAGCAGTGTGCCAACTGAAGAATAAAGCAAGGAAACAGAACAAATAGATAAAAATGATTAGAAAATAATAAAGTAAAATAAAATAAAGTAGTATAAAATAAAATAAAATAAAAAGTGAAAAAACACAGGACAACAGAAAAGCAAAGTAGAAATGAAAATATATATAGAAAAGGAAAATATATTAAAGGTAACAAAAAAATAAGGGAAATGAACACAGAACAACAGAAAAGCAAAGTATAAATAGAAATATATATATAAAAATAAAATATATGTTATAAAACATAAAGACCCCAAAGACTAAATAAAAAAGAACTAAAACAGCAACAAACAAAAAATAAAGAAAAAGAAATCAAAAAAAGAAAAAAGAAAAAAGAAAAAAAGCCAGAACAACCAACAGAATGAATCAAAACATAATAAAATTAGTAGTAATAATTTTGTTTCCCTGGGGTCTCTGCTGTAAGTGAGCCACAACCCACCTCCGCCTCCCCAAGAGGCTCTCCTCTGTCTCTGGGCTGGTCTCTGGACCTGCTGTGGGCCCTGTGGGGACCCCTCAGACTCTGATCTGGCCCAGTTCCTGTGTGTGCTGCCCCCCAAAGTCCACAGCTGCCAGAGCTAGACCATTTTCAGTTGTGGGAACACTCACTGTCTACTCAGATATTCCATAGATGGGATTTATCTGCAGCTTGTACAGCTGATGGAAAGATTTTCGATCTTCTTCCTTAGTCACCCCATACCTGGGGTTCAGCTTTGGTTTTATCCCCACCTCTGCGTGTAGTCCACCCACAGGAGTCTGGTCCTGAGGCTCTCTGGGAGATCTTGGGTCTGCCCCTGTGAGGACCAGGCACAGAAGTGGTATGACGGACTGGATTGCGGGAGCCCCGGCAGTGCCAAATGCATAGGGAAGCCAGTGCTCAAGGGCACAGGAGATATGGCCCTAGTGAGGGCCTTTTCTGGTGCCCGGCATAAGGCACGTGATAGCCAGCTCTGAGGGTTTTTTTTTTAATTGTTCAGCAGCCGGCACACAAGAGCCAGCCCTGAGCGGGCTTCTTTTATTGTTGTTGGCAGGCACCAGCGTGTGGGGAGAGAGAGGCTACAATAGTGGCTTCTCCTGCTGCGTGTGACTCAGCAGTAGCGCCTGCTTCCATGGCAGTCCAGTCTTCCTCCGTAGGCATTCCCTGCTGCAGATTTCCTCCCTCCCATCCCCCAGTCCGTCTCCCCACAGCCAACTGCAGTTCACTTTCTGGGCCTGTTCTCCAATCTCCACACACCAGCTCCCAGCCTCTTTGCACACCTGTGAACACACATCCCAGTCTGGGGCATGTAGGGCTGTGGTATGGACCATCTGTGTATTTCTCGCTCCATCCCATCTGCCACAGATCGGCCGCTTTATCCTCTTCCAACAGCCTCAAATGCTTCCCTTCTGTCCCAGTCAATTTCCCCAATGGAGAGGAGGTTTCCCCATTGGAGAGAGGGTTTCCCCGAATTCAAGAATCTCTCCTCTGCTTCAGATCCCCCACCCTGGGGTCCAGGTCCCATTCCACTTCCTCTCCTCCTCTTTCTCCCTTCTTTTACTTCCTCTCCTCCTCTTTCTCCCTTCTTTTTTTCCATCCTACCCAGTTATGCAGGGATCTTTCTAGTCCTTTCTGGTGTCCAAGGTCTTCTGCTAGTTTTCATCTGGTGTTCTGTGAAAATTGTTGCATCTATAGATGTATTCCTGATGCATCTATGGAGAGAGATGAACTCCACATCCACCTACTCCTCGACCATCTTGAATCTCCCCTCTCTCTGCTTTCAAAAGACAAGGCATCTTTTCTTTAAGTGGAAACTTATTAAAACCTGACGTATAAGATAATTGGTCTCCTGACTCCAAGTCCAGATCTTGTATATTTGGCTGCACTTTTTCATGTCTGTCCAGATATGCTTACAAAGGCAACAAATATGTCTCACTGGTGGATTGATATCAGAAATTTCTCAGGTAGAGGTTTATTCCTTTGACTTAATATTTCATTACCCATAAAAAACAAAGCCTGTGGGGGAAAAACACAGTAAGACATTATTAAGCCCCACTAGTTCTTAAGACTTTAGTGGAGCCAAGTTTACATTCTTTCTTTGGAGTCAGTTTTGATGGGTAGAGGAGAGGAAGCTGGATCATGAAGATTACATGCATGAAAAATGGGGCAATGTCTAGGGAGATGCTCCAGCAAGAGGAGACGGTCTTGTATGGTAGTTTCAGTGAGGCTTATCGAATTTGTATTGTGTAGTCACTTTTGTCTTCTAGATTTGCCCCCCTCACACCATCTTTAGGAAAGTTTCAGTGCCTTAACTTCCTGTTGGTTTTGATCAATTTTGCTAAGACACTATATCCACCTACCTGGGGAATATTTCATATTTCTGTTAGTGGCAGATCATTCAGAAAAGCCTGAGTCTCCTTCCAGGTGAGACATTCATAAAGGCCGGCTAGATCCTTCCACCCTGCTACCCTCTTACTCCAGTTCAGAGATAATCCAAGGGACTACTGGCAAGAGCAGATTGTGGTCCTTTTACTTGGTTAACTATAAACCACCAGTGACCCCCTTAGCCCTGCCAGGTAGCTTTGCACATTGTGGGTTGGAGAGAAATCTTCTCCAGGAAAAGATTGCCAATCAGGTGGTCACCTCGCCCTGCTGTTAACATATTCCATGAGAGCTGATGAAAGCTATAGGCACTTTCCCCAGTGTATGTATGCCCACAAAAATTGTGTGCTGTTTTGAGAGACCAATGGAACCCTTGAAATCCCATCTCTAGAATGTCTAGGGGTACATGGAGGCCAGGTTAAGAACCCCTGAAGGACCCTGGACCCTATAGGCCATCAAGGCCTTGGAGGCAGTCACTGGTGATTGCTACTGACCTATCAAAACCCCACAAACCAGACTGACATAGACCACAGAAAACAGTGGTTGAAAATGGGAAAGTCATTCACTTCTTCCCTGACCTTCAGGTTCCTCAACCACAAAATGGGGGAAATAATAATACCCCCTACTTAGCTCAAGAGGTTATTGTGGTCATCAAATTATTTTTAAACAGTTACATATTAATCAAGAATGAAAAATCCAAATGCCTCAGGGGTGAGAGTGAGGGCCAAGCAAGTAAAGTAAATCTGTTGATTAGGGCCAGATATAAATAAAAGAGAATGGTGAGGTCTGTGGCACACTGAGACGGGCATTGTGTGAAATTCAAATTTTATGAAATAATGTGGAGCCTCATAAAAAATCTGTGGGCTGAATTTGGCTTTGGGCTACACATTTCAGATTTCCAAAAAACGTAAAGTAGGGCACTCTGTTAACTGATGTGTGTGTGTGGGGAGTGGCGGGCGCAGATGGGACAACCAAGGCCTATTTTTTATGTTTTTATGTGCCTAGCATAGAAGACTGATAATTAGTGTGGTTTGGAGGGGCTTCTCCTTCAAATATCTCCCTCTTCCAGGAACTGAAATCCTAACCATTAGGGTGTGGGGACTTGGAGGGAGGGAGAATAGTGATGATTAAGGGATTAATCGTTCTCATTAACATGTAAATATGTTATCTATAATGGAAAACCTATTGATTCTCTTTTGGCTGTTAACGCTTAAGCATTTTACGACAGTAATCAAAAACCTCTGTAAACTGTAATTATACCCTTTAGCTTTAATATCAACGTTTGATTACCTATTGTGTATGAGGTACCCTACTAGGGGCTGGGATTACATACATGAATATAGCTTGGCCCTACCTTCAAAGGCTTTTGACTGCAATGGCCAAGGTGGTGCTTTTTTGTTCATTACTGGATACCTGGCACCCCACAGTGCCTGGAACATAGCGGGGAACTTGAGAAATGGGTGGGAGCTAGGCACCGCCCCAGCCTTGTGACATGCATGACAAATGCCAGTTGTGAGGTGTAGTGGGCACTGTGAGTGAGTTTTTCAGAAAAGCTTTAGGAGGGAGAGGAGACTGAGGAGATGGATACAGGTGGGGGGAAAGCGAGGGGTCAGGGACTGTTGAAGAAAGAGGTGATCTTGCTGGGAACTCCGTTTCCCCAGCAGGTCTGGGATGCTTGGGTGGTGGAGACCCCAGAAGAGGAGGATGTCAGTGAACAGGGGGAGCTGGGGAAGAGCTGGAATTGGGGGGCCAGCTGGGGCAGAGCTGGTGGTAGGACGGCTCTAGGGGCCAGGTGGGGCCGGTGCTGGCCAGCTGAGAAGGCTCTGCTAGGTGGGCATTCAGGCCAGGCTGCTAGCAGGCTCCTAGCTTGTGAGGGCTTCCCATGAGGTCCTACTAGGCGAGTGGAGAGCCACAGAGTCCCAGGGTCCCTGGTGGCCCTGGCCTCTGTGATGTCTGCCGTTGGTCTCATGAGAACGCTCCTTGGGTAGGAGTTAGAGACCTTTCCCAAGCCCAGTGTTTTCATGCTTCCTGGTACCTGGAAAAAAGGGTTATCTCTCAGTCCTCTTCCAGACTTAAGTGATAATTTTTATAACTGCAGGGTTTTATGTTGGTTATTCTCCCCTGATAACAGAGCTGTTAATTGCAGCCCTTATCAATGTCCGTTAGAGCAGAATGGTGTGAAGTGAAAATAATGTTTTCAGGTGTGACTTGCACTCTCTCCCAGGTTTGGCACCTTGACTTAGTTTAAGGTCAGGACATCCTGTTAGATACTGGAAGTGAGGATCTGAGCTTGACTCATATCTGTGGGCAGCACTGGTGGTTTTCCCTGGTTCCTGCAATCTCACCGACAACATTTCAGCCTCCTCTCCTGCCATTACAACCCTCAGGACGAGGAACCAAAGTATTTGCAGTTACTGCACAAGCCGATGTTTTCATACCTGGAGACACTGAATGATTCTGCCTATTTAGTCTCTAAAAGCCTTGATTTGCTCATTTAGAAAATGGGAATAATCACACCTAACTGTTAAGTTGCTGTGAGGAAGTTTGGTGTGGTTGAAAGAGCATAGATTTTGGAGTCAGGTGGAAAAAGGCTGTAATTTCTTCTCTCCCATTTACCACATTACTGAGTGGTCTTGTGTTATTAACAAGAGTCTCAGTTTCCTCAACTGGTAAAATGCATATAATCACGATGACCTTCATTTGGCACATAGAAGACAAGCTTGGGTGATAGCACCCTCCCTTTCTTCCTCATCCATATGGTTCATCCAAGTCTTAACTCCTTGCGGACACGTAATGGAGGCTCATCATGGCGCCTTATCTCTCACCTTCCCTGAGCTCCCAGAACACTCTTGAACTGGGTGGTTCTCCCTTTCTCAGCCTACTATTTCCCTTTCTTGCAAAATGACCACTCCTTTCTCCCTCATCTCACTCTTCCAAGAAGTTGGCCTCCATTAGGTGTTGGGAGGAAAGCAATGTGATTAAATTGGTTCATATCAATGTGCTAAGGAATGATCCACCTGTCAGCTTTATAGGAGTATTTGCATTTTCTAATGGAATTCATAATCAATGGTAGAATCATCTTGGTAGAATTTCTGGCTGGAGGGAAAAGGAAAGTGTAGAATTTCAGGCATTATGGAGGGGGCAATGGTGTTAAGATTGGGACAGTGTTGAGGTTGGTCAATTATGCAGCCCAGTCGCCTGCAGTGTCTGCACCTAAATCTGTCCCTGGGCAGTGTGTGACCAAAGAACACAGCTCTTTGAGAGCTAAATCTAGAGGGAGATGCTATCTATCTGCATCCAAGTGCAATTCCTTCAAAGACCTGAAGGATTAAGATCTGGCCTCTTAAAATTATTTTTTAGAATTTGCATGGCCCATTTTATTTTCAGAGTTCTTTTATTCATTGATTAGTTATTCATTTTTGGTTTTCTAAATTTATTTATTTAATTAATTTATTTTTGGCTGCATTGGGTCTTCGTTGCTACGTGCGGGCTTTCTCTCATTGTGGCAATCGGGGGCTACTCTTGGTTGCGGTGTGCAGGCTTCTCTTTGCGGTGGCTTCTCTTGTTGCGGAGCACCAGCTCTAGGCACGCAGGCTTCAGTAGTTGTAGCATGCGGGCTCAGTAGTTGTGACTCGCAGGCTCTAGAGCACAGGCTCAGTAGTTGCAGCACACAGGCTTAGCTGCTCCACGGCATGTGGGATCTTCCCAGACCAGGGCTTGAACCCATGTCCCCTGCATTGGCAGGTGGATTCTTAACCACTACGCCACCAGGGAAGCCCAGTTATTCATTTATTTAATGCAGTTTTTAATTGTGTGCTTATTCCATCTCTCAAAGGTGGAATTATTCAGAAGAACACTTAAAAGAAATTAACAGTATGACAGGGCTTATAATTGTGCTTTAATCTTAAATTAATATCCCTCCTGTTTTCACGTCACCACGACGATTATCCCGAACGGTACCAGAAACAGGAAATTATGTATTGCCTTATATATGGCATTCCCTCCTGGAGAGCACACCATTTATCATGGCTTTTTAATCTTCTCCATGTGCAATGGAAGATAAAACATCTCAACAATATTTCAGGGTTTGGAGAAGATTAAAGCCCTACAAACGTTGTGTTTGTTTCACCCAATTCCTCTGCTGTATCTAACCGGGTGAGAGTTTACGTGGGTTTGGATATACCTGCAGGAATGTGGTTGTTTATTTGGGGTTTCTGGGGACCCTCTGAAAAAGTCACATAAGTAACCCAAGCAGGAAAAACTGGAAACATGTAGGTTTCTCTCAATATTTTCTTCTCCCAAAACTTCCTTTTTTCAGTGCTAACAGAGCGTGCCTGTGACATTTGCTGAATTAAGAGTAAAGAGGGCAAAGCCGGCATTTAGATCCTTGGACTGGCTGTGGATTTCTTTTTCCTTAGAAAAAGGACCCTCACTTTAGGCTGCAGCTCCCCAAATGGAAATGCTGCTGCCACCTTTTCTGCCCTCAGAGGAGGCCTGAGAAAGATGCTTTGAGACCCCTGAGAACAGCCTGTTGGAAATTGTCTTAGTCAGGGACCTCCAGAGAAATAGAACCAATATGGTGAACCAATATAAATAGGAACTATATAAACCAGTATTTATATAAATTGGCCCACAGCACTGTGGGAGCTGTCAAGTCCAAAATCTGTAGGGCAGTCTGGACATTCAAGTAAGAATTGATGTTGCAGTCTTGAGTCTGAAGTTTGTCAACCCAAGGCAGAATTTCTATGTGTCAGTCTAGAGGCAGAATTTCTTCTTTTGAGGGAAATCTCAAGTCTTTGCTCTTAAGCCCTTCAACTGATTGAATGCGGCTCACCCACATTATGGAGGATAATCTGCTTTACCTAATGTCAACTAATTGCTACGAAGGATCTTGGCCAAAAGGCTGAGAAGTGATAAAAGTCAACTGATTGTAAATGTTAATTACATCTAAAAAAATATCTTTCCAGTAACACCTAGATGAGCATTTGACCAAAAAACTAAGCATCATAACATAGCCAGATTGGCACTTAAAATTGACCAGCACTGAGACCAAGCATCTTGCTGACTGTGGAGTCTGTAGTGCCTTCTTCATATGACAAGCAGGGGACTCCAAAGCTGCCTGTTCCCCTGGCCATGACTGGTGAGCTTGCCCAGTTGGCAGTTTCCTCCATCAACCAGATTCCCTTCTTTGGAGAAAAGCTCAGTGTGGCCCTTGTAGGATGGCCAAGGTTTCTTCCTGGGCATCTCTTCCTCTCTTTGGCATCACTTCCTCTCTTCCTAGCACAGCATTCCTGACCTCCCGTTCAGGGGCACAGGGCATTTCCACAGTAGCATTTTTGAAAAGCAAACTCTTTCATCTATGTGTAATATACATCCAGAAAAAAGCACAAACCATATGAGCACAGTCTGATGAATTTTCACCAAGAGAGCCTCCTCGTGTAACCAGCCCTGGACCAAGAAACAGAGCATTCCCACTCCTCAGAAGCCCCCCTTGTGTGCAACCCCAGTCACTGCTCCTGACCCTTAAGGGTGACCTCTATGTTGACCTGTAGCAAAACACATTAATTTTACCTTTATTTTGAGTTCCATATAAGGGGACAACATGGTAAGTCTGCTTGCACCATAGCCTGGTTTTGTGTGGAGAAATACCATGATGGGAAATCCTCTGAGTGCCCCTGTCCTGGTCTTTTCATCTCTGCTTGCAAACAACAAACACAGCAGGTCTGTTACACACGGGACATTGTGCCAGAGACCGTGGACACACACGGTTGCCTAAAGGATGTTACAAACAGCACCTGGTGGGGACATCGGAAAGGGGCCCTGTCTCCACATTCTCAGAACTGACTTCAGCCCCTAGTGTGTCCTCTCAGAAACCCTCTCCAAGTGAGGGCAGCACTCCCGATTTGCTCGGTGGAGAAAGGGAGCTGGAAGTGCTCCCTTGAACTTTCTTTTCCGGGCAGAGCCCCAGGCTGGGAGCTTCTGTTACTGACCCCCTGTTCTCACCTCTCAGGGCCCTCCTGGCTGATAGGCTGCTTGCTGATAAGCACTGTGGTTGGTAGCGATTTACTGCACCAACCTTCTGATAAGGTGCTTGTATCTTAGTAACATTGTAAGCCACAGGGCAGCCTTGCTCCCGGGGTGTGTGTGTGTGTGTGTGTGTGTGTGTGAGACCCGTGGGGGCTGTTTGCTCCCATCTCCTTCAGTGGTTTCTTTCCTCCTCCAGACCCCTAAATAGGATATTACCCAGGGTTGAATCCTTGTGCCCCTCTCTTTATTACATTGCTCTTGATCATAGATATTAATTCCTTCCATACCTCCAAGTATTCCTGAACCCTGATTTTCCACGGCCAGAGGACGATTTCCTCCTGGGATCTTGCCCAAGCCTTAGACTCGTGCTCCTGAAATGTCCTCCCCCATCACGACCGTGCTGCTCTCCTTGCCCACCTCTCCACAACCCACCCATCTCTTCATTCTGCCTGCGAGATGCCCATGTGTCTGGGCCTTTTTTCCAGCCCACTCCCCCCGCCCCCGCCCGACCATCACCCTCATCCTCTCCCTTTTTACCTCTGTCTGGATTGCTGAAAATGCTGCCCTTCTGGCCTCATCACTCTGTATCCCCATATTCCTTGCATCATCACTGGATGCATTATTTAGTCAGCCTTAAATTGCTGCCCAGAGCCTATGGGATAAAGCTTCAGTCGTTGGCCGGGCATGCAAGCCCTCCATGACCTGTCCCTGAAAACTCATCTCAGTGGAGATCCTGTGATTTCCCCAGGCGCCGGCAGCCACAGCTCGGCATTTCTCTCTCCTGCTGCTTTTGCTGCTGTTGCTTCTGTGGGACAAAATGCTTTAGCACCGGACAGATGAGTGGGATCACAGAGATCAAGCCCTTCTTCTCATGGAGTATCCTGGTACCTCCTGCATATCACACAGCCTCTTGGCTTGGGAAGCCTTTCCTGATGATCCCAGCAGGAAGTGATCTTTCCCTTCTTGAACTCTGTGGCATCTGTGATCTGTGTGGTTCTTACCTCATTTAGAATTAATTTTATATCTGAGTGTTTAACCTCCCTGTGGTTGACAGAGTAATGTTCCTCACCCACCAACAATGTCCATGCCCTAATCCCTGGACACTGACTGTTATGTTACAAGGCAAAGGGGAATTAGGGTTGAGGATGGAATTAAGGTTCCTAATCAGGTGACCTTGAGATGAGGAGGTGATCTTGGATTATCCATGTGAGCCCAATGTAATCACAACTGTCCTTAAAAGTAGAGGAGCGGGGCAAAGAAAAGACTCAGTTTCAGAGGGTTGTGAAGTGGGCAAGACACTCCTGGCCAAAGACAGAGGAGGTGGCTATGAGCCAAGGAAGGTAGGCAGCCTCTAGAAGCTGGAAAAGGTAAGGACACGGATACCACAGAAGGGAACTCAGCCCTAATAACCTTTGATTTTAGCACCGTGAGATCTGACCTAGAATTATAAGACAATACATCTGTGTTGTTTTAAACCAATTTTGTGGTAATTTTTAATAGTAGCAATAGAGAATTAATACACTAAATTTTGAGGACAGGGTGAGCAGAAGACCTTCCTTATACTTCTTTGTGTTTCTCACAGAGTGTAGCATAGTGCCTTGTATATATTAGGTGCTCAGTAAATGTTTGCTCTATGGATGCAGACTGGTTCCAGGAAACTGAAGAGGGCAAAGCCAGCCTTTGTGCCTTCCCATCACCCCCTCAGAATCTGTTATGCCCTCCTGGGCTCTCATCCTGGCCCTTCACCATCAACCTTTTCTGTGTCCCATTCCTGATTTTATGTAATTTCTGTTAATGGATAATATTTTAAGATTAGACCCTTCCTGGGAATATTCGCACTGAAAAGGGTAGCCCTAGAGCTATAAACACACCCACACCCAAAGGCATTAATCCATAATGGTGGAACAAGTAGGCTAGGAGGTGATGATCGTGACCTTGGATCAGCTTCCCATGGGTTTGTTAGTCCTCCTTGTCCATTTCTACTCCGATGGACAAGGAACCAGAAGACATGGGTCCTCAACTTGGCTTCTTCACCAACTTGCTGGGTGTCTTTAGAGGAATCACTTAACATTTCTGACCCTGAGAACAGGTTTATAAGCTTTCCCCACCTCACAGGCTGTAACTCCAGGCCACCTCAAGAAATGGGGTGAGGGCTGACCCTGCCCAGAAATTCAGCAAGTGAGATAGTGAGTCGAGAATGTACCCCTGTTTGTTTTAATATACAAATAATATTTAAAGTGGACACAGCTGGAAGATGCACATTGATCCTGTGGCGGCCTACACCCCGGCACCTTGAGGGTAGAATACCGCAGTCTAGGTGCTTAGTTTGGTTACCTTGTGTCCATTTTAAATGCTGTTTTTATATTAAAACAAACATGGGCACATTCCAGACCCACTGTCACACCTGCTGAATTTCTGGGCAGGGCCAGCCCTCACTCGCGCCATTTCCCGAGGTGGCCTGGAGGTACAGCCAGCAGAGGGCCCAGCTACTGGCCCTGATCTCATTTACACTTTCCTTTTACCCCAAGCCTGGGCTCAGCTAGGTGAACAGGACCCAGAGTTGGCCACCCAGAAATTTAGCAGGTGAGATAGTGCCCCTCCTAGGCAATCACATTTCCCCCTCTTCTTCCCCCCCGGGGTTAGTTCCTGACCGTCTTGCCTCACTGTCTGGTGCGATGGGCTCTGTTACCTTATCTGCTGTGTGGAGCAATGGCACTTCCATTTCTGCTCAGACACACCTGTGTCCTGCGGGTGGGACAGTGGGAGGACCTTGTGGGACTGAGGTCACAGTCGGGGTTCTGGTCTCAGTTCTGCCATCAGCCAGCTGGGAACTCTAAGCGGCTCACCTCACCTCTATGGGTTAACCGTTCCTCAATTAAAAAGATGGGCTTGGAGTAGATGGACTTGGAAAACGAGACAACCAAGAACCCTTACTCAGAATTCTTTAAGGACAACCATCCCCATCAGGAGGAAGCCCAACTTTCTCACTATGGCTCACAAAGCCTTTTGTGGTCTGGTCCCTCCTTACCTTGAGGGCTTTTTCTTGTTCTCCTTCTCAGATTCCAACTTCTGGCAATAATGAATGCCTTCCAGTTTCCAGAATATGCCATGTTCTCTCTTATTCCCAGAACTTTGCAAATGATGCTCCTCTGTCTTCAGTGCATTTCCTGTGCCCTTTCCTGCTTCTCTCTCTCTTAGATTCTTACATCCTTTGGGGGGCTCAGCTAAGACTTCACTTCCTGGGGTAGTCTTTCTGACCCCGCCACTCAGATCTTATTAGGAGCTATTTTCCTGCAGCCCACTAACATGCAGCCTTTATTTTGGCACAGTTCTAATAGCCTGCTTACTGGTGTGAGTCCACCCCTACTAGTCTGCAGGCTTCTCCAAGGCAAGACCTGTGATTTTTTTCCCTGTGGAATCCCCTGTGACTAGATCCGTACTGGCCAATATGGTAACCACTGGCCACTTGTGGCTACTGGGTGCTTGAAATGTGGCTACTCTGAGTTGAGATGTGCTGGAACTATAAAATAGACACGGGATTTCAAACATTTAGAACAAAAAAATGCAAAATAATTTTACACTCTTGTTCATAATTTTTTTAAATGTTGGAATGATAAGACCTAGGATATACTGCATTAAATAAAATATATTACTAATATTAATTTCACTTGTATTTTTTTACTCCTGCAGCTACTAGAAAATTTAAAACCACATATGAGGCTTTGCATTTGTGGCTCGAACTATATCTCTATTGAACTCTACTGGCCTAGAGTGTATAGCCTGGCACATCTGTTGAGTGAATGGGTTGGTGGATGGATGCATAGGAAAGGGAAAGGATAGGTGACCGTCTTTTCGCCTCAGCCTCAGCTCATGTTGCTTTAAGATCTGACTGCTTCAGGTGTGACCCCATGGTTCTCTCATGCTGAATGTTCTGAGCTGGGCAGTCTTGCAGATGGCCTGGATCCCCAAGGGATGGAGAAAATTGAGGTGAAACATGCTGCCTGGAGTCTATGGGTCCAGTCCTGCAGGCATATGGTGCATCTTGCCCATATCCTCAGGAATAAAGTACTAACTGGACATCCTGAATTGGGAACAGGGTAGATGCTCATTTTGAACAGTCGCAACGCCCTTCAATAACCATCTGGGCCATGTCTCTCATTAGCAGTGGGTGAGGGCACTTCTCTTACCGGAAACAACTCATTTTATAATATCTTGATGCCATAATCAAGAGGAGTTGATTGATTTGGGAATTTCCCAAGGCTCTGTACCCCTGAAGAACAAAGACCTCTTTTCTTAAAGACTATCTGTAGCTTTCTTTTGTGTATAGAACTTTGACTTTTTCCTCATCCTGTACTTTGTGGGCTGATTGTAAAACCAGATTGCGAAGGGGAATTGAATAGACCATGCTATCACTGTCTTTGAACTTTGATATTTTTTGAGGATTTAGTGATTGCTTGGAACAGCCATGGGTGTAGTGAGAGCACAATCTTCTGAGGTGCTAAAGCTCTAACTGGGCACAGAAATGCTTCAGTCTGACTGACATTTTGAAAGCCGTATTCTTAGAACACAGAAGGTTCAGGTTCTTACAATCGTAGCCAGCATTTACATAGTGCATTTATAATTCCAAAGCACTTTCACACACGGTATCTCACTTGGTCCTTATATTTTATTGGTGCCCTTTTAAACAAATCTCTTTGATTGAATTGTCTGTAGTTTGTGGCTTCAGTTTCTTTCTTCTCTGTCTGTTAAATGTCCTCAATCATGCTTTCAAGGCCCACCACTCTGTTAAAACTGCTCTGTTAAGGGTCACCCTGACCCACACATTGCTAGGTCCAATCATCAATTCTCAGTCTTCTCATTTTGCTTGACCCATTTGAGTCATTTGACACAGTTGGTTGCTCTTTCCCTCTTGAAATTCTTTCTTCATTTGGCTTCAACAATGTCACACTTGCCCACCTTTCTTCTGACCTCACAGGCAGCTTCTTCTCCATCTCTTTGGCTGTTACCTCCACAACTCCCTGACTTTTAACCTTGGAGGCTTTTAGATCTTAGATCTCAGACATTAAAAAAAAAAAAAGAAATCTATAAACACTTCATTGGTGATTTCACCAAGTCTCATGGTTTTAAACATTATTGATATGCCAACAATTCTATAAGCCTGGACCTCCGCTCTTAATTTCAGACTTCTATATCCAACTGCCTACACAACATTGCCACTCACATGTGTAAAAAACACCTCCAATTTTACAATCTCAAAGTGAGTCTCTGAACTTCTCCTCTAGACATGCTCCTTCTGTGGTCTTCTCCATTCCAGTTAATGCCAACGTCATTCTTCCATTTGCTAAGACCAGAGACGGCAGGGTCAGTCTCCTCTCTTTCTTTTACAGCCCACAGAAGATATTTTCATCTCTAACATCAAGTTTCCTCCAGAACATGACCACGGCTCACCATCTCCACTGCTGTCATTCTGGCCTGTACACCATCGTCTCCTGCCTGGATTATCTCAGAAGTCTCACAATCAGCTCAGGACAGTCTGATCTCAACCAAGTAGTCAGAGTGATTCTGCTAAAAGAGAAATCAGAACATGTCATTCCTCTCCTCAAATGGCCACTACTTACCCAGAGACAAAGCCAACATCTTTGTAATGGTCTTAAAAGCCCAGCACAACATGGCACTCCCTGTGACACCACTGACAAGTCCCTTCCACCTCATTCCTTGCCAGCCAGCCCGGCCTTCAGGCTGCGTCATTCAATTCCAGGTGACATGCCTGCCCTGTGGTTTTGCATTTGCTTTTCCCTGGAATGCTCCCCCCTCAAACAGCCTTATGTCTTCCTCTTCTGCCTCATTTGCACTTTTACTCAAATATCTCCTTCCTACACGCAACGCCTGATCTCCCTATTTCCTTTTCCTTCTGTATTTTTTTCTCCTTTGAACTTAACACTATCTAACACACTACATATTTTACTTATTTATATTTTTTATTGCCTGTCTTATATTAAACTGTTAGATCCATGAGGGTAGGCATTTTAATTTTAATTACTATATCACCTGGCATCTAGAGCAGTGCTTGACACATAGGACACACTCATTAAAGGTTAGTAAATAAATGAATGGTTTTATTAACTAAGAAGAATTATTATCCTTTTCTCCCTTCTATGAATGAAAGAACTGGGAACTCAGTAAGGACCCAAAGTGACACCAAGCATACATGCACACCTATAGATACCTATACACACAAAACAAAACTTAACTAAACACAGGTATGGCATAACCAACGTGTTTGACCCAAAGAAGTGGGTGAGGTGCAGTGCAGGGTCAAGATTATTGTAGAGACTACTTATATTTGATAATGGTTGGTCTGGTCACTGGAGGGTTGTAACTAAGCAGTAAACTGAAAAAGAATTCAGCTTAATGTTTTTTACATGTTACTTATTTTTCAAATAATCTTGGAGGCTTTTCATTAAATATTAATTTTCACGAAGACATCAAAGTCACCATCATTTTAACTCTAAGCTTTACATCCTATAAGAAAAGGTGAAATTGTAAAGTGTCATTATATAGCAACCAGAGTGGGAAATTCTTAAAAGCGAGATTAAATTAGAGAAGGCTCAGTTCCTCTCATCACAGTATTGCCGGCGCCTTCAAGTTCTAGTTGCTGGTTGCCAAAGGCCGCTGGATAGGAACAGGAGGAGTTCAAAGAGTACCTCTTCTATCCTGATACTGCAAAGTCCATTTTTAGGTGGTACAGATTAGAAAATAAGGTTTCAAGTATCAGTTTGGGATTTTACCTCCCGTAGGAAGACTTTCTTAAGCCTCCGGAATTGGCTAGATGTCCCTTGCTGTAGTCACGGCTGGCTTCATGGTCATGCCACCTGTGCGGTCCCACAAGGCCCCCTGTTTAGAAAGGTTTTGCGCTTGGTTTTATGCTTTGCTATCACTGCCTTAAAATTCTTAAATCATTTTTGAACAAGGGGTCCACATTTTCATTTTGTACTGGGCCACACGTGGGCCAAGCCTCATGGATAAGTAAGTCATAGCTGAGCTAGGTAGGGAGTGTTAAGTGAGGCTCAGGATGGACAAGGAAGAGCCAACTTCAATTATGTTTAACTGATCATACATGACGTTGGGTTATTTGATAGTTTTGTGATCATATTTGCATGAATTTCCTGCACATGTTTGGCCATGGCTTCATTTTATGATTCATTAAATTTAGTTCTATTTAAATTGCAGTTTCAAAATTTGTTTCACTGTGTTCTGATAGTTTTCCAAAACTCATAAATCTAAGCTTAGTGATATGGCATGTAATCCTTGGTAATACATTCTAACATGATGCTGTTCTTCTGATGAAATAGGGGAAATGCAATATCTAAATTGCCACATTCTTTTTCTTTTTTTTTTTTGAGGAAATGTTCTTTGCCTCTGAAAAGCTGTTTTTCAAATCTGAAATCATGAGAACAATAATGGCATATCCAAAAGTCCTATAAAGGCTAGATAGGTCATACACATAAAGGAAATAGACCGGGTGCGAATGATAGGAACGTGGCCAAATGGGGAATAGGCGTGTGGTTTAAAGGGGCAGCTGCTTCCCAGCTCCAGCTCACTGATACGGGGAGTGTAAGTCTGCTGTCACTAGAACTTTCTTTTGCTCTCAAAGGAACTCCAGACATAGGAATTTATGTGAAATTTCTTGGTTTTTAAAAATGTGGGCTTAAGTAAAATGCCATGTGACCATGCTTAACTAATTAATTAGTTTTTGGTTGTGTTGGGTCTTCGTTGCAGTGCGTGGGCTTCTCATTGCAGTGGTTTCTCTTGTGGAGCACAGGCTCTAGGCACGTGGGCTCAGTCGTTGTGGCTCATGGGCTCTAGAGCACAGGCTCAGTAGTTGTGGCGCATGGGATGTTTCTCTGCGGCATGTGGGATCTTCCCAGACCAGGGCTCGAATCCGTGTCCCCTGCATTGGCAGGCGGATTCTTAACCACTTTACAACCACGGGAGCCCCCATGTGACCATTCTTGTAGAGGTAATTCTTAACATGATTCCCTCACTTTGTCCCAAATGGCTCTCCAATATTTTTCCTTTCTCTTACATGATAAGCATTTTAAGATAAAGAAAAAAATCTATAATTTCATTTTGAGGCTCTTTAGAGAGAATGTCTGTAACATTTAACACTTACGAAGAAATGTTAAATTTGAAATCTAATGACAGCAACACACCTGCTTAGCTAACCTCCTATCAGTGGGAAGGGCCAAATGGTACAACTTCCGATATTTCTGTAACCTTTAGAAGCTTCTCCATCATAGCAATCGAAATTTAATATAAGCCCCACAAGTCATCAAATTTTTTCTGGGAGCTACATTAAAAAAATAAAAAAGAGACAGGTAAAATTAATTAGAATATTTTATTAAATTCAATAAATCTAAAATATTGCCATTACAACAGCTGATCAATATAAAAATGACTAAAGAGGTATTTTACATTCTTTTCTTTTATACTAAGTCTTTGAAATCCAGTATGTATTTTATAGTTATAACACACTTAACGTCTGGATCAGCCACATTTCAACTGCTCAATAGACACACGTGTCTAGTGGTTACTTTATTGGAAAGCTCAGGTTTGATGTGTCCTGCTGTGCTTACACGTCCAAAGTCACTCAGCTAGGAAGTTGGTAGATCCAATAGTTTTGCTCAGTATTTTAGACTCTTTGCCTTTTTCAGTACATGGGCCTGTCTCTAAGTGCAGAATCCTGACACCTAGCTTGGGCTTGGCATTTGTAGGGTTTGAGAAGATTCAGGCAGGGAAGTAATGGAAACAGAAAAATAAAAGACGAGACTAAATCTGAAAATGCTGCAGGAGTAGCAGGGGTCACACTTAGAATTTCAAGGTGACAACTCCTCTTAGGTGCAGAAAGTGTGCTTCTTTCTCACCATGAGAGGTGCATGAGGCTGAACATGTGCAAGTAGCACTCGGGAAAACGGGCCTTGCTGAGACAGCGGGTATCATCAACTCAGGTGGTTTGGATGTGAGGCAAGCAGAGCTTCTGCAGTGGGGCAGCTAAGCAAGAGGAGGATGCACTTTCACTTCTGGTTGGGGAAACCAACTCATCTGGCCATTTGAGGATGACTGGGTGATTTACAATATCCAACTGGTGTGGGAGACTCAGGTGCTGCTGTTGGGATGAAGTGAAGGCAGTGGTCAGGAAACAGCAAGAGGAATTTATGTGGCCATCCTTGGTCCCAAGTGTCTGGGTAGAGTCCCTCTGGAGGGGTCCAGAGATAAGCCTGGGGTGTGGTGCTTCCTGAGTCCATTGGCCCCTTATGGTGGCAGGTGTTTCCTGACTGTACACCAACAATCATAGGGAAATAGTTTTGAGCACACTTGTGGCTCATTAGTCCACGCTTTGTCTCAGAGGATGTAGAGTTTTGCTTTTTCCTAAAAAATTAGCATATGTTGACTTTCAACACATTTTTTTGGTTGTTGTTTTTGCTTTTCAGCATTTGCACAGAACTTTGCACTGGTTTCCATCAGTTGTGCTTTTGACTAGCTTGGTTCTTCATTCAGCCAACGTTAGTGATTTTGCTGCAGATTAAAAACGTAAGTATTTGGTTGAAAATTCTGTATTTTGGAGCTGGAATTCTCTGAACCATGATTGGATGGCTAAGTCTGTGTAGTTCCTTATACAGGATATACTTAGGGAATTAGAGGGTTTCGGGGTTTGGGTCAGGCTGAGGAACAACCTTAGGAATTCTGATCTGAGGGTGAGTTGCTAGGGTGGCCATGTGAAATTACAGGGGTGTGGCCAGCATCATGACCTTGGAGAGAATTCAGGTTGCCTGAGTTCTTGTACTCATGTGATTTCTCTTGCTGGGAACTCACTCCCTTTCCTCCAATAATTTAAAAAATTCACAATTTTTCACAATTCTCCTTGAATCAACTCATTCATTCATTCACTCATATATTTATTAAATACGTCCCTTCAGTGTACAAATGTCTATTGGGCACCAAGTACCAAGCACTGGGCCAGGTGCTGCGATTCAAAACTAAGAAGGCCTTTGTCTCCATCCTAAAGAAGCTCAACACCTGGTGAATTCTTCCCACATCAGCTCACTCAGACTGGTCCCCATCATCCATCCGGTCATTCCTCAGTATTCATGTCATTGGCTTTGAGTCCAATTTGTTGTTTTCATTCCTAGGATATTCTCTGAAGTGGCCCGCCTCCCCTGAGTGACCGGACATTTTTATTAGCAATAATTATGCTTTCTTCCTTCTTTTTAAGTCTTCATAGGGCCTGATACTTTGTACAGAGTGGGGCCTGATACACATTGTTAATGAAGGCCTCATACACATCATTAACCTTCTTTCCAGGGTACATGAATGATGACAGTTGATTATTATTTTTACACATCATTTCTAGTATTGCTAATAGCGATTCGAGGGCTGTTGGAGGTGTTGAACACCCCCACCTCCAACCTCCAGATCTCCTTGTCTGGAGGTCAACAGACGTGGAAAGGGTCACCCCAGCACAACCTCTGTTGTCAGTCTGTTGGCTAAACTGGCCTCTATTGTCTTTTTATAGACCAGATACCCTAAAGACACTGTCTTCTGAAAGTACCATGGTATGTTTGGCATTGCTTTTTAATGACGGGGGATTAAATTAAGCCTTTATCTATATGATTATTTTTTCCTGTGTGTTGCAACTGGTCAAAAAGTACAGCTTTAGGGAATTCCCCTAATGAAATGCACACACAGTAACTTTCCTTCAAGCTGTCAGGGAAGAACACAGTGTTACTCAAGTGAATTTCAGTGACCTCTTCCTTTAGAAGGAGCCCATTGTCAGAACAAATTTTTATAAATAATACACTGTTTGCTTTGCAGTGCTGATAATTTCCTCCTGTCTTTCAGTCTGTCAAATTACCAGGAAACTTGTTGTTTCTTTGGACAAAGGTATTTGCAGAAGAGCTGATCAAACTCTTATTATTAATAATCTCATTATTGAGTCATCATCAATGCTTTTGTGCATTTGCTGCTACCAAATAGTACAGAATCTGAAAACTATGGAGGCACACAGGAACAAAGCAGCTTGTGAGCGCAGTGGCGGGGAGGCGGGGTGTGGGGGGGAGGCAGGGAGGGAGAGTGGGGAGGCAGGGAGGGAGAGTGGGGAGGGGGGAGGGGGAGTAGCTTCCTGCCTAGGGCACACTTGTGTTTGAGAGAATTGCTGCCTCATTCCTGCAGGACTGCAGCCCCTCTGGAAAAGGATCTCCTAAAGGATTGGTCATAGAGGGCTCTAAAGGTAGTCATGACTACGGGCTGCCATTGTTAATGAGATTTTTTATTTATTTGACAAGGGCACTGACATGTTCCTTGAAAAAAGGAGCAAGGAAAGCTCATTATACCCACAGACAGAGGCTACAAGCAAAAGAGAAGAGATTTTGCCCTTTGCTTTGGTGGGAAGCAGGAGGAAGAGGGAAACCATGATGGGAAGCAGAGGAAGCTTTCCTCTCTCTATTCATAGTCATGGTGTTCAATCTCAGGATAATGGGTTCAGTTCACCAATTTCCACTCTCACACATGCCATCCGCTTTTCTTGTCTTGGGCCAGACGTCTCAGTGGCTAGACCATTCTGCCAAAGGGGCCGAAGCTGAATTGCTTTGGTAGGGAACAGTGAGCTTCACAGCTCACATCCTTTCCCAGGAGGCCTTGCCCAGGTGGAGCAAGCAGACTTCGGTGGTCAGTTTCCCAAACAAAGCACAAGATATCCAGTTCAATTCAACTGTTAAGTAAACAGCCTATCATTATTTTAGCATAGGTATGTCCCACATATATTGTATGGAACATCCCTATACTAAAAAATGATTCGTTACTTTTTAGAAATTCAGTTGGACTGGATGTCCTGTATTTTTGTTTGCTAAATCTGACAACCCACTATAGGGCAGAATATGAGAGGTAGGGGCTTCAAAATACTCCTCCTAGTTTTATAAATTCGGAATTTTGGACTATCATACATATACTACTATATATGAAACAGATAAAGAACAAGGACCTACTGTACAGCAGTATGGAGCTATATTCAATATCTTGTAATAATCTATAATGGAAAAGAATCAAAAAGAATATACATATATACACACACATATATAAAAATTTGAACCACTCTGCTGTACAGCTGAAACTAAGACAGCATTGTATCAACTATACTTCAAGAAAAAAGAAAAAAAAATATTCTTCCTCTCCTCTAACAGATGGCCATGGATCCCCTGTCCCTGACCTCCGTCTTCAATGCACATTGCCTTAGAGCAGATAAGGTAAGCAGACCCCGTTGCTTCCGGAAAGCTTCTGGGAAAATGATCCTGACCTTCCTGGGCCTGCTCTAGCTGCCTATCACCACGTCCACGTGAATGTGGGTATAAAGTTGCCCTGAGAAGGTGCCCTGTGTGGCTGGTCAGGTGTGTTTCAATGAGGAGGCAACAATGACAGACTGGATGGCGGGGGTGGTGTGGACCCTAAAGTTGGGGGGACTGGTGTAAGTGAGGTGTCCAACTCAGCGCTTGGGGTCTGGGGGCTGCGTGGGGCGCTGGACCAGGGTGTACCCCAGGGCACCTTGGGTACACCAGACAAAGAGAGGCTTGTCCTTTCCCCCTTTCCCTCTCTGTCTCTTTTCCTTCCCTCACTCTCTATTCATTCATTCGTATTTTTCCTGCCCGTCCCCTCTCCTGTATCTGAATAATGTGCTAAGGGTTTAAGACCCTGCTTCTCACATGAGTACAGTGTTGATTCTGAGAGTCTGTGCAGCCCCTGAGGTGCAAGAACCCTTCAGACCAGGTCTTCCGCACTGCTCCTGGCCTGGGGGGTGGGGACAGTGAGGGGCAGGGACCTTCTTTCCCTGTTTCGAACCCAAACACCTTCCATATTGAGCCGGGCTTTAGGAAATTAAAAATAAAACCAAAAAAGCACACACAAAAAAATCTGACATTTGTATAGCACTTCAAAGCTTATAAGCAACTTCTTATACAATATTTCATTTAATTCTAATGATTTAGGAATTGTTATAACAGTAGGGGGCTCAGTGATTTGCCTAATGCCACTGACTAAATGAGAGAGCTGGTTTTGAATATTCAGGCCAACACCCTTTTTCCCCTGCAGGAAGGAGGGCAGAGGTCACAGAGGTGTGTGAAATGGTGGAGGGGTGTAAATGGGCCTGAAGACCACCCCTAGCTCTCAGTTTCAGGAATACACCTTGAGCTCCTGAATGCCTAACCAGCTCACAACAGGGTCTGGGATAAGGAGGTCAAGAGAGAACCTTCTGGAGAAACTGTTCAACCATGGGCCTCCTGAACTGGGTCTGGGGCAGCCTCCTGCTTGGGTTCTTTCTCCTCTGTCAAGCTCACACGGCCGAGTGATTGATAGCGCAGAGCCCTGACTGAAGTCTCAGGGCAGACACATGGCTGGTGTCTCCTTCTGAGTGGGGCTGTTGAGAGAACTCTGTGTGGAAGCAGACACTGCAAGGGAGCAGTCAGAGACAGCCTGGGCAGTAGCCAGTGAAGAGGGAATCCCCTGGGGAGAGTCACAGCCTCTAGATGGAGTCCCCTAGCTTTCCCTGGAAAGCCGCATTCAGGACAACGGGGGTCAGGGGACAAACAGAGATGGCTTCTGGGCAAAAGATTGAGGCTTACTTTTCCTTCCTGGGGTCCCCAAGCTCTTTTCATCCACAAAGACTACTTTCATCCCATCTGTTTCAAGGAAGCGTCAAGTCGGAAACCAGATATTGGGCTTGCAAAAGCGCATTTGAGCTAAGATTTGGTAGGAGAGACCCAGATTCAAGGGCAGCTGGCAGAGTGGGGCTCAGGACCCGATGTGCAGGTGACGCAAGTTCCCGGCTGTCCTCACCTTCCTGGTGGTCACGTGCTCTCTGGCAGCTTCCTCTTTCCCTGCACACTGGCCCGGGGGGAAATCCCCACTGGGCACTATAAGAAGCCCTGGAGCTCCTGCAGTAGCTAGTGGCTCCAGCCTAGAGCGCAGGATGAAGCCGGGCCTCCCCTGCCTGCTGGCGCTTCTGTGCCTCCTCCACTCAGATACTGCGAGTGTCTGGGGGATGGCCGCCATCTCTACCGACGCCATCTCTACCGACTTCCCCACCACCACCGCCTCCACCTCCTTCCTCACCTCTGACTTCAGCTCCACCTCCGCCTCTGGCTCTGGCTGGTCCACCCCCGGCTCCGAGTCCCAGGTGAGGATGCCCCGGAGTCTGATAGCTGCGTTCCTTCCCTTCCTCTGGCTTTTTGGGGAACTGAATATAATTTCACGGATGGCTAGGCCTGAACACTGGAGCAGAGTTACGACTCCCTTTGTTAATTGTAGGTGCCCTGAAAATGAATTAAAACCTGGGTAAAATAATTAAATTGTTAGCAGGAGAGACAGCCTTTCGGTTCTCCGGCTGGGGGCTTTAGGGAAAGAATCTAAGCTTTCAAGAGGTTCTCAAACCTGGCTGCACCTTAGAATCGGGGCGGGGCGGAGGGGACTAAGAAAAATGAAGATGCCTGGGTTCTCTCCCAGATACCAGCTGTTAGGGGATGAGCCCTGCCAGTAGAAGCTCCAGAAAAGTGTGTCTAATTGATTTGCGGCTATCAGGGACCCACAGTGCTTTGGTTGGAGACCTGAGAGTTTCTCTGAGCCTGTTTGTAAGGGAGATGGGTGACAGAAGGAAGAGGAGGAATCCCTGGTCTTTGGGAAAGTGCTGTTACACATGCATAGTTCCCTGGAGGAGTGTTAGCTCTTTTCAGTCTTTCTTATAAGGGATCTTAAGAGCCACTTCCAGTTCAAAATGACGATAGCAGTAGCAACAAACAAGACAAACAAACAAATGAAAAACAAAGCATGCACTAGAAAGGGACTGGTCCAGCTAGCCCACATCTCTACAACGTGCAGTGAGCCTCGTTCTTTAGGGGATGAGCCCTCTTTGGATCTCCTTTGAAGAAAGGGAAATAGGCACAGAGGGGTGAGAAGTTAGGGCGCAGGGAGCAGCTCCTCCCTCCATCAGCTCCGGGCTTCTCTGTAGGAGTCCTGCTCTGAAAAACCTAGGCTTTCCTTGCTAAGGTGTGATTTGGGGTGGGGGAGTCTTAACTCCCCCCGAGGCTGTCCTCTGTACTTCTATGATCTTTACTCACAGGTCAGGTCACTGTTTATAGGATCATCTGAATGGAAGGGCCAATGGAAAAAGAGGAGGAAAAGACTTTTGTTTTCCTTTCACCATCAGAACCTCAAAGGCAATGAAAATTTGTCAATTATGAAATGAAATGGTTTGGATAGGGCTCAGAAATGGCAGTAACAATGTTTACTGAGTGCCTTATAAATGTCAGGACTACGTTAAGTGCATAATATATATTATCTTATTTAACCTCAGAGGTAAGTACAATTAATTGTCCCATTTTAGAGATGTGAAAACTGAGGCTTAGTGAGATGAAATCATTGGCTTAAAGTCAATAAACTAGCCAGTGATACAGCTCAAACTTAGTTGTTCATGCTCTTCACCATCTCTCTCCATGCAGCCTTCTATATTTTCATGGAGTATAGATTTAAAGTGCTTATTTTGAAGAAGGGAATGGTTTGGGAATCATGAATATGCACCAAGATTCTTTGTAGCCAGAAATGAGACATATCATTTTATTCCATGATACTAAATGACTTCTGGGGACAATGAGAACTGGTTAGCATTTAAAAAAAATTAAAATGAAAATTAATAGTATATTGTGAGGTTTTACCACCAATCAGAAACCGGCTTTTAGGTAAGGTGATCAGCTAACATAATAGAAAAGAAAATATAGGTCAAGAAACAGAGAAACTCAAAGTGTCTGTTGTTTGGTAAGAAGATAAATGTTTAAAAGTAGATAAGGAATGGTAGTTAAATTATACTTAGAGTTTTTAATTTCCTTCCTGGTTTACTTATCTCCCTCTGGTGAGTTAATATCACGACTCCAACTTCTTTTTTATGGCAGGCTAGGTGTCACTTCCGCTATAAACCCAGTTTTCTAGGACTGCTTGATGAGCTCTTTGGAAAGTGGTGGAAAACCCCTTTATAACTGTCATTGAGCAAGTTCCAAACATATCATTTTCTGTACTTTGAAAATGTTGAGTACCATTATTTTATGCCTTGCATCTTTACAGGCACTTAGACTTGGCTGCTAATTAGAACCAATTGCAACCTGAGATCCCAAATGTGAGTCGCACCTTCGCTGGAGTGCTCAGAGCACTCCGCCAGCCTCAGGTGTCGCCCTCCAAAGAGGGGAGCTACTATCACGGTCCTCAACTCACAGGCAAGAAAAGCCTCAGTGCTTCGCCTCACACAGCAACTGGCAAGAGTCACAACCTCGAGTCACATGCTTTTGTCATCAGGCTAAAGGGCTTGTTGAGGAAAAAGACACTAAGGCTTTCATAATGACAAGGGGCCTCATTCACTGGGCCGGAAGTGGGTCTTATTTGTCTCTTATTTGTCCGGCTCCAGACCAGAGCCTGGCAAGCTGTAGACACCAGTAAATGTGAATTGAACACAGGCTGAGTGAGAACTGATCAGTGTAAGGTGTCTGTGGGGTCCACAGGGGGATCACATACCCTTCCAAAGGCCAAGGGGACAAGTGCTTCTTTTTGTCTCCCGTCCCTCGTGTGACACTCACATAGAGATTAAGCATTTGCCACAGAAAGAGACCCATCGCCATTAGTTTCATGGTCTTTGAGTGTGAGGAACAGAAATATCTCTAATGGGAAACACTGATCAAACTTATGGACCATTTGGATGTCAGCCGAGCACGCTGGGCTGATGATAAGAAGGATGGAAAGCGGGAAGTCCACTGTGCCAGGACGGAGATGTGCAATACAAGACAGCGGAATGGCTATCAGCAGGTCTCATAATTAGTTGCCTGCCTTTCAGGTGAACTTCAGGATGAAAAAGTTGTGAGCTAGTAGTTTCTAGTTGATTGTCTAGAGACTGCTTGATGATCTCTACTGTTTATGGAGTTGACAGAGCTTTTCCAAGAACTCTCAGAATGGTCCAACCCTGTCTTGTGCAGCTAATCGACCTCCCCTTGTCAAAATGCGATGCAAGACTGTTTTTTTTTGGTAGACAGTTATTAAAATAAGCTATTTCTTCAAAAGTCCATGATGGCATGGACAGGTCCTCCTGCAAAAGCCTTGGCACACTTGAGCTGGAGTCTTTCTACCTTCCGTGGGAGTGATAAAACTGGTTCCCAGGGAAGCTGCTCTCTGACAGGCTCCTGGTGTGGCTTGTCTAGTCTTTATTTGTCCCTGGCAAAGACCCTTCCCTTACCCTCCTCCCACCCACAGTGTTCAGCATAAACCTGCTTGTCCCTCCCCCTTACTCCCCAGTTTTTGCAGGTGTGGGGTGTGATTGGCAAAGAAAGTTGAGGCCAATGTCAAGAATTAACGTGGCATAGAGAGTTTTGGGTACAAATATATATATGTGTGTGTGTGTGTGTGTGTGTGTATTTGTTCATCTTATAGAAGATTAGGTTAAAATAACAAGCAATTTGGCTGCAAAAGCCTGAATTAATTGGTTCAGAGGTCACCGATGGACTAGATCTTGATTATAGAAGCACCCAAGTCCAGCTTGTTCAGGAATCAGGGAAGGTGGTAGACATTAAATCACAGAGCACACAGCCTCAGCTACAGCCAGCTGACCTCTGAAATATTGAGAAGTGTAGCCTGCATTTCTTCAAACTCTGAAAACCATCGCTCTCCCCTTGGTAGTTTCAGAAAGAGACCCTCCGGGCTGATGTTCCACAGGTGAGTTTTGGGCTGGCCGTCAGAGAAGATCATTGAAAGGCATTCAGTCGGCTGCCAAGAGTTACTCTGTAAGGCAATTGTAGTAATAAAAAAATGTTAATTGTGCCGGGATCCCCTTGGGGAAGCTCAAAAGGGACAAAAGAAAAACAGGATCTTTCAAACCTGTCATTTTAAAATATTCAGTGGCACCAAAGTGGGAGCCTGAATATATTAAAGAAACATCAAATATTTAAAAATGACTTTTCTGCAAGTGATAAGCTGGAAAACTTAAAAAGAATTTGCACAAAATCTTCAAACTCATACATTGCTCAGTTTTTAACAAATGGCTGGTTTGTTGCCATTTTGAAGGATGTTAATTATACACTTTCCCAGGTGAAGAGAGGATGTGAATTTGCATTGCATAGCTTCACTGTAACCCACATCCTTGATGTTTTTCTCACTTTCCTGAAAGGCATCGGGTTAGGGCTGGGGTAGACGTGTGGAAAAGGAAATGAGGGTGTAGAAGGAAAAGGAGAGTGACGCTTACTGATCACTTACCACGTGCCAGGGACTTGGTTTACATTACTTTGTTCCTCTTGGGAACAACCCTGTGAAGCAGGTTATATCTATTTGACAGATAAGGAAACAGAGACTTAAAGAGAATTCAGGTCCAGTAAGTGGCAGAATTGCCAACTTAGGACTTTCATCGCGTCTTCTTTTTTTTTTTTAAATAAATTTATTTATTTATATTTTTGGGCTGCGTTGGGTCTTTGTTGCTGCACGCAGGCTTTCTCTAGTTGTGGCGAACGGGGCTACTCTTCGTGGCGGTGCGTGGGCTTCTCATTGCGGTGGCTTCTCTTGTTGCGGAGCACGGGCTCTAGACACGCAGGCTTCAGTAGTTGCGGCGTGTGGGCTCAGTAGTTGTGGCTCGCGGGCTCCAGAGCACAGGCTTAGTAGTTGTGGCACACGGGCTTAGTTGCTCCGTGGCATGTGGGATCTTCCTGGACCAGGGTTCGAACCCGTGTCCCCTGCATTGGCAGGCGGGTTCTTAACCACTGCGCCAACAGGGAAGTCTTCTCATCACTTCTTTATTTCTTTTTCCTTACATGGGGACAGTAGTAGTTTCCTTAAAGACTCTTCCAGAAAGGAGAATGATATGGTTTGCTTAACAGGTGGAGAGGTGACTGAACACTGAGCTACACTTGGGAGACATGGCAGCAGCTTTGGGGTGTTTCTATGATTCCATTCATTTATGTATTGAACTCCACTCGCTTGCCTCTGAGCACTCTTTTGACAAGCCAGTTTCTGTCACTTCCCTTGCCAAAGGCTCATTTCCCGGCTTATTACTGATGTTGAACTTATTTTTATTTACAGTCGTTTCCCAACTTCACCGGCTCCAAGGATGACCGTGGGACCTGCCAATGCTCTGTTATCTTGCCAGACACCACCTTTCCTGTGGAGAGAGTGGAACGCTTGGAAATCATAGCTCAAACTATCTCCCAGAAGTTCGAGAAAGAGTTTTCTAAAGTAAGTATTTTATTCTTTTTTCCTCTTCCAACAATATCTTGTTAAGAACAAACAAAATACTTTTTATTCAGGACTTTATAAGCAGCCTTTCTTCACTGTATCAAAGAGCACAGTTGCATCTAATGGAAGCTTTAGCATTTATTTCACAGCAACCTATGGAGTTCTTTATAGCAGGAAGAGTGAGAGCACAGGGAGAAGATGGGATGGAGATGAGTCACGCCACAGGATAAACTCGCTTCAATATCATGGTGTGTGTGCAGCTGGAAAGAAGCCTGAGTTCTCCCTGTAAATTTCAACTCTGAAATCTGTATTTGGTTTTGTGGTTTCTTCCTTTTGGTCTTCTTCTTGGTCATTCCTCCAGCTTTGCCTTCTTTTCTTTCCTCTCCTCTGTCCTCTTTATGTTCTATCTTCCTGCCCTTGCATTTTTTTCAGCCTATTCTATTCCATTCCTCCTTTCCTTCATTTCTATTTCTCCTCTTGCCTCAGTCCTTCCTTTCCCTTTTCCTTCTTATTTTGTTTTCGTTTTTTACTTTTTTTGGTCTTCTCTTGCTTTTGGTCCTTCCCCTTCCTTCTCCTCCACCCCTCCCACAAATCTCCCTCTCATCTTCCTTCCTTCCTCCCTCTTTTCCTCTCTCTTCCTCCTATTTTCTCTTCTCAATTCACTCTCTTTCTTCTCTCCCTCTCTCTCTTTCTTGGGGTTAGCCTCTATTGTCTCAGCAGGGACATTACATCAGATGCATCCAGCATTAGCCCCAAACCGAAGGCTTCCCTGGGAATTTGAAATGAGACTAGTAGGTGGCTCAGCCTTGATAAAAACCTCCACTTGACCCCCTGATTACTGCTTTCTCCAGCCAGAGGAAGTCATCTCACGGGGTTAGCCCTTCTCTGAGCTGGTTGGAGCAATGAACTTGACATTCCAGTTTTGACCCCTTTAACCTTTTTAGCCAAGTTAAAAATCAACCAAAAGAACTTCCATCTTCTGTACAGGTGAAGTCCAAGCTAGGCTATCATCACATTATGCGTTATTTAATACCATTCCATTAATTTACAAGGAGCTCTGGCTTCCCTGCAAGATTCAAAATAGGTTTTCCCAAGAAATTTCAGCTCAGCTACCTCAACATCGAGCCTAGCTCTCTTTTAAGACAAAAGTTCTGATGAGGTTGAGCCCCTGCTTTCAACCTCAATTGGTAGATAAATATTCTAAGTTTAAACGAGTGTCCAGGAAAATGTGTTTGACGACTCCAGGAACCTAGCTTCTTAAGAAATAAAATGTCCTTGAATTAATCAGCAGAAAAGGCACAGAACTAAATTATAAATTCCAGTCATTAATATTCATAGCATAATCAAGTACAGATAAGAAGTTATGCATAAAAACATAACAAGTGGGGGAAAATCCTAGGTAAAGATCTTTTCAGGTAGAGTCATTTGCTTTGAAATAGTGGGAGCTACTGATTTGCATGTCTTCTTGGCTGGCAGGGATGTGAACGGCAGTTTGAAACCCCAGGCTGCTCCAGGGAGAGTTTTGTGAGTCTGGGACATTTCATTCCAATCTTGTTAAGGGGGGGCAGGTGGTATCTGCCTTGCTAATAATTGGCAGGGAAGAAGTGTGGAGTAGGTGGAAAAACTTTCAGTTGGAAAGTGTCAGTAGCTGGTTCTAAAAATAATTCATGATTGAAGCCGAAGAAAGGAATTGACCTGCCCACTGAGATTTGCATAATGGATTCGGGGTGTGACAGGTGAGGGTAACAACAATAGCAGTAATAGCTTCCCTCTGCGCTTTCCCATTCTACTCTCAAGCAACCCTTTAAGGCACATAAGCCAGTGTTCTTTTCCCCATTGTAGGGATGCAAAAACTGAGGCTCATAAGGGTAAAGAGACATAAATGTAAAGGTCTTTTGGCTGGTTAAGCCAGGTCAGGAATCTCGGTCTTTGGAATCATTCTCTTTCTTTCTTTTTTCTTTTTTTCTTTTTTTTTTTTTTGCGGTATGCGGGCCTCTCACTGTTGTGGCCTCTCCCGTTGCGGAGCACAGGCTCCGGACGCGCAGGCTCAGTGGCCATGGCTCACGGGCCTAGCCGCTCCGCGGCATGTGGGATCTTCCTGGACCGGGGCACGAACCCGTGTCCCCTGCATCAGCAGGCGGACTCTCAACCACTAAGTCACCAGGGAAGCCCCGGAATCATTCTCTTTCAATCATTCTTTCCTCTCGGCCGTGCGGTTATCATGCTCTAAGAAGAGATGCACCAGGTCAGTAATGCCTTCCATCCAAAATTATCTCTTCAGCTGAGGGCTTTTGAGTTTCCAGGTGAATTATTATAGCTGTCCCTAGGTTGCCTTGGAAATCACCATTTATCTAGAGGCCTGGGGGAACGCCCGTTTGGGCGGGCCAGTAGAAAAGGATTTGGACTGTCTTACATTGATTCATTATCTGTCAGGACATGGAGAAGACAGGGACGGCCTCTGCATAAGACACTGAAAGCATTTTATACTTTTCTGTTGTTATGAGATGTCCCTGTGTGACTGTACTTAGAAAGGAGACAACTCAGAAGGCGGCTCAGAATTTTTTTTTCTCTAGAGGGTTATGGTCTTTGGGGCAAGTTATTTAATATGACACTTTTGCTAATAGTCCCTCATGCATGAGAGGGTTGAGGCAGCCTGGGAGACATTTAGGCAACGCATAAACAAACAACGTCTACTGAGCCACGTTTTGTGCAGTGAAATATAATAAATTAAAAGGTCAGATTGAAAAAAACCTGAAATCACTGTCTAATAATTGCTGTAATTTATAGGGCATCCATTACACCAGGCACTTAATATACATTATCTCTAGAGTTTACAATCATCTTGTGAGCTTGTTACCGTTACCTCCGATTTATAGGAGGAAATGAAGGCTTAGAGAAATTAAGTGATTTGTCCACGAAGTACTGAAGCCAGATTTGAGCTTAGGTGGATCTAGCTGCAAAGTGCTTCATATGTCTTGATGGCCAATTCAAGCTCAATTAATCTGTTGTTAAAAATATATATTAAAATGACAGTATGTGGCAAAGTACCTTTATTTATTTCAATTAATCTAGCTATGGTGACGATCACAGGTTTTGAGGAACTGGCAGAAACACAAGCCAACTAATTCTTTAGCTTAATAGCCACCTGGGCTGCATCCTTATCTATTACAAGACCACATTGACTGTATAGAGCAACAGCCCTCCAAAGAGACTTTGATGCTTAGAACCCATCAATGACATGATACGTGCATAACAAACAGAAGAATGGGAGCTCTGAATGAAGGGCTGAGAGTTTGAGGGCAAGTGTAGATGAGTCGTCTAAAGCTCAAACTTGTAGTGATGGGGAGCTTTACGTGAAAAATGTTGACACAGGGAAGTGTCCCTGTAGGGCTGGATGCATATTCTTGCTACACATCCCCGGGTAAACTGGGCGCCTCTGCTGAGGCTGCCCCTCCCAGGGAGAGTTGGGATGTTTCCAGAATTGTCCATTCCATCTCAACACTAGAGATCCATACACGTGAAGAGTTTAGACTCACAATCTATTTAAATTAGTAGCGTTCACACCACGAAGTCTTTCTGGCCCATTCTCAAATTCTCTCCTGCCTTCTGTAACTCCATGGACGATTCCAATTTTCCTGAACATCCCGGAGCTATTCTTGACATTCCAGTCAAGTCCAGTTCTTGAAGGAACCTCAAGATTTTCCCCAAACAGATCTGTAGAGACCCTTTACTTTGGGGCAGAACCAGGGCAGGCCCACCATACACTCTCTGAGGTTTGCAGTGAGAATCTGGGAGAGCCACATTTTATTTAGCAGAAATGACAGTCGAACCACTTATTTTTTATAGAACAACAGCTGTGATATGCCACCAAGATGTGCCAGGAAAGCTGAGGGTGTTCCATTCGTTCCAAGAGCTGGCAAGACCAAATGCCAAGAATATTCATTTCGCAAACTTCCATTTCTGCCATCGGTTGGCACTCCATTATTGTTATTTTTTTTCTCACAGCCAATGTCTTATGCCTGATTTTTGGAGGAATTGAAACCTGGCTACCTTATATATGTGTTTGTACTTTTGAGTGGGACTTGCTAGGTATATATATATATATATATATATATATATATATATATATTTTTTTTTTTTTTTAACTTCCTTATCCACCAAAATGTCACCAGCCTTATCAGCCTCATCTGATGGCAATGAGCATCAGTTACCGAAGGAGATACACGAGCAGTGCCGAGGGCTGCGTTTTCAACTTTCCTTAAAATCCTCTTTGCCTGAAGCCCTAGCCCTTTAGGTTCATGGCCTATGTGTCTAATTTGTACAGTGGAGTTAAGTGGAAGGGCTAAAAGGACAGAAGTTAGGGCTGCTTTTCATATTAGAAAGATTAGAGGCTGACATCTGGCTCTGGATTCTTCCAGGCCCTGTGGATCAGCTTCTTGACATTAGTGAAGTTTGGGGGAAAAGTATTACTTCTCTTCAAATTTTTAAAAAGAATATAAAACCGGCAACTTTTAATGAGCAGGTCCTTAAAAAAGCCATGGCATTTCTTTTAGAGATCAGATACGGAAAGAACCACCAACTGTGTTTATTGAAATATCCATTTGGAGATTCCAATTATACACTAAATCACCATGGGAATTTTTGGAAGTATTTTAACTTAATGATCAGACATTCAAAAATATGCAACAAATGTGTAATTTAAAGGTCTGATTGCAATAATCAGTTCTTGGAATAAACTTGGAATAAATATGTGGGTGCAATTAATGAAATGTGCACTTTACAGTTGCACATACCCTCACATATTGTGGAGTCAGTTGGATCTTTTTTTTAAATTGAAGTATAGTTGATTTACAATGTTGTGTTAGTTTCAGGTGTACAGCAAAGTGATTCAGTTATACACATACACATATATATATATGTATTTTTTTAAGATTCTTTTCCCTTATAGGTTATTTCAAAATAGTTCCCTGTGCTGTACAGTATGTTCTTGTTAGTTACTAAATAGACATTTCACCAGAGAAGATATCAGATGGCCAAAAAGCACATGAAAAGATGCTCAACATTGCTAATTATTAGTGAAATGCAAATCAAAGCTACAATACCTCGCATGGGTCAGAATGACCATCATCAAAAGGTCTACAAATACTAAATGCTGGAGAGGGTGTGGAGAAAAGGGAACCCTCTTGCACTGTTGGTGGGAATGTAAATTGGTACAGACACTATGGAGAACAGTATGGAGGTTTCTTTAAAAACTAAAAATAGAGCTACCATATGACCCAGCAAACCCACTCCTGGGCATATATCTGGAGAAAACCATAATTTGTAAGTTGAGTCTTTATGTCACTCTATAGAAGGCAGAGGGGCTCAAAACTCATTGCATTTGGTGATCAACAAAGGAATTCTTCTCAGAGCATTTCTCCCTCTTCTAGAAAATACTTAGATTTAGAGCGGTGTTTCTAAATGGAGCGAAGGGGATGATGGTGGTGATTTTGCCCCTGGGGGACATTTAGCAATGTCTGGGGCATTCTTGGTTGTCACAGCTGGGGGGTGGGTAGGTGCTATTGGCATCTAGAGGCCAGGGATGCTGCTAAACATCCTATACTACACAAAAAAGCCCCCCCACAAGAAAGAACAATCTATTCCCAAACGTAAATAGTGCTGAGGTTGGGAAACCCTGATTTAGAGCATGTGTGCTAAGCGGAGGAGGGCGGGCAAAAGACTGATTCAAACGAGTTTAGTTTGGGGTGCTAGTATCTTCAAACATTAAAATGGAGATTAAAATGTACTTGTGAATGATGATTCTGCAGCACAATTATTTTTAGTCTAGGCAAGTGCAAAATCCGCCCTCTCCCCCACTGTAATAATGAATTCTTTGCATTTGGATAGATTTTTAAAAATATTTAGGTAAATATATTTTTGATCCATTTCTTTAATTAAAAAAGATCGAAGGCAATCAAATAGTCCCCAAGGACTTGGTTTGTGGAGGAAAGCTGGATGACATCGCTCTGAAAACTGACTTGAGCTGTTTGATTCCCCTCTAGGTGAAGGAGTATGTGCAATTGATCAGCGTGTATGAAAAGAAACTCTCAAACCTAACCGTCCGAATAGAGATCATGGAAAAAGATACCATTTCTTACACCGAACTGGACTTTGAGCTGATCAAGGTAGAAGTGAGGGAGATGGAGAAACTGATCAAACAGCTGAAGGTCGGTTTTGTTGGAAGCTCAGTGATTGTTGACCAGCTGGAAGTGGAGGTAAGGAATGAAATCACTTCTTGTGCATTAATAATGTCTCTTCAGTGAGCAAGTGCTAGGACCAGGATCGGAGTCCCTCTTCTGACGTCTGATGCTGTACTCTCTCATGACCGCCTGGCAAGGCCCGTGTTCTGTTTTGGATGGACACCTGGCTTTGAACAGTAAATTACACACATTGGGAACATGCTGATTGAGGAGTAGGTGTTGTCTAGTGATCAGAGTCCTGCCCCAAAACCAAATGGCCTTTCAGTGTCTCTAGAAAGGAGATGACATAAGTGTGAACAACTCCATGGCCAAGCTAGATCAAGGGGTCTTCTCTGTTCTGGATTTATCCTCATGGGCCTGGAAGACCACAGTTTTGGATTTGCTAGGTCTGTTTCTCCTTTTGAATGATCACACAGTCCTGATCCCTCTTGGAATGCTTCTCTACATACTCCACAAGCCTCTTTAAAGGAGTTTCTTGTGAGGATGTTTTGCGAAGCCTTTTAAGCTCTATGGATAAACACTATCCCATTAATGTTATGCTTGGGTAATTTATTTTTTATTTTTTTAACATCTTTATTGGAGTGCAATTGCTTTACAATGGTGTGTTACTTTTTGCCTTATAACAAAGTGAATCAGCTATACATATACACATATCCCCATATCCCCTCCCTCTTGCATCTCCCTCCCACCCTCCCTATCCCACCCCTCTAGGTGGTCACAAAGCACCGATCTGATCTCCCTGTGCTATGCGGCTGCTTCCCACTAGCTATCTATTTTACATTTGGTAGTGTATATATGTCCATGCCACTATCTCACTTCGTCCCAGCTTACCCTTCCCCCTCCCTGTGTCCTCAAGTCCATTCTCTACGGCTGTGTCTTTATTCCTGTCCTGCCCCTAGGTTCTTCAGAACCTTTTTGTTTTTTTTTAGGATTCCATATATATGTGTTAGCATACAGTTTTTGTTTTTCTCTTTCTGACTTACTTCACTCTGTATGATAGACTCTAGGTCCATCCACCTCACTACAAATAACTCAGTTTCATTTCTTTTTATGGCTGAGTAATATTCCATTGTATATATGGGCCACATCTTCTTTATCCATTCATCTGTCAATGGACATTATGTTGCTTCCATGTCCTGGCTATTGTAAATAGAGCTGCAATGAACATTGTGGTACATGACTCTTTTTTGAATTGTTTCTCAGGGTATATCCCCAGTAGTGGGATTGCTAGGTCGTATGGTAGCTCTATTTTTAGTTTTTAATGAACCTCCATACTGTTCTCCATAGTGGCTGTATCAATTTACATTTCCACCAACAGTGCAAGAGGCTTCCCTTTTCTCCACACCCTCTCCAACATTTATTGTTTATAGATTTTCTGCTTGGGTAATTTATATCAATGAGAATTTACTAGCACAGTCATGACATGGGCTATCATTGAGAATTTCAGTTCTGTATTTTAGAATTTAGGTTTTCTCTGGCCCTCACCATTCATTAGAAACTTAATTGTAGTATGACATGAGTAAACACGAGTTTATAGGGGAAGGTTATTAGAGATGAACTTTAATGGGCACTTGTGGATACTTAGACGGAGCCTGTTCTCTGTTATTAAAGCTGTTAAAATCTTTGCCATTTTCTTCTTGTCACGCACATCGGCCTGCAATCTGACAGGCATTCACGCTAAACCATGAAATGTATTCTTCCAAATGAAACCAGTCAGAAGAATCTCAGGTGTATTCTCTGGCAATGTTTCCCTAAGTGACATATTCAGCCCTGAATGTTTATGAAGGAAATTGCGCAATAATATAAAGTCACTCTGAATTTTGATTTCCTTAGATAAGGAATATGACTCTCCTGGTAGAGAAGCTTGAGACGCTAGACAAAAACAATGTCCTTGCCATTCGCCGACAAATCGTGGCTCTGAAGAACAAACTCAAGGAATGTGAGGACTCTAAAGTCGGAAACCTTCCTGCCCTACCCCCTCCCCCTGCACCAGGTAAGGGGGTCCCATTTTTACCAGGCCCCATTAGGAGCTAAGGGTTGGGTGGGGAAGGGCTCTGGGATTGTGGAGGTGAAGGAGGGACGGGATTTTTGTGGCTCTGAGTTTACTCTTCCCTGCTTTTAAATCTCACCTACCAGAGCGCTACATACTGTCATGTCCTGGGGCGCACAGAAGAAATGTCTCTACGGTGATTGTCTGGTTATCAGGGGCCCGGGGAAAGCCTCTGCAATCCGCTTGGCTTCCCCTCCGGGCTGTCCTGTGGATTGTAAGGGCTGATTGGCTCATTTATGTGATGAGCTGGGTTACGCCTTGAATCCTCCATCCCTCCTTCCTTCCTTCCCTCCTTCCGTCCACCTCTTTATTTCTCCTTCCTGCTTTCCTTAAATGCACGTGCTGTGGAGTGCCTCCCAGGATTCAGTGAGAATTTAACGGATGGCTCCACGTGTCCAGTACGTGAGGGTGTGTCCTGCTGTCCCTCCTGGACTGTGAGTTCTTGCAGGGCAAAGACGGCGTGTTCCTCTCTAAGGAATCATCCTTGGAGGGGGTTAAGTGTAGCATAGAGGTGGGTGCTCATAAATACCTCCTTGAATGGACTGGTGGAGTGTAGGGGTCAGGGGCATGGCATTGTGAACCCAAAGGCCTGAACTTTCCAGCTATGTAGCCACAGCAGAAAGGTTCTTAATCTCCTCCTTGGTAAAACGGAAGAACAGTAATACCTACGTGGCAGCGTTGCTGTGAGGATTCATAAAACAAGTCTTGGGAAACTCAGAGCTCTGTGATTGGCATTTATACACTGGCGATTGTATTTGTTGTTAATGAGGATAATTGAAGTGAACATCTTGCTGCAAACAAAAGCAGTGCTAGATCCGTGTGTGTTCCGGCACATCCCTCCAGGAGAACCAAAGCCGCAGGGTCCAGCCCTGGAGCCAGGGTCATAGGGAAGCTCTCTTTGCACATCCTGAGCATCTCAGCCTGAATGGGGACAGTATCTGTTAATGAAATCATACAGCTCTTGTTATTTTCATTCATTCCTATTGTCACAACCTGATTCCTTTTGGGCCATGCGTTTCTGGATCCTTGTCAGTGTCGCTGGTTTCTTTAAGGCTTTAATTAAATACTGCCACAGTGATAAGCCTCTTGGTGTTGTTCAGAGCCCTACCTTCCCTCCTTCTGCAGTTGGGAATCTGTCACAGTATGACATGCAGAGGAGGTTTGGGACAAAGGCCATGCTCTGTCCTCTGTAACAAACCAGGCTAAATGTGGTCTGGGATCAAAGGTGTCAACGTCGTCATTGGAAATGAGAGCTCATTCTGCTGGGCCACAGAGGGCTCCCTGAGGGCAGGAATCAAGCAGCGACCGCTCCTGATACTACCTGAGCAAGTCTTTCTTTCCTTCCTCTATCCCTCTTGTCCTTTTTTCTTTCTCTCTCTTTTTAAACCTCAGCAAATTGTCCTCATGAAATAGCTTTTTCTGCCACAGTTTTCTATGCATCCCTTGGAATGAGGACATTTTAGAGCAGGAAAGAACATTCAGGGCTGTCATGTCTCAGAGGAGGGGACTTAGTGGTGAGGATACTGCTTTTCCTGAGGCCACATAGGCAGCTGGTGACAGAGCTGAGGCTGAAGTGCAAGGCCCCTTGCTTCCTGTCATCTCAGGACCTCGAGGGTTAGGCGTCAGTAACTCAAGGCTGGCAGTGGGGGAGAAAGTACATGGCTTAGTATGTAAGGAAGAAAACAGTGAGTCTGTTTTCTTATTTTTGTTAGGCTTTTTTTTTCTAGAACTTTCCCCCACGTCCTCACACTTAGACTTTTGTGAGCCAGCCCAGCCCAGCTGTGTTGTTTAAACAAATTGGATGCAGATTTCCTCTCACTTTCCCACAACCTTGGCTGTAGCTGGATCCCTGCCAAGCCACTTGGCCCTCCTCCAGCTCTGTTCATATTATATTTATGACGTTTATATTAAACTGACTTTTTGTCATGTTTTGAAATCAGTTTCTTTCACTTGCTCTTTTTCTGTTTGGATTGGTTGATAATGCAGAATTGGAGAATCCCCAGGCACCACAAAGTTGTGAGCCTGTGGAGACTTTACTTAAAGTTACTCACTATTATGGGACTTTAAAATCTGGCCTGTCTGCTTTTTTTCACTGCAGAGTTGCGCGGAACAAAAAACACTCTATGCAAGTTTCAGCTATAAAGTAATTCTGTGCTCTCTTGGGCCCTCTGGGCAGCTGCAGTTCGCTACCCCAGCGGTCAGCGTGATCTGAGAGCCAGTACATAGCATTAGGGTTCAATAAAATGTGCTTTATGTATGGCTTCTGCTGCAAATGGCATCCTTTTCTGCTTCATTTCATAGAACTTTCTAATCTAAAATAATTGGCCTTGTGCTCATTAACTGTTTTTCCTGGAAACAACTGACTTCAGTTTCTCTCTGTTCTCCCCCTGAATCTAAAGGACTGCAGATAGGAAAATGGGATGTGAATGCCCAGGGGTCATCACTGTTGTGCTCAAAGATGCAAGGATCTGTGCTGGCACATAGTAGGTGCACAGTAAATGGTCCACGAAAGATGTAGGGTGACCGGTCAAAAGCCTAGAGAGGAGCAGAGTGTTAGGTAACACATAACCATTTCATCTTAATCATTTTATGATTATAACCATTTTAATTGTATTATCGTCTTTGCTCAAAGTTCACTTGCCCAGGTGAGAGAGGGCATTGATGGATCCAAGATTAAGTTTCCTCTGCTGGTATATAGTCTTTAGCTTTAAAAAAAATAGTGCTACTGGCCATGAGACTTTAAAAAAGCCAAGTTAGAGTATTTTAAAGTCTCACCATGTGGCCTCCCAGGATATTTTCAGAATACCATGGCAATATCTAATAAATTGCATGACAAAGAAGAGATTGCCAACCAGGGCTATCGGGTGTAGAGGGTTCCCTGCCTTACGTTCAGTGGATTGAATACCAGGCTCTTGGAAACTTGCAGTTATGTACCAGGGTAAAGAGCTAGTGTTTTATAAATAAGGGTAAGGTGAGTTTGGGGGATTTAATCAGTTTTTATTTCCACAAACATAATTTGGTGTCACTGGGTGGCTGGTCCTGTTCTGGGCACTCGGGTTATCAGGGTAAGTACAGAAACCTCCAGAAACCACTATCTTGGAGGGGAAACAGTCGTGTAAACCTTCACTTGTAACATGGATGTGATTATAATGCTGACTGTTATCATTTATTGAGTCAAATGTATATGTCTTCTGTCTACTCTTCCTCACAATTCTGCAGAGTAGGTATTATTAGTTTTCCTTTAACGTAAGGAAACTGAGGCTCAGAGGGTTGGGTAACTTGCTCAAGGATACGCAGTTCATAAGTGCTGGAGTCAGGATTTGAATTGGAATCTGGCAATGTTTTCACTGTACCACGCTGCCCTCCACAGATGCTGTAATGGAGAGAGAGGTGCACCTGTGATCCCTAGAGTGACAAGAAAGTTGCAATAAGTCACCAACCTGATTAATACCAAATTAGCTTGGCTTTTTTGCTTGCGGAGTAGCTGAAAGGGTACCTTCGTTCTCATTTCTATGGTGTGTTCTCTTCCATCAGGAAGTGCAAAATGATTCGTTGGTTTTTCATAGTTCTCGGGTCAGGGTTGGGCAGTGGGTTGTTGTTCCAGTGGTAGGATAAAGTTGGCATAAAGAAAGAAAGGAATGGAGTATCTCTAAGACCTTGAAATGCAGGCTGGGAAGGGGTACAAGATTAGAAAGGGCGGGGAGAAGCTCGGTGTAGAAGGGGTGGGCGGATGGGGTCTCTGCTTGCGCTAGATGAGCAGTGGGCACTGGGCTGGCTGTCAGTTTCACTCATATTTCTAAGACGGTTTGTCACCAGGAGTCGAGGAAACCCGCCATAGCCTTGTCAGCAGTTTGTCACTGCTGTAGCCACATCTGTAGCATGGACAAGAATACTTAGTTTTCCTCTTATTTCCACTTCCTTTGATGAGAGCCAGGGCTCTAAAAATGGTCTAAAGGAGATAGAGGATAAAGAGAGGATAACAAAAAGGATGGGAGATGTTTAGAGTTGTGGAGTGAGGAAAAGAGATTTAAATGACATACAGTTTTAATATTTATACCAGGTACAATTTTAATCACCTGGTCAACTTGTGAAATGATGAGACATTAGTAGTAGTAGTAGTAGTGATTTTTAAGAGAAGTTTATTTTGGTTCCTTCGTATCTAAGGATTTCCACATCTAGGACAGAATAGTTTATTTTCTTTAATCCCATGATAAAATGCTTGAATGTGTTATGTGCGTCTTAAGTTTTCCTTACGTAATTTGTTGCTGTTGGTTTGGAATCTTTCCTTTCAAGGATGGCAAGATTCAATTAAGCAAATAATGCCTAAGTCTTCTAACCTGCAAGGAAAAAGTGACTTTCTTTTATTTCCTCAGAGTGCAATGTAGTTGAATAAATAAGTTCTTGGGAAGGTATTTTAACTAGAAAATCCAGTTTGTAACATATGGAAACTCAAACAGTTTTTGTTATCATTAAGCTGAACACACCGCTAACTTTATTTTAATAATTCATGCATTGTTTCATAAACAAAAGCCAACAAGCATTCATCTGAGAGATCACTTTTAGAAGAGGAAATAATAATTTATAATTTTATTATTTCTTTAGAGGAGAGCAGTCTCTTGGCTGAACACACGTTGCTTTTTTGTTTATGAAATGGTGCATGCATTATTAAAATAAACCCGTGACTGTGTTCTGCTTAATGATATGCAAAATTATTTGAGGTTGGGTACAGAGTGGTTTCATTTCTCTACCTGTTGTATGGCTGGCTGGCTTTCCCACCAACTGCGGATTTATGAGAGCATTTAAGGAGCACGTATTTAATTCCAGGACCAAAAAGCCCCAACAGATTGGAAAAATAAAAGCAGGATTTCTAGTGATGGTTTCATCTCTGAACAGTCCTTGAATGGGGAGGGGAGAAAGGGGAGGCATTTAGCAAGGAAAGGAATGGGTCTTTCCATATGTGTCAGAGGCAGGGACTCAGAGGCAAATGCTTTGCACCCCCTTGCTCCCCACAATGTTAATCTCGGGCAATTCTTTGGAGCTCTGCTTCTGGCCCAGGCCCACCTCACGCACTCTCCATGGCTCCCTGATTCCCTGCAAGCATTTAAAGGATGAGGGAAGATGATCTCAAATGTATCTGAAGTTGACTTTTCTCTGTAATTCCAATAAAATTTATGACCAGTTTTTTAAGGGTATTTGTTAAGATCCCAGAAAATGTGTGTTCAAATCTTTAGATAGCTATTGTAAAAATACTGGAGGAATTTTATTTTATTTTTTATAGCTCATAAATGGTCTGGGTTGGCAGGCATTTCAGAGGGAGGGCTCTGCAAAGGGCCTAATTGCCCAGACTGAGTTATGCACCCAAGTGTTACAGGGAATGTAGATTCAAGGACCGGTGAATCTGGTCCCACTTGATTGTACACATTGTGACAATGACAGCAACAGAATGGGAACGACGAAGTGCTTGCCTGTCATTCTGTGGCACGGTAGACTATGGCTTATGAAGAGCAAGGCCCACCTTGTAACTGTGCAGTGAGATGGGTCACCAAGTGATCTATGTGACTGGCTATGTTTTGGGCACACAGCAGGCAATGTTGTCCTATAATAACTTCCATGGCTTCTCAAGGCTGAAATCCCACCATTAGAGGACCTCTTAGAGGTCCATTAGGAGACCATCTTTCTGTAGCTTTTAAAATGCCATAGTACAAACTTCCTCTTTTGAGAGTAGCTTGGGGCATCATTGGTACCTGGTGTGGATATGCCCTTGGGGTCCCAGGGAAGGGCAGAGGGTGAAGGGAAGAAAGACTTGCCTAGGACAGACTTCTCCTTCATCCCAATTCTCCCTGACCCTGGTGAATAGCAACTTCTGGCTTTATGAAAATAGGGTAGCATTCTCATGGGATCTTACTTTCTTGATTTCTCTATAAGAAAAAAAAAAGAAATAAAATAATATTGGCAAAACGCTTTCTCATAGAAGAAAATATATTAAATTCACCAAGTCCTCCTTTCCACTTTCTGGGCCCTCAACGCTTTTTAATACGGCTCTTGGGAGTTTCATTATCCCCATTTTCCAGATTGAAAGCTCATTCATGTAAATAGAAGGTAGTGCTCTCTAAAACTGACAGCGGGTTTGCATTGAGACAGAAACCAAGGGTAGGTTTTGCCTCTTCTCCATCAGGACCACGGCTGTCATTGAACATTGACAAGAAAAATGTTTATGGATTCCTTTGGTTCTTAGGATGTTAAACTGTTTGTATCTTGTCATTCATTTTCTCTAAGAATGCCCTTTTATTTGCTTGTTCCTCTAGGGAGCTGTGCTCACGGCGGTGTGGTGAACATCAGCAGGCCGGTTACAGTTCAGCTCAACTGGAAAGGATTTAGCTATCAGTACGGTGCCTGGGGTCGGGATTACTCTCCTCAGCACCCAGGCAAAGGGCTGTACTGGGTGGCACCTTTGGATACTGATGGGAGAACTTTGCGATATTACAGAATCTACAATACACTGGATGATTTGCTGTTGTACACAAATGCCCGAGAGAACTGGATATACTATGGCCAAGGTGGTGGTTTAGTAGTTTATAAGAATAACATGTATGTCAACTGGTACAACACCGGGAACATTGCCAAAGTTAACCTGACCACTGCCACAGTTGCTTTGACTCAAACTCTCCCTGATGCTGCCTATAATAACCGCTTTTCTTATGCTAATGTTGGTTGGCAAGATATCGACTTGGCTGTGGATGAGAATGGATTGTGGGTGACTTATGCAACTGAAGCCAGCACTGGTAACATGGTGATTAGCAAACTCAACGACACCACACTTGAGGTGCTAAACACTTGGCATACCAAGCAGTATAAACCATCTGTTACTAACACATTCATGGTGTGTGGGGTTCTGTATGCCACCCGTACTCTGAACACCAGAACAGAAGAGATTTTCTACTACTATGACACAAGCACAGGGAAAGAGGGTAAACTTAACATTGTAATGCAGAAGATGAAGGAAACACTGCAGAGTATTAACTACCATCCTTTCGAGCAGAAACTTTTTGTCTATAATGATGGTTACCTTCTGAATTATGATCTTGTCTTCCAACAGATACCCCAGTAAACTTTTATGTGCTAGGGTGGAGAGAAATAAAATTTTTTTTGACAAAAAATGGTCTTCTCCACTTATTTAGGTATCTGTGGGGGAGTGAGGGATGAGGAAGCAGGGCGGGGCTCAGGATTCAAAAGTGTATCTGCTTAGTTGTAATGTTTGGGAGCAGAGTTCTACCACACTAGAGACTTAGGACATTGCCCTGATTGGATGAGTTCTCTTGGAAGCCACCTGCTTCCTGGGATGCATTTCTCAACTGAAATAAGGTCATTTCAGGGTGGACGGGTTGTCAGAGATCTCGGGGCATCATGGTTCTAAGGAAGCCTTCGGTGAGGTGACATCTGGAAATTAAGGAACTTAAAGAGAACTCTGTATGGCTTTGGGGATTCTTTGTACAAAAGAGAGGGCTCAAGGACCAGTTCCCCTCCACATAGCTTGGTTAATTCTTCCACACCTGAAAGAAATCTGGGGCTTAATTAGGCAGATTAATATCTGAAGCTCCTTGAGGGTCCAAATCTCCAACTTTGTTTTTCTTACTAGCATGTGGAACGATGTTTTGTATCTATCAGATAAGTAAGTTCAGTGTGCTTGTATTCTATCTGTGAAATGCTCTGAGTTTTCTGGAGAAAAGTCCTTTTAGGCATTAAATTATCTAATCAGTCCCAGATGGATCTGCAGAGGAGGTACTTGGGTTTTTCTTTTCTCTTTTGACCTTCATAAGAGTCAGTAGAAGACTCTTACCTCATAACTTCATTCCAAAGGCAGCTCAGAAGATTAGAACCAGACTTACCAATCAATTCCTCTCACACCTCCCCCAAACTCCTACTTAAAAAAAAAAAAAAATTAACCAGTTTTTAATGGAACAGATATAAGATAAACAAAACTAATTTTCTTTTGTTTCATCATGAACTTTTACTTTCACGGCTCTAAGACCATAAGAAAAGCAAACGGCCGTGATAAAGTGATAGCCTATCTGGTTCTATAGTAAAGCCCTTAGAGCATACGTTAGACTTGTATTAAGTCATATCAATGGCTTCATGCAATTTTTGTCTTTAAGACTGAAACTTGTAAGAAAATACAATTTTAATTTTTTCTGAGGAAGCAATGTGAAAAAAAAATTGAAAGTATGTAGTAAATCAGTGCAATCTGAAAACCTTGCAGGTGTGTGTGCTTCTGTGCTTTTGAATGGCTTTATCATCCGGTCTTGGTCTATTTTCGTTTGATGTTCAGAAGTCTTCGTTGATAGGACTGGCTCCTTAAATGCTGTATTCTTCCCCTTTTAATAAATGATTAAAATGTGGTTTGAAAAAGTGTTGTCTCTTGTGTTTTTTCACTTGAATTTTACTATAAAAAACCCCTCTTACCAGTCCACACTTTGCTGTGAGGTTCAGAGAATGGCTACCTCCCAAATGCCAGGACACCTAAGAGCAGAGAAGAACAATACCTTTTAAGACTCCAAAGTCAGGGCTGGCTCTTTAGTTTTCATTTCCCTTTAAAATCCATTCTCTCTGGCAGCTTTTGTTGTATGACCCTGCACTCTTTTCTTTTGGGATGTGATCTTATGTACTCATTAATTTGCATGACTGATCTGATTATTTCCAATGTTAGACTATATTTGTGTGGCTTATGTTCCTTTTCCAACTGAGCTATCAACATGGGTCTGAAGCTTCCAGATCTTCCCCAAACAGGAGATCTTGGATAGAAAGCAAAGAGACTAACTGGCCACACTGGGGAAAGAATACCTTTCCCCAAAAAGAATGTCGGGGCACAAGCGACCTAGAGCTGAAAGGAGAGGTAAGATAGTGGAGTGAGTTTTACTGAAAGGCTTATTTTTAATCCATGCCAAGCTTTTTGAGTATTTTTAGCAAAACTTTTTTTCTATCTTTCAGGGCTGAGCATAGAGACAGGTATGGCCTTCAAAATGCAACAAGATATGAAGATAAAGACAGGTATATCATGTGACATAGAAGTTAAAAACAGTGATGTTATATTTAATCTGGCTCTAGGCAATTTTCCAGATGAATGTTTCTACCAAGTATACAGTATGACCTCTGAAGATTCAGGAAAGGAGACAGGAAGCCAAGATAACTCTAGCAATCAGCTCTTTATTTAAACTTCTACAGAAGCGTTTGCATGAAAATTCCCCTCAAAATCTTCTTGCCACTGGACCTGGTGTATCATCTTGCAGTGGCTGCCTGTAGGAAATCTCCCCGCTGGGAAGTTTGAACAACCAAGGGATTCTGGTCCGAGGGTTTACTGCAATGTAGCTACACAATGGAAATTTTAGCTCAAGGTTCATCAGCTAGAACCCTTTTGGGAAAAAAATGTGTATATATATTTAAATCAGCTTTATTGAGATGTAATTTACCTGCAGTAAAATCTACCAATGTTAAGTGTATGATTAAATGAATTTTGACAAATGTATACAGTTGTGTAATAGCTAGGATAATTACCATATAAAATATTTCCATCCTCCCCCCAAATTTCTCTTGTGCCTTTTGTGGTCCACTCCGCCCCTCAGCTCCTAGCCCTTGGCAACCGCTGATCTGTTTTCTATCTCTGTGGAATCACACACAGGAAGCTTTTTGAGTTTGATTTCTTCAGGTTTCCTCTTGAAAAAGAGAACTAGTGGGCTCAAATTACTGCAGAGGGTAACTGGACATTATCAGTGACTCTCAGGGTTCCCTACATTTTATTATCTGGGGGGAGGTTAGATAGGGGATTGTGGAGAGCTATGGTGAGCTCCTGCTTTTACAAGTGTTCTCTAGTGAGCTGAAATTGCCATGGGGAGTGGTCAGTCAAGCCCATCTGGCATCCTCCCCAAACTGGGAATTTCCCTTGCTACCAGCTTTATTCAATGCTTGTTCTCTAATCTCGACCCCTGTGCCATAAGCATCTCGACCCAGGTGGGTCCTGAAACAGAAGAATGATGCATAGTGGGTAAGAGGACAGGATATGGAGTCAAGTAAAACTGGATTTGACTCTTGGTTCTGGTGCTCACTAGTGGTATGGCTTTGGGCAAGTTCCTTAATTTTTTCTGACACTCAATGTCTTTTTCTGTATAATGGGATAAAACCACCTACCTCAGAGTCCTCTTGGGTGAATTCAATGATACCAAGTATATGAAGTACGCAGTTCAGTGTTTGGCTCATGCTCTGCCCTCAAAAAAGAGTTATTATCCCTGTTTCTCATACTGAATTTTAGGTTCAAAGTGCTCAATGAGTTGACAAGATATAAAGCTTATTGGGACCAGAGTTTATATCCTCTCCCCTATCAGACTTGTGGCAAGTCGTAACTCTTTAAGCAGGTGCCATTTTGGCTTGGAAGAGTTCCATCCATTGGGACATCCTCAGCTCCAAGATTGATCCTCAGAGTTGATGTTTTCTATCTTTTGACTCCAAGAGACACACTGACATGAGCAACAGAAACTGAGGCTGCTACCCTTTGCTTTTGAGCCACTGAAAACCTAAATGAAGGCTGGCTTTCATCAAGCCCTGGATGGGACCAAAATAGACGTACATGTTCTCCTACTGGCTTTGCTGGAGTCAACAAGCACATCCGCCCTCTCAGAACATGCATGGGTACTTACTTTGTGCTTCACTCTTAATAAAATACATTTATCTTTTGGGGATTTGTTGTCATTGCCAGCCTCAAGAGTGTGTTTTCCTCTCTTCTTGATTCGTGAACCAGTGAAAGGGCAATGGCAGTGAACGGACTGAGGGTGACTGTGTGGCCACCTTCGGGATGATGTTTGGGAGGTACTGGGCTTAAGCTGTCAGCACCTCCAGCAGGTGTCTCACCATGAAGGATGATTAGCCTTCTGTGCTCCAGAATGTTCTGGAACAACAAAAGGGTAAATTGTGACACATCAGAAAATGAAAGGCAGGCACGTTTCTGAGGCATGCTCCCAGCCAGGGGAACAGACCAGCTGGCCTGGCTCCTTCATTAGAGATGCTATTTGAGTTGTCAGTTCAGCTGCCAGGCCTCACATCTGTAGCTTGGGATGTGCCTACTTTTCTCTGAGATCTGCGTCCGCTCCTGGAATGCATTCAAAGGGAACAGCCCTTGGAATCAAGGTCCATTGTGGAGAAAGATGGCCTTCACTCTGTCCAGAGGGGAGGCTTCTTCTTGGGCCCCCTCCCTGGACACCTTGGAACAAGGAGCTCCCCTATGAGGATGATTCCCCAGACTTCAGCCCCTCAAGAATATTAAAGAAAGACCTATGGTTTATTTGGGGGCTTCTATGTATTTTTTCTGGTGTTCAGTGTATGTGGTGGCTGGTGGAGGCTGAGGATGGAGTGATGGGGTTTATATGATCAAAGGAACTTCATTCCTGAGCTTCCACCCAGGAAATTTATACTGACCTCCAACTCTCTCTTTTCTTAGTTGGATTCTGCCAGCTTACATATTGTTGTTTGTTTGTTTTTGTTTTCTTTTCTTTTTGGTTGTGGCCTATAATGTTTTCATGTCAGTATTACCAGTGACTTACTCTGACTTTCACCCTCGTGGCTGTTATCAGTCAGAGTTTAGTGCAGAAACAGAAACAGCCTCTTTTAACTGGGGTGCTGCTAATGCCATATTAGATAAATCTCATAATCCCAGGGACTTAGCATAAGAGCAGGTTTTTCCTCCCTCACTTTGGTGACCACTGCTTTCACCATTTCATCCTTGGTGATTGTGTCCATAACATCTTCCTCATCTACCATACCACTTTCCCCCCTAACATACCAGTTGTATACCAGTTGCCACTATGATGGGATAGAGCTTCTCTTCCAAGATGACTCCCCTCCAAACAGTGATTCAGGGACCTAGACTCATTTCCTTCCCTCCTGTGTCTCCAGCATCTTCGCACATAGCTTCTAAGGTCACAGTGCTTGTCTGCATCAGACAAGCAGAAGGGAGAAGAGTGTGGAAGATCTTAGGTGGAAGTTGTCTGGCTCAGGTCTGAAAGCAGTATCCAGCTGTGATGGATCATGATAGTTCACCATCCATTGACATAGGGCCACACCCAACTTCAAGGGAGGCTGGGAAATATAGAGTCCAGCTGGGTACATAGGAGAAAAGGAAATGGGTGGCCAGGCTGCCTCACCACTCTAGGTATTGCAAGGGGAAAAGGATCTAGGTGCTTACAAAATCACTGGAAAGGCTGGAGGCATGACAACCAGAAGCTGCCATTTTAGTATTTAGCTTTGAGGTCACACCCCTACCAACCACACAGAGATCAAGAAACCACATCTACTACTACATCAGCCACAGAAGCCACTGGTGTCATCTCCACCCCCCTTCAAACTGGTATCAGACATTACAACATGGAGTCCATTTGCTGCCAACTCTCACCTCTGCTGGGGCCCACTTCACCCCTTGTACTCCTGGAAAGCTTCCACCTTCCAAAGTGGATCTTGTCCACTGACCCTAAAAGAACCCAGAACCGTATCTACACAGGAGGCTGGGAAGTGCAGTTTGTTCTTCCTTCCCCTGTGACACAGGGAAGATGATAGAAAAGTTTGGAATTGATGTTGGGCCAGTACACAGTGTCCGCACAGCAGCCTCATTCGGTGATCCCTGCTTACACTATTTCTGCTGCTCCCATTTCGTCTCTGGTGACTATTCATCCTTCGTCCCCTGGTCATTCATCAACGTTTACACTTTTTCTTTTTCTATGCTCACACCTAGTGATAGCGTTGCCTGATGCCGCCATAATGGGAGAATTTCCCCTCCAGCAGCTCACTCTGAATGAGCTTAAGAAGGGGACCTGACTTTTACAACTTTATAGCTCCCGTGCCAGACTCTATCAGAGACACTGGAACGGTAACCCATGGTGAATCCATCTTGTGGGCCCACCAGTGCCCTAAAAAGGGCTTAGGCTCTTCGGTTCCTTTTTGAGGATAAGAATAAGAATCTCTTCTATTTGTGGTACCATCCAGAAACTTCCAGAATTTGGGGTAAGACATTTTCCCCTGTTCATCATCCCTGAAGTATTGGCTGATATTTACCCCCAGCAGACCTAGGGGGTCCTTGGGCTGATGGGCTGCTTTTGGGAGGTGATGCTTTATCCAGACTTCGGAGGTGACAGTGCAAATAGGGACACCCCAGGGCCTTCCGTAGGCTCTGATCTGCTCCTGAAGAGAATCCCGGCAAGTATGAGTATGCAGTTTTCCTTCTAAGCATACCACACAGTTTGTGGATTTTCTCAGAACCATTCTGGGAGGGGCTGTGATCCACAGCCCCTCTGAGACGATCTGCTGCCTCCTGGAGACAGGGTGGCAGATTTTCCAGCAGCATCTCAGGAGTCAATGAGTGAAGGCAGAACTACCCTGGAGAGGAGGGATTCTGGCAGCATCAGCTCAGGGAATTTGTTTGGGGAAGAAAGTTTATAATAACAGTGTTCCAGTTTCTGCTGAATAAAACATTTGGAGGGCTTTTCTTCTCCCGGCAGAAAAATCAAATACTCTGGTGGCAATAGAATGGTTGTTCTTTTTAAATGCTGTTTTTAATAAAAATCAGATGGTTGCAGTCATTTGATGGCTACACTGCCTTCCCTCCTGACCCTGTCCTGGGCATCGTGTGGGAGCACATGGGACCCCATGGCTCGGGGCTAGAGCGTGCGCTCTCATTTAAGCAGATGGGGAAACAGCCATTTGAGCGAGTGGGGCATGATCCCGGAGAAGGTACAACCAGCTGCAAACAGACCAGTAAATAAGGTTGTTACGCATCTAGTGGGTAGTTCTATAGCGATGCAACTTAATGGTGTTGGTATGTAAATGGCTCTTAGTAGACCCTGGATTCCGTGCACCCAGTTAAGAAGTAGCCTGGAAGCTCTCTCTTGGTGCTGTTCCGCTGTCGTTTGGCTACAGACCCGGATAGCAGCAGAGCTCAGGTTTGCCTAGCTGTCATCACTGCCCGTAGGGAGAGAAACTTCATTTTTGTCAGTAGGAGACAGGAGATTCTGGAGTGGGCCTCGCACCGATGGGGCATCTCAGAAGTGACACTTCCCTTGGCCCTCTCCTGCGTGCGGGAGGATGCCAGCCCGGCACATCATGTGTTCCCAGTATCTGCCTCCGATGAATCCTGAATGGACAAAACTCAGAGCCAGTTAATTCTAGGGATTCAATACTCGTGAGTGCCAGGTTATCCCCCTTAAGCCCTCTGGCAAAGAGAAGAAGAGGAGGTGCTTTTTCATTCTGAATCAACCTCACCTGATCAGAGACCTGGGTAGGCATCTGCCTGCCTCTTATAGGATTCCAAGGACCCGGGCTGCTGAAGGTCACTCCGAGCCTTAGGGATTTGTTCTCAGTTAAAATGCAAATGCTTTGGCAAAGAGAATATGTTCAGAATGGCTTGCTTTATTTACACCTTGCCTAAAAAGTTTGAATAACAGAGAGCTTGAAGACTTTGAAGGTGGGGCTATGTGTATATGGGGGAATCTCTGACAGTCTACAGGATGGGAGAAGGAGAGAGAGTGGCAGGAAACACACATTTTACCTACACTTGCTGACCACCTCCCCTTGGGAAAACACCTGCTTTTTTTTTTTTTTTTTTTTATTGATAGTATTAAAAACAACCACCACCACTATGACCACCTTCCAATATGCTCCAAGCTGCACAGAAAAGAGCGGAGATATAGACCCTGCTTGCTGAGAGCTACTTTCTGCCTTGTTTTGCTGGGGCTGGTTGGTTTACGCTTGTTGCCCTGCTGTAATTGTGACTAGTGGGCCCCCTTTCACTCTTAGAAGGTTCTAGTGTGAGCAATCATATAGTCACCCTATCTGTAGGTATCTCATAGGAAAATATCATTTGTTTTGTCTCTTTTGTTTAATCTCTTCATTTAAAAATTTTTTTACTTTTTTGGAGGAAGCAGCAAAGAGACACATGCTTCTACTTTCATATAGCAATTAAGTGACAAGCAAAAACATGAGTCGACTGGAAAAAAAACATGGCCAGCCTGAAAGAAATCAGGCTTTACAGCGATGCAGAATGAGGTGGAACTCGGGGTTCCTGGTTCCTCTTTAGGCCCCTGAGGCTCACTCAGAACCAATGCTCATCTTGGTGACCACAGGGGGGAGCATCAGGGAAATGGCCCTGGTGGGCTGGTCTGCTGATGGCCTGGTGGCCTGAATGGGAATTTTTTGGGTAGAATATGCTGGAGATGTGGCTATGTGGTAGGGGTATCCTGTGACAGAGGTACCCAGAGTGGAGGTAAGTCACCATCACATTGGCTCCTAGCTCCAGTGGTGAAGTGAAGGCTGGTAATGTGACTTGGCTGCCTCCACCTGGGAGAAGGTTTCTTAAAATTAGGAAAAGATGGGCAGAGCTGGGCTTATAGGCAGTTTGCTCTGCTAGACTGACCTGTGTTCAATTCCCAGGATGTTTGGAGATCTGTATACATACATGGGCACACACACACACACACACACACACACACACACACACACACACTTCCATGCATAGTATCTGCTATATAGCAGGCACTTAACATATGGAAGGGAGGTGATAGTGTATGTGATCTGTTAAAGGAAATAGATCTGGTTTGGGGGCAATCAAACTTGGGTTCAAACCTTCCCAGCTCCATGATTTGCTAGCTGTGTTACCTTGGTCAGGTTTCTTAAACTTTCGGCATCTCAGTTTTCTTTTTGAGGATGAACTGACAAAATATTTTCCAGCCCTTAGCTCCAGGTCTAACCCATAGGGTCAGAAAATAAATGTTGTCACTAGCTACTTCTCCTCCTTAGCCCAGCTCTAGTGTTTAAGAAACTTTAGGTTGAATATACAGCAAGGACCTACTGTGTAGCACAGGGAACTATATTCAATATCTTGTGAATAAGAATATTCACAATGGAAAAGAATCTGAAATAGAATACATATATATGTGTATATATATGTATATATATATGTGCCTGTATATTTCGGAATCACTTTGCTGTACACCTGAAACTAACACAACATTGGAAATCAACTATCTTTCAATTTTTAAAAAAAGAGCCTTTAATTTGAGCAGGAGAGGCTTGCAGAAAAGGAAAATGTGCTCTTCTGGTTAAGGGAGGCTGCCCACAGTCAATCCTTTATTTAGTTCCAAATCATCCAACTTCGTATACTGCATAGGGCTTGTGTGTGCCCACCCCTGGCTGGCTCAATGTGTAATAATTGCTGCTGAATGAGGGAATGACATTGGGTAGGGAGCAGGGAGACTGTTTGGTGTAGCAGAGGCCTGCAGCTCAGAGACCCGTCTTGGTGCTTTGAGGTTCCTGCAGGTGGCTCCTGTAGAGATTTAACAAGGGTGTTTGTGTCTTAAAGACACTGCCTGCTGCTCTTTCTGTGTTCTCCTGTCCCCAAACATTAAGGATAATAGGATCTGTCCCCCAGAAAATGGCCTGCGCTTGGCCTGTTTCTATTGTGCATCATCTGGGTTTGGCCTTGACTCTTCTGTGCTCTGTGCTGTGAGCAGAATATCAATTGGTGTGGAGGAGAAGCAAGCCAGGCGCTGACACCCATTGTGTACAGCGTCGGGGGAAAATCACGCTACATGCGCAGAAAACAACTTCTTTTCTCATTTTATAAATTAGCTCAGTGATCCTTGGGATTATGAACCCTCATTCCCCCATAGATGGTGTTTAAAAAGGAAAAAAAGAAGAAAAAGAAAGCGAAAACAAAGAAATCAGAACGCAGTGCTCGTGGCAGTTCCAGAAAGGAAGCACGGGGTAGGAATGTGATCTGACCATCTTTAGAGCACCCAAGAGTTCCCCGCCTGCCCTGATCTCACTTTTTCTCCTTAGCGTCACCCCACTTTGGCTGCATAAGCACAAGCTTTGGTTAAGGCTTGTGATCTCAGCTGGGGCTGCCAGGCTGGGGGGAAGGGAAAGGGGTCCTGCTTTTGAGAGCAGGAAGGTCATGGGGAGGGGTGGATTCCTGTGCCTGGTAGCCTCCTGGCTTTTCAGATATAGGTTTATCCTCTATCCTGATTGGGTCATAGAAATATTGACAATCAGAGCAAGAAATGAACCAAAACATCATCTAAACCAGGGGTCCAACACTCCCCGGCCGCGGACCGATGCCCGTTCGCCGCCTGTTAGGAACCTGGCTGCACAGCAGGAGGTTAGCAGCAGGGCGAGCGAGTGAAGCTTCATATGCCGCTCCCCATCACTCCCCACCACTCCCCACTGCTCCCCATCACTCCCCACCGCTCCCCACCACTCCCCACCGCTCCCCCTCACTCCCCATCACTCCCCACCGCTCCCCATCACTCCCCACCACTCCCCACCGCTCCCCACCGCTCCCCATCACTCCCCACCGCTCCCCACCGCTCCCCATCGCTCCCCACCGCTCCCCACCGCTCCCCACCGCTCCCCATCGCTCCCCACCGCTCCCCACCGCTCCCCACCGCCCCCCATCGCTCCCCACCGCTCCCCACCGCTCCCCACCACACCCCACCGCTCCCCACCACTCCCCACC